>NC_054383.1:127889220-128489220 GCF_017654675.1 Xenopus laevis | reverse complement strand
AGTGTGCCAGGGTTGGGGTTTAGCTGGTCAGCTGTGACGGGTGGTAGAATGAGCAAGCAAGTCAAGAGCTGTTGAAAGAGCATCGTTGTAGAGAGAAGATGCCCTATTTGGACAGGAGAGATTGTTCCTATGAGAGATGGATTGTGCTGATACTGTTGATAATTGTTGTGGATCAAATGCGTTTATGTTTCTGTATGTATGGGTGGAGAGAGTTAGTTGTGACAGTGCAGGCGAAAGTATTATCTGAAAGGAGAGTAGGTGATGGTCAGTAAGGGGGTAAGGAGAGTTATTAAGGTTGGATGGGTGGCACAAGTGGCAGAATATAAGATCACGAGCATGACCCCCGATGTGGGTAGGTGAGTCAGTCCACTGAGAGAGACTAAATTAAGTTGTTAGAGAGGAGTTTAGAGGTGGCAGGAGAAGCAAAGTTGTCAATGGGAAAGTTGAAGTCACCTAAAATGAGAGCAGGTGTCCCGCTGGAGAGAAAGTATGGAAGCCAAGCAGCAAAGTGATCCAAGAAAGTAGAGTAGGAACCAGGGAGACGATATATGACAGTGACAAGCAGAGAGATTGGAGAAAACAAACGTATGCTGTGGACATCAAAAGAAGTGAAGGAGAGAGAAGTTGGTGTGGTTAGATTTTGAAACCTACATTTGGGGGAGAGAAGAAATCCAACCCCACCACCATGACGGCCATTCTGTCTAGGGGCCATTCTGTCTAGGGCTGCCCTCTCCAAAGGAGAGGGCAGCAGGTGAAACAGTGTCAGTGGGAGAGAGCCATGTTTCAGTGATAGCCAGAAGGTGAAGAGATTTGTAAATAAAGGGATCATGGACTGCAGTAAGTGTATTGCAGATCATGATCATGCATTCCAGAGGGCACATGAGAAAGGCAGAAAGGTTGCTGGCTTTATATGAATAAGGTTTGCAGGATTTGAAGTGCGTAACATTTTAGAGACAGAAAAATACATTGTTAAATACCTGAGAGTGGGGATAGGTGAGGGCAGGAATGAGTGAGTGGGACCAGGGTTTGGGGAGATGTTTGTTAATTCCCCCACTGGTAAAAGTCTGTCTACAGAAGGTTCTAGTCTCTACAATATATCATGAATTTTACCTTAGGGTCTATATTAGCTTTTCTTGACAAATGCTTTGTAGGAAGTTACACAATTTAAATTTCTGAGAATGTTTATGCTTTTTAAAGGAAATTGATTCTAACACCACAGAAATAGAAGAGGAAAATCACGTACATTCTCTGTCTGGTGGACTATATGAAAAGCAGATATTCTTCACTTCATCACAGTATATCTGACTTCAGGAACCAGAGCAATTTTCTATGGTAGTGTCATTGGAACTGGAAGTCTTTACAAGCTTGACTTATTTGCAAGGTAGGAACCCAGAAATATGAAATAGTTGTTGAAATCCACATTCACAAAAATAGTTTAAGCTTTTATAACCAGTGCGCTTCCTGCATTAGATACTGTAGAATAAGAATTTAGAAACATATTCTTCATTTTAGCTTCATCAGCTAAAAATCTATAAGGAATTTCTTTAAAAGAAGAGAAAAATACCTTTACGTCACTTCTAATAGACCCAATGGTATAAACAACACTATTATTATATATTTTGTACAAGTCTACACAATTCATAAGTAGCTGTGATACATTCCAATTAAAAAAAAACCTCCAAGAAAAACATCAGACTGCTTTCAGGGCTGCTTTCTTGAGCAACATTGCTCAGTAAATCTTTTCCCAGGTCTCCAGGATCACCAATATTATTTAATTGCAATAAAATCCTCCAAAGAGGATCCCACCCAATATGTTTAACCTGTCTTCATGTTCTTTTTTTTTTAATTAGAATGTATCACAGCCACTTATGAATTGTGTAGACTTGTACAAAATATATATTAATAGTATTGTTTATACCATTGGGTCTATTAGACAAGACGTAAAGATATTTTTCTCTTCTTTTAAAGAAATTCCTTATAGAATTTTAGCTAAGCTATGGGGGTATTTACTCGAATTTATTTCATTTTTTTTTATTAAAACAAAGTTAACATAACTCCCATTTACGAATTTAACTCATTTATCAAAAAAACAGCTTGAAAAATGAAGTGTGGGAAAGGTCTCGACCAAAGCATGCAACAATTCGAATTGTACAAATTTTTCGAGTTTGGTGCCTGAATTGTACAATGTTTTCAAGTTGTCACCCGAAAACCCTGACTTCTTTGGATTATTGTACAAAAACCAGAGCAGATTTAGACATCTTCAAATTGTTAAAGGGACATCTGCCATTAATTTATGCATGACCTTGAAAGTTTTTTTCCTCTTAAAATTCAGGTTTAACCCTCAACCAGAAAAAATTGAGGTTTAATAAATAAGCCCTTGACCCATTTCATATATGGTTCGTAATGGAAGGTTCTCTTCATGCTTGTACCTTCACCATTCACAGGGGCTAGTCCTGGTTAGATATTTTCTCTTACTGATGATTTTTATAAGCAATCTATCCAAAATTAGGTTCTTCACTGTTCTCCAGAGCCCAATACCTTACCTCCTTTCTACATTTTCTTCTTCATTTACTGTGCTTCATTTACTTTCCTATACTCTTACACTATCTCTACTCTGCACTCAATTTAAAAGAATAGTACTATCTGATTAACTCACATATTATAGGTATAAATTCCGGAATTTGGAATCCCGTTACTCCATTTTATCCAAATAATCCAAATTTTTAAATATTAATTTCCTTTTCTCTGTAATAATAAAACAGTACCTTTTAATTGATCCAAAATTCATCCTTACTAGAAGCACAACTAGTCTATTAGGTTTATTTAATATTTTATTTAAATGCTGTTCTAGTAGACTTATGGTATGAAGATCCAAATTACAGAACAATCCCTTATCTGGAAAACCCCAGGTCCCCAGGTTGGCTGTCACAATTAACTTACATGAAAGTAACAATCAGGATCCAGTTATACACAGAACATTTAGACATTACCTCTAACTACATCCGAGTCTTTAACATGTCCACATTTCTTATCTGCAAAAAAAAAAAGAAGCGTTCAATTGATTATTTTATTTGAACACCATTTTAGATTTAGAAGTTAATATATATTACAATTTAATTTATGTGTAGAACATTGCTCCATAAGCTCAACATATCACAAAATACAGTATGAAGTGTATTTCTGGGTTCCTCATTCCAGTACAACATTAAAGGGGAACTATTGTGAAAATGAAAATGTAATATAAGCTTCAGCATACTGTAAAAAGAAGATTTCTAAATATAATCAATAAAAAATTCTGTACCTTTTCTGAAATAATCAAGTTCATCTTCACCAACCCTCTCTCAGCATCTGTTTTTCTTCATTCTCTCTTGGGTATCAGAAAGTCATTGACAGTTAGAACCAATATATCTTGTAGGGGGGCTCTTTTTGCCTAGAAGATGTATTAGAGCTCACTAGTAGTGATGGACGAAAACACTGGCGTCGATTTTGTACGCACATCCGAAAAGTTCCCTATGTCAACTTTGGCGCTGGCGTTAAAGTCAACAGACATTCGAATGGTGTCGACGCAGGGCGATTTTAATGCAAGCGACTTTTTGGACGCGCGTCCAAAGTTTTTTGACGCAGGCAAATTCGCCCATCACTACTCACTAGGAAAGGAAGACCCCCTATATGATATATTGGATCTAACTGTCCATGGATATCTGACACCCAACTGCTGAATGAAGATAGAATGAAGAGAAACAGATGAAGAGAGAGGAGTAGTGAAGATAATCTTGATTATTTAAGAAAGAATTCAGAATATTAAATTTCTTGCAAAATATATATAATCTTTTTGTTTTGCCTGTAGAGCAACATGTCTGAGAGCTCAGTATCAGATTTACACCTGAACACAACTGAACAAGGAAACCACACAACAGTTCCAACAGCCAACATATTATGTATCCTGATCCTTCTTATCACTTTTTTCATTGGACTTGTTGTGAATTTTCTTTACCTTTGGATTCTTGTATTCAAGATGTGCAAGAGTGTCAACACAGCTTTGTTTTTCCACTTGATTTTGGTTAATTTGGTTTTTACAATGATAATGCCAATTCTGTCGGTATATATGTTAACATTCCCCCAATGGATTTTAGGAGTCTTTATGTGCAAGCTCATTAATTCACTGGTTTCTCTTTGTATATATACTTCAGTGTTCTTTCTCACAGTAATCAGCCTGGATCGCTTCACTTTGGTCTTCCACCCTGTATGGTACAGAGGACACATGAACCATCGATATGCATCTGTAATCTGCATTTTTCTCTGGGGTTTGGCCACTGTGTGCAGCTCACCATATTTTGCAATTCGACAGATACGATTGCTGGAGGACAATACAACTGCCAGGTGCTATAATGATTATACACTTTCTGGCAAATGGGACGGTGAGCAATTAAAGTGGTTCATGTTCAGCTTTCGTCTAGTGCTAGGTTTTATACTCCCCTTGTCTGTAATCACCATATGTTATCTGAAACTTGCTCTCAGGATGAAGAAAGAAAATCTGGCCAGATCAAAAAAACCTTACAGGATAATATGTATTTCTATTACATCTTTTATTATCAGCTGGACTCCATATTATCTTTGGTATGGGATGAGTATTGAGGGGGAAACGTTTCATAAAACCACTCTGAATGTTCTGATGGTCATGACAACATGCTTGATCTGCTTCTATTATTGCTTTACTCCAGTACTTTACCTGTTTGCTGTAAAGGACTTCAAGAAAGAGTTACGGAAATCTATACTTTCCCTTTTGGAATCAGCACTTACTGAAGCCTTCAGCCCATGACATGGTAGTCAAAACTGATAAAAACCAACCAGGCACAAAGCAAATGTGAAATTACATTGTAATTGACTCTGAAACTTATATTCTGAAACAATCTGCAGTTTGTGTACATTTTTATGGTGAAAAAAGGGGTACCACAAACATCCCAAGTAGGCAACTCACCAAATGCATTCAGTGGACCAGGTGCACCAGCCCTTTAGCCCATGATTAAGTGCCTATTGGGCATGAAACTCATAGGGCCTGTGGAGATGTAGAATTTTTAACTTTATCAATAAACCATTGATATTTACTTCTATATTTTTGGCCATGTGGATTCCATTGAGTGACAGATAGCCCATTTCTGTTTATCTGCTTAAGATAGACAATAAAAACAAACCAGGTAGCAAAAAACTTTTGGCATGACACTGAAAGTGATATTCTGAAATGATTTATAGGTCTACTTTTTTGTGTTTCTTCCTGGACTTTCTCCATCGTAAAATACATAAAGCTTCTTTGTTGCCGGGCTCATTGACTGAAGCAAAACAAGAAAAGTTATGGGATACTATTCTATCAATGACTATGAAGATTTTCATTCATCCAGGTCATGGTATATCTAGGGGCAAATTTACTTAAGGTTGAATATCGAGGGTTAATTAAACCTCGATATTCAACTGTCGGAGTTAAATACTTCGAATATCGAAGTCGAAGGATTTAGCGATATTTGTTCAATCGAACGATCAAAGGAAAAATCCTGAGATCGAACGATTCAATCCTTCGATTTTGAAGGAATTTAATACATTGTTCGAACAATTTTTCTTCGACCAAAAAAAGATACCAAAGCCTATGGGGACCTTCGAATGGTCGAATGATTTTTATTTCGAATCGTTCGATTCGAAGTCGAAGGTCGAAGTCGAATTTCAAGTAGCCCATTCGATGGTCGAAGTAGCCAAAAAAACATTCGAAATTCGAAGTTTTTTTCCTCTATTCCTTCACTTGAGCTAAATAAATGGGCCCCCTAGTATAGGTAAATCTAAATCAACTGGACTTGCTGAGTAATCATTGAAGACGTTTCACTACTTCCGAGCAGCTTCTTCAATTCAACTGAAGAACAGTTGAATTGAAGAAGCTGCTCGGAAGTAGTGAAACATATTCAATGATTACTCAGCAAGTCCAGTTGATTTTGATTTACCTATACTAGATATTCTATTAATATTGTGTATTTTTTTGTTGAACATATTGTTGGAAAACTTTTCCTTTCTGGCAAAGATAAAAGCCTCTCTACTTTTATGGAAGGGAATCTAGAAATATTCCCAGAATCAGAGACAATGTCCCACAGGAGTAGGATCAAACTACCAAAAACCTGTTCATACACATGCTGGCCAGGTATGATCTCTACCCAATTGGCCCATGAGCTGAACAGATGCAGCGCGTACAAGGGGTCAACCATATTAAGGTTGCTTTCCTCAATGGGCCACCAACACACTAAACAATAATATACAAACCTTAGTTTTTCCCCCCAAACAATAAAATCTGACCCTTTAATGCAACACCAATTAAAGTTCACCAATGGATGATTCATAGTATTAAAAAAAGGGGATTATATAATGAAATTATACCCATTTTAACTCATATTATACTTTCATTTTTTGTTGTTCTTATAGATGAAACTATAAAGAGCTGGAAGTGTATTTATTTTGATTACATTCATTTTACCAAGGTTCCTTTATCAAACTTGTTTCGTTAGCATTATATTATTTGTTTTGACCTAATCTGTAACTGTCATAAACACCAAGGTGTTACTTCCTTTTGGTCATGTTAAACAAGCTGCTTGTGCTTCTCACCATCAATGGTGTTGGTGTTTGGAAAGAACCTGGTGATGTGAAAATTTGCTGTATGTCATTTCATATTGAAAAATATAATATTGCATCCAGGATACTGACAAATACATCATACACTTCCTGAGCTGTCACAGTATCTCATTCCTTTAACCAAAACCAGTTATCTGAGTTCGTAGGACCACCAACCCAGGGGGGGGGGGCTCTTCTACATTCTTACACAGTAGCTCACACCCATTCTCACATAGTAACTTACACCTATTAATTTCAAAGTTCCTACTTATTGGAGGGGATAATGGACTGTAAATTAATTCTGTGATTTTGTTTTTATTTATGGTCATTCAATTTAGCAGCCATGTTGCACACAGTGACCTCTTTATCATGCAGGTGTAAGATCCATAATCCATGGATAGTGATGGGCGAATTTATTCACCAGGCCCGAATTCACAGAGAATTTGCGCGATTTGTCGCCAGCGAATAAATTCGCGAAACGGCGGAAATTCGCTGGCGTCAAAAAAATTTTTCACCGGCGTCGGAAAAAAACAGACGCCGGCGTCAAAAACGTACGCCGGTGTCAAAAAAACGGGCGCCGGCATCAAAAATGGGCGCCGGCGTCAAAAACGAGACGCCGGCGCCGTTTCGCAAAATTCGCCCATCACTATCCATGGATAATAAAACAAAATACATCCTTATGTTTATTGAGACATATTATGTATTATTTGTCTTGCCTTTCCACTTACTATTCTGTAAACATGCATAAATATAATATGTATGACATCTGCTTTCCATTCTCCTTTTTTTATAGAAATTATAGGAAGTGATATTTTTTTCTGGCTTTTTTTTTAAACTCAAAACAGATTCCACACCCACACGAAGGTAGGAAAGTAGGTTCCTTATTACTTCTGTTTACAGTATGTAGCAGAGGTAATGATAAGCACAGACAAGTCATTTCTGCTATTAGATATGTGGTGATCTGGGAAATCAAATAAAATCCACTCCTCTTGTACATAAGGCATCAGCCAGAACTTGAACCTGGCACAATATTCCTCACGCGGTTTGCTTCTGTTACCATGGATTGAGCACACACAGACACAGATACATGTTTCTCATATTCTATCATCCCCTCTGCTACTTTGGACACCATCTTTTCCTACTATACTGTACCTGCTATCCCACAGCCACAGTCCCTTTACAGAGACTATTATCCCCCAGTTACTATATTCACCATCTCTCCCTACTATACCTGCTATCCCACAGTCACACTCCCTTTCCAGAGACTATTATCCCCCAGTTACTATATTCACCATCTCTCCCTACTATACCTGCTATCCCACAGTCACACTCCCTTCCCAGAGACTATTATCCACTGTTACTATAGACACCATCTCTCCCTACTATACCTGCTATCCCACAGTCACACTCCCTTCCCAGAGACTATTATCCACTGTTACTATAGGCACCATCTCTCCCTACTATACCTGCTATCCCACACTCACACTCCCTTCCCAGAGACTATTATCCCACTGTTACTCTAGGCACCATCTCTCCCTACTATACCTGCTATCCCACAGTCACACTCCCTTCCCAGAGACTATTATCCACTGTTACTATAGGCACCATCTCTCCCTACTATACCTGCTATCCCACACTCACACTCCCTTCCCAGAGACTATTATCCCACTGTTACTCTAGGCACCATCTCTCCCTACTATACCTGCTATCCCACAGTCACACTCCCTTCCCAGAGACTATTATCCACTGTTACTATAGACACCATCTCTCCCTACTATACCTGCTATCCCACAGTCACACTCCCTTCCCAGAGACTATTATCCCATTGTTACTATAGGCACCATCTCTCCCTACTATACCTTCTATCCCACAGTCACACTCCCTTCCCAGAGACTATTATCCACTGTTACTATAGGCACCATCTCTCCCTACTATACTTGCTATGCCACAGCCACAGTCCCTTCCCAGAGACTATTATCCCACTGTTACTATAGGCACCATCTCTCCCTACTATACCTTCTATCCCACAGTCACACTCCCTTCCCAGAGACTATTATCCACTGTTACTATAGGCACCATCTCTCCCTACTATACCTGCTATCCCACAGTCACACTCCCTTCCCAGAGACTATTATCCCACTGTTACTCTAGGCACCATCTCTCCCTACTATACCTGCTATCCCACAGTCACACTCCCTTCCCAGAGACTATTATCCCATTGTTACTATAGGCACCATCTCTCCCTACTATACCTTCTATCCCACAGTCACACTCCCTTCCCAGAGACTATTATCCACTGTTACTATAGGCACCATCTCTCCCTACTATACTTGCTATGCCACAGCCACAGTCCCTTCCCAGAGACTATTATCCCACTGTTACTATAGGCACCATCTCTCCCTACTATACCTGCTATCCCACAGTCACACTCCCTTCCCAGAGACTATTATCCACTGTTACTATAGGCACTATCTCTCCCTACTATACCTTCTATCCCACAGTCACACTCCCTTCCCAGAGACTATTATCCCACTGTTACTATAGGCACCATCTCTCCCTACTATACCTGCTATCCCACAGTCACACTCCCTTCCCAGAGACTATTATCCACTGTTACTATAGACATCATCTCTCCCTACTATACCTGTTATCCCACAGTCACACTCCCTTCCCAGAGACTATTATCCACTGTTACTATAGGCACCATCTCTCCCTACTATACCTGCTATCCCACAGTCACACTCCCTTCCCAGAGACTATTATCCACTGTTACTATAGGCACCATCTCTCCTTACTATACTTGCTATGCCACAGCCACAGTCCCTTCCCAGAGACCATTATCCATTATTTCTCCCACAGCTACATATTTGCGTTGCAATGATGGTAAGTCCTTGCAGGCAGGGTCCTCATCACATATTGTATCAGTTTAATTATTATTTTTGATTTGTCCATATTGTGTAATCCTATTTTTTTCAGATCTGACAGTTGGATGATTATGAATCTGCTACAGTGATTATATACAGTATTTGATTGCAAATGGGTCAATGAACAAAAGGCAACAGTACAAAGTGGTTCCTGTTCTCCTTTTGCCTAGTACTATGTTTTCTACTCCCATTTTCTGTAATCTCTATTTGTTATCTTAAAATTGCCCTCAAGATGAAATTCACCGCAACATGCCTGGCCTGCTTCCATTACATTCACTCCAGAACTTTGCCTCTTTATCATAGAGAACTTTAAGAAAATGTTATGGAAATCTCTCTTGTCCCTTATTGAATCAGTATTTGTTGAAGCCTTTAAATAATGGTACAAGGGATTTGTAGAAAATAGTTCTGTGACAAATAACAAAAGTCAAGAAGACACAACTTGATGCAAAAAATAGCTGTACTCATATATATGTAGGACAAGTTTATCAACGGTTGTAAAATGTTTTCTACTGGAAGAGAGAGCTCAAGCCTGTGTGAGTCTTTACTCTTTGAAATATATGTGTCAAAGAGACTTATATAAAACAGGATTGACAAGATAAAAACACAGTTTCAGTACTTTGAGAGGTTGAAGGAACACGACAACGAGGCATTGTTTGTCAAGCTATTTTGCAGAGACCAAAAATTTTAAAAAATATATATAAATGTGTATATACATTAAATACGTGAGCCATGGTTATTGGTTGAGTATATTTTGGGTAATATTGTAAAATATGCAGTGTCAGCCAGGAGTGATGTGCGAATAAATTTGCCAGGCACGAATTTGCAGTAAATTTCCACGTTTCATTGGCAGCAAATCAACTTGCGAAACTGTGGGGAAAATTTGCCGGCAAAAAATTTGCAACTAAAAAAAAATTTTTGCATGTCAAAATTATTTCGATACCCATTAACTTTAATGCATTTGGACAAAATAGTCACTCACGAAAAAATTGTTGCTCACGACAAAATTGTTGCATGTCAAAATAATTTTGAAGTACTGTCGCTTTAAGAAAAAACTTCGACCCTCTAGTTCGCCACCTAAAAGCTACTGAACCCAATGTTAGCCTATGGGGAAGGTCCTGATAGGCTTGGCTAAGTTTTTTGGTTGGTTTTTGGTTCGTTGGATTAAAATCCTTTGAATCGTTCGATTCGAAGGATTTTAATCCAACGATCGAAGGAATATCCTTCGATCAAAAAAACTTAGGAAAGCCTATGGGGACCTTCCCTATAGGCTAACATTGACTTCGGTAGCTTTTAGCTGCCGAACTAGGGGGTCAAAGTTTTTTTTAAAGAGACAGTACTTCGACTATCGAATGGTCGAATAGTCGAACGATTTTTACTTTGAATCCTTCGTTTCGAAGTCGTAGTCGAAGGTCGAAGTAGCCCATTCGATGGTCGAAGTAGCCCAAAAAAAACTTCGAAATTGGAAGTTTTTTAACTTCGAATCCTTCACTCGAAGTTAGTGAATCGGCCCCTTAAGCTTTTTTGGAGAAAAAAAACTTAAATTGAGTATTTTTAATTTCATTCAAGTTGTTCGAATTCGAATTGATTCAAATAAATTCAACCGAGCTGAGAAAATTTGATTGTATTCATAAATTTCGATTGATTGAATTCCGAGTTTATGGGAGTTTGTGGGAGTTTGAAAAAACTAACATGAATTCAAAAGTCTACCCTTGATAAATGTGCCTCTTAGTGAAAGTTTGTTCAGAGTTTGTGTATCTAGTATAGGTCAATCTAAAAACAACTGGACTTGCTGAGTAATCAATGAAGACGTTTCACTACTCATCCGAGCAGCTTCTTCAGTTCAACTGACTGGTGTGGGAAGTTCTCTGCATATAAACTCTACCACTAATCCAATCACAATGGCACATTGTACCTCTTCAAAGAGTTTGTGCTTTTGCCATAATTAATAGTCTGTGCTTCAAGCACCACTCAGTTTGCTTAACAAAGTTTCCTAGTATGGAGAAGATGTTTTTTTGTCCATAGAATTCTCATTGTTAATGAAGTTTTCTTCAACTTTTTTTTAGAGAACTTGGGTGCTAAGTGTGACAGCTTTGTGGTTGGGTGATGTGTCTCTTTAGGTTTTAACATTTTCACAGTAAAAGGACATAACAGACAAAAGAAAAACAGGAACATTCTCATTATTTGTTGAGAAAAGCCAATATGATTTGCAATCTTTTAAAAAGGGGCACATTTATAATGCATACAAATATGTATCAATATCAACAAAATACAGTATGATGTCGCTCATTAAAATACCTGCCAAGGCCTGGGGCTGGTACATAGGGTTGCCACCTGGCCTGTATTTTACTGGCCTGGCCGGTAAAAATGATGGTTGATCCCAATGTTATTAATAGGGAAAAAATATATTTTTTCCAGAAAAGGTGGCAACTCTACTGGTATAACATATTTACCAGTAATGTAATTGTCAGTAAATATGTAATACCCTGAAGTACAACTTCTGAACCACCCCCTAAAAATTACCTTTCCTCTTCCCGAACCGTGTGAAGTCTGTAATGTGATAACCCCACCACCTCTTGTCACCACCCCTCCTACATCACGGTCCGCCCCGATCACTGATCCCTTGCTAGCAGGTGCATTTATTCCATAAAGGTGGCAACCCTTCTTACTAGACCCTTTTTAACCTAGGTTCCACTCTGGTTCCACCTGCCTGCTCACTTGGACAGGCCCACATTTGTGGAGAGGCCACCAAGGCCTGGGCCTAGGGCAGCAGGATTTTTGGGGGTCGATTTGGGGGGTGGATTTGGGGGTGGATTCACATGAGATGCAATCGTTTTTCAATATCCTGTGCACCAATCCACATTGCTCTGGTCCCTATGATAACAAATTTGAGCGAATAAAAGTGAGGGGACGTGGTGATGAACCTCAGTGGGCCTAGGGGTGCCCGCTATGTAAATCTGGCCCAGCATGTGGAGTCTCTAAGGAATGAACCCAGAGCCAATGTATAAGCCAATATATATACGTTAAAGCAGTGACACCCTCTAGCCAATTCTTGATCTGCAAAGAGCATACTTTAACCTAGGAAAGGGAAACTATCCCCAGCTATGGTAAGTACCCACTTAGCCATCTAAACTTTAGAGGAACTTTCTGAATAAAGGGCCACTATTTTATCAGTCTCCTATACTTCCATTCCACATGAAGTCTGCATAGTATGTGGGAGGCTACATTTTAATTTCTGCTATTAATTTGCTTTCATTTTCTTTTCTTTTTTACTCTAACAGTCTACCCTACCTGCAAAATAATATTTTAGGTTTTATTTGTCAAGCAAGTGCTAAACAGTTTTTCAACACAGGTTTACTTGTACGATAATGTTGCCAATTTGGCAAAACTCAGATTTTCCTGTTTCTGACCAGACTATATTGTCACTACTAACCACAATCGTGTTTTGTACCTGTTGGTCTACATATTGGTAAACTCTTCTGCAGAAATACCATTTGGGCTCAAACGTCTTCAGTTCATTAATTGGCACTTAACAACGGAAGGTTTTTTAAGAAAGAAGTATTAGAATTCGGGCACTTTTATTTCTCTGGGGAGGATTCTCACCACGTTATATGGTTTGCAAGAGGAAAACTTAAGCAAACAAATGTTTTCTGTGCATATCATTATGAGACCATAAGAAATTTCAGTCTTTGTACCAGAATATTTTGTTTAGAGATAATCACCAGAGTCGAAGGCTAACCCAACATGCAATGAGGATGTACCCATCTTGAATTGGACCTGGACACACAAGAGACTGCAAGGTAAGAATTTTTAAGTAATAAAGAGCAGAAGTTACATGTATACACCTGATTATGAGATTTTAGCCATTGCGCATGATTGTCTTGGTTGCAATAGATGGCATACACTGAGTATACACATGGGATTTCTATGACCTTTACAACAGTCTGCATTTATGTCAGTGACATAGCAGATGGCATAACCACTTCATAAACCCAATAACACAATATATAGTAACAGGCCATCTTCTGAACATGTACATAAAGTCAATATTCACAATATGAGGGTTATTTACTAAAACTTGTTTTTTCCAATATCCTACCAGTAACAAACTCGAATTAGCTTCCCTCTATGTATTTGACCAATTTACTAATAAATAAACAAAAAACATGAAACATTTGAGTTTTTATCAATACCTCAAACTTTTTGAGTTTATAGCCATAAAAATCTAGAATGTGTTTTTGAGCAAAAACCAGCATCAAACACCCCAAACACCCAAAAATCTTGAAGGCAAAAAAGCATCTTCAGATGGTTAAAGGGACCTCTGCCATTTACATGAATTCAACAGGTTTTAGCTGGAGTCTTTTCAGATTCTGATTTTTTTGCTGTATTTGGGACATAATAAATAAATCTCTAAAAATTTGAAGTTTTTTTTCTCTAAAATTTTTAGAGAAAACAAAACTCGACCTTTAATAAATAGACCCCTATGCCTCACTATGGGGGCCCAAAGTATTGAACTTCCACTGATCCCACATATCATGTATACATCATATTTAACTGCTAAATAATAGAGAGAATGAGTCAGACTTGATAGAGAAGAAGCTAGAATTGATGGCTAGAAAACAAGTAAGAACCAGTTAGCGAACTAACTTGAACATATGTGTATTAGAGTAGCTAGTGTTGACAATCCCCATGTCATTAGGGGGATAATAATCCAACCCTGGCTTTTTCTAAAACTTTTTTTTCACTGGTAACTTGAAAAAAGGTTTGAAAAATGCCAAGACTGGATCATTATCTCTCTAATGACATAAATAATGTTTCTCCAGTACTGCCAGGTATCAGTAATTTACAGAATCATGACTTATGCTCTGATCCAATCAAACAAGAGTCACTTAGCAAAGTGGCAGTAAAATCAGCAGTATCTAAAAATGTATTGTTAAAATGTGTACTTTAGATTTCTTTTATATTTCTTCACTTCACGTAACTATGTATACAGTGTATATATATATCACTTAGACATAACAGATTCTTTCAATTGTTGACATTTTTGGTGTAGGTTACAAATAGGTAAAAATGATCAAATATGATTTTTTTAAATTTAAGATGGATACTGAAAACAAGCGAAAAGGGAAAATGATTTAGAAGGCTAACCATCCAGTTTATGATTTACAGTACCTAGTAAGCAACTGGAATTGACTAATACTGTATCGGATCTATTATCCAGATTGCTTTGGACTTGAGGGTTTTAAGATAAGGAATCTTTCTGTAATTTAAATCTCCAAACAATAAGGGGCCCATTTATTAAACCTCGTTTTTTTTTAGATTTTTTTAAGATTATTATTATTATTATTATTATACCCCAAAGCTGCTAAAATCCAAATCCAAAAATACTCTTAAACCTTTCAAGATCATGTGAAAGTCAATGGCAGTTGTCCCTGAAGTTGTTTTATGACATCTGCACTGTAGTTGGGGATTTAGTCTTATAAAATCAAGTTTTTTAATCTTTAATCATACAATATGAATTGACTCTCGATTTTGTTGTGACATTTTTTTGTTCAGACTTTTTCGAGAAAAAATATTGATAAATGAGTTAAATTTGTGGAAGGGAGTTTATTTGACTTTGTGTTAATAAAAAATTTGATTAATGTGTGTTTTAGTAAATAACCCCCATAGTCTACTTAAAACGAATCCATAAACCCAATAGGATTGTTTTGCCTCTAATAAGGATGAATTCTTTCTTAGTTTGGATCAAGTACAAGACACTGTTTTCTTACTACAGAGAAAAAGGTAATCAGTTTTAAAAATCTTGAATTATTCAGGATAATGGATCCCATACCATACCAGATTGCTGTAAGAAGTTCAACTGACTGAACACATAAGCATATAGAAGAGATTGATACTGCAATAAATAGAGCTGTTTATTTAGCTAATCAGATATAAACCTTAATTACAGTTTACAGTATTTCTACTTCTTAGTAGATACTGTACTAGGTCATCCAAGTATTTTCATTCCTCACTAAATCGGTAGAACATCTGTGTGTGGAGCACCCCTACAACTGATCACTCAAAACAAAAAAAGTCTAATTAGCAAAAAGAACCTTAGGAGAACCTTGGCTTTGAATATGGCCATAGCGACAGTTATCAGGAAATTTCTCATATATATGTCTTTCCTAGAGTGAAAAATATGTGAAAAATGATTTGTGATTTGTGAGATTTTTCCATAGACTTTGAGATAACTTTCCCACATGAAAAACAATTTCCCACTTTTCAGACTTGGATGTGTATGGCTCAAACATAACTATAAAATAAATACATGATTGAAAAAAATTTTTTGTGACTGCTCATAGCTGGAGATGACTTTCTGGGGAATAATCAGTAAATTAATGCTATAGGTCAAATATTTCCGAATGTTGGAAAAGGTAAGTCTACAAAAAATTAATGTTCAAGTCAAGACAATTTTTGGAATGCAGGAAGACAAAAATTTGACTTGCAGGAAAAAATGCTAAATTCTTCCAGGAAAAATTTTTATGTTTTTGCCAAACAGAAGATAATTCTTAATGATTCCGAAATTGGATATTTATTAAATATTGATAGAATACATAAAGACAATATGTGATTTACTAAAACCTGAATTTATCTCATATTGTATTTTAAAAAAACCATGACCAAACTCCCATGGCCGACTTTAGCTTATTTATTTATAAAAAAAAACTTGATTTCATCAGATTGTGGAAAAAATGGATAAAATCAAGCAAAAATCCTAATTGCTACAGTTTTTTGTTTTTTCCCCTGAATTGTTTAGATTTCTTTTTTTTTTTTTCTGAACTCTAATTTTTTGAGTTTTTGCCTGAAAACCCAGAAAAAGTAATATTTTTGAGCCAAATCTAGCGCAGACCATGAAAATTTCAAATTGAAATAGGTGCCGACTACCATTGATTTATACAGGAACTCGACAGGTCTGAGATGGCAGATTTTTTATTAGGGCTTTTTGCAGCATTGAGATGCAGAGAGAAGGCCTTCATAATTTATCCCCTGCTGGTCTCTTACTATACTGTACATCAAGATGTATCCAATATCAAAATAAATTTTCTGGAAAAACAAAGATAAAAAAAAGGTAACACACATTACTTGTCTATGGCATATCCCGAATGCCCTTGTAGTCAAAAGTAGTCGCTGGTCTCACTTAAAATGCTATTGAACAAATAGCTACAGGTATAGCATCCATTATTTGGAAACCTATTATCCAGAAAGCTCCAAATTATGGAAAGGTCATCTCCCATAGATTCCTTTATAATCAAATAATTAATTTTTTTTAAAATGATTTCCTTTTACTATGTAGTAATGAAACAGTACCGTGTACTTGATCCCAACTAAGATCTAATAAATCCTAATTGGAGGCAAACCAATTCTTTTGGCTTTAATTAATGTTTATATGATTTTTTAGTAGACCTAGAGGGTTATTTATCAAAGTCCGATTTTATCTCAACATTTTCTGCTACAAACTCTGATTAAATCCGCTCAGGTTTTTTATGCGTATTTATTATTAAATTCCGAAAATGTTTGCAAATTTTTCACGAAAACTCTGATTTCTTATGCTTTTTGCCCAAAAACTCAGAAAACGTCAGGGTATTGCATGCAAACCAGCGTACATCAAAAAATCATTTGGACTTCTCCCATTGACTTATATGCAACCTCGACAGGTCTGAGATGCCAGATTTTCTGATTCTGACTTTTACATCCTCAGGGTTTAATATATTTTGAAAAATTCGAGATTTTTTAAAAGTCAGGTTTTATAAAATAAAACACAATTTTTTGGGGATTTTTGCATTCGGAATTTAATAAATAACCCACTAAAGGTGTGGAGATCCAAATTACAGAAAGATCCCTTATCCGGAAAACCCCAGACCTCAAACATTCTGGATAACAGGTCCCATACCTGCACCAGGGATATAAATGATACAGTATATGTGCATTTTCAATCTGTAGTTATCTGTCTTATATATTTATACTAAGTTTAATGTACTTATTTCGTTTCCCCCCAGCTCGCAATGTCTAACGGCTCAGAGTTCCACATGAGTGCAACTTTACAAGGGAACAACACAAAGATTTCAACAGTCAATATATTATCTTCTCTGGCCTTATTTATGACTTCTCTGTTTGGACTGGTTGTGAACAGTCTTTACCTTTGGGTTCTCAGATTCAAAATGTGCAAGAGTGTCAACACCACTTGGTTTTTTCATTTGATTCTGGGTAATTCAGTTTTCACAATTACAGTACCATTTTTGGCAGTTTATAGGCTCATGTCGCCCCACTGGATCTTTGGTGGCTTCCTATGTAAATTGATAAACTCAGTCATTGTTCTGTGTATGTATGCAAATATCATTTTTCTCACCATCATCAGCATTGATCGTTATGCATTGGTCCATCACCCAGTCTGGTACAGAAGATACATGACCCATCGCTTTGCCTCCATTATTTGCATTTCTATGTGGGGGTTCACCATTTTGTGCAGTGCCCCATATTTTGCATTTCGTCAGATCCGACTGCTGGATGACAACAAAACAACCATCTGCTACACCGACTACACATTTTATGGACTATGGGATAATCATCAAAAATCACGAATTCAGATTGAGTGGATTGTGTTCTTTTTTAACCTAGTGTTGAGTTTTCTGCTGCCATTTTTTGTAATCATGGTTTGTTATCTCAAAATAGCTTTCAGAATGAAGAAGGGCAATCTGACCAGATCAAGCAAGCCTTACAAGATCATATTCATAACTGTAGTCTCGTTCTTTATATTTTTTATCCCTTACCATATATGGAAAGGAATGAGCATCGAAAAGAGAAAATTCCATAAAACCACTCGGGATGTTTTAAAAGTTATTATGACCTGCTCATTCTGTTTCCATTATTGCTTCACCCCAATGCTTTACCTCTTTATTGTAGAGAACTTCAAAAAATTATTACGGAAATCTTTAATCACCCTCTTCGAGACAGTATTTTATGAACCAGTGAGCTCATAAAATGGAGATTTTGAGAAACCCGCCTGTATGGGATATAAGTGATAAAATTCAAGTAGACACAGCTTGACTATTTGTGACCATAGAACATTTACTACAAAGCACAAATGATGTTTCACTTCAACTGATGTTTTAACCTTTTTTATTTATATTTATTTGAAAGGCAATCACAAAATAAAATAATGAAAAAACTGCCCTCAGTTCCACTCTGATTAGTACAGTAGTCGGTATATGCATTCATGCTTTTATTTACGTTTTGTAATAGAATATTAGTTATATGATTTAGTTTGACTTTCTAAGCTGTCCATCAATGGTAATAATTGGTGAGACTAGTTTTTCTTTGGATGTATTGATGGAGGAGGGATTAGCCAGCTAATTTTTATTTCCTGGATCTTATACAACTCTCTTTGGTGGTACTGAATAGTTGGTACAATCATCAATAACTATATACTTCAGACACTTTCATATACTTATGATGTTACACAGGCATAGTATTTTAAACACCCGCTTATAGACTTACTTACAGCTGAACTAGTCCCTAGCACCAATGGATGCTCACAGTGTAGTATTGCTCCATGAATCTCCTATTCCTGGGCCTAACCACTTGAGCCCCTATACTGGTGTCACTGTGGATTACTAACCCTCATTGTCAACAAACTACCCTGATTACATGTGTACTGTGTGGGGTTGAGGTTTGCGCGAACACTTAAAATTATACTAAAGCTGCACCGCTGATTTTTGTGGATCCACCTGTCCACTGTGTTCAGATTTGGATATTGTGGGGTAGAGTGCGCTAATAATTGCAGAAAAAATATTTCCAGGGACCTGTGTGGAGAGACAATATATAGAGTAGTACGCTCAAAAGAAAATCCTTACAGACTTTTCATGGAACTACTCACAAATTTGAAGTACAAATGCGTGTATATTGTCTCCGATGTAATCCTGCAATACAGAGGCTTCAAATGGTGTTATATCGTCGGAACCGCCGGTTTCACCCTGCGCTATATTTTACACTTACCAGATCGTAGTGCAATGAAAGCATGTAGTCTTGCGTGTATTCCTTAGGGTGCGCTCCCTTGTCGGCAGACAGGGAACGGTGTCATCCACTTGAAGCAGCTGCTAGGCCTGGTAATTACAGCTCACCTCTTGTGCTGGCGTTCGTGCCGATCTTGAATTTCTCTGCCTTGCTAACGGTCCAGTATGTTAGGGAAAAACTTTTCACCAATAGTTTAAGGATCAGTTTCAAATAGATTAACTAAATAAAATCTATTTGAAACTGATCCTTAAACTATTGGTGAAAAGTTTTTCCCTAACATACTGGACCGTTAGCAAGGCAGAGAAATTCAAGATCGGCACGAACGCCGGCACAAGAGGTGAGCTGTAATTACCAGGCCTAGCAGCTGCTTCAAGTGGATGACACCGTTCCCTGTCTGCCGACAAGGGAGCGCACCCTAAGGAATACACGCAAGACTACATGCTTTCATTGCACTACGATCTGGTAAGTGTAAAATATAGCGCAGGGTGAAACCGGCGGTTCCGACGATATAACACCATTTGAAGCCTCTGTATTGCAGGATTACATCGGAGACAATATACACGCATTTGTACTTCAAATTTGTGAGTAGTTCCATGAAAAGTCTGTAAGGATTTTCTTTTGAGCGTACTACTCTATATATTGTCTCTCCACACAGGTCCCTGGAAATATTTTTTCTGCAATTATTAGCGCACTCTACCCCACAATATCCTACCCTGATTACATCTCTCTCTTCTAGAGTAAGCTATTACAGATATTTCCTCACACTAACTTCTACTGATGACCCCTCAGACTCTCCAACTCCAACCTCCGCCTCCATCAAGGGGGAGGGAGGGTCCAAAGGGACTGAGCAAATGGTGAATTCCATCTTAAAAGACTAATGAAACCTGATACCCCTGACCCACTACACAACTGACCTAGAAAGGGAAACATGTCCTCTCCCAACTGTGAAGAAGATACAGTCTTTGGTTGGCTAACCCTTATAGTACTTATGCCCAATGAGTGGATCATGGGCAACATGTTGCTCACCAACTCCTTGGATGTTGCTCCCAGTGGCCTCAAAGAAGGTGCTTATTTTTTAATTGGAAGCAAGTTTTGGTTGCATAACATCCAGGTGTACTTCCAAACAGAGCCTCCTGTAAGCTGCTAGTCCATACAGGGAATACCAAATAGTCACTCACAGCCCTTATTTGGCACCCCAGATACTTTTTTCATGCTTTTGTTGCTTCCAAGCCAATTTTACATTTGAATGTGGCTCACAGGTAAAAAAAGGGTTGAGGACCTCTTCCTTATAGAGACCACCTAAAGCTAACTCCATTGTACCTGGGAGTTCATGGTTCAGTGTGAGGACCTAATTTTGTGTTTGGTGTGTCTATAGAGATTTAATGATACAGGTCAAGATAATCATACATTTTTTTGGGCTTATAAGAAAGGCCTCACAAGGAATACAGACAACCACCTTCATATGTATAATTTAAACAATGGTAAAATAATAAAAAAAATATGTGATATTATAATCTAGGTTCTAGTCAATATAATAAATTCACCTAATACATCTTGTTGCGATATTTCATCCCTGTGATCACCTTGACTTAATTCAGAAGCCTATTCAAGAACCTGTTATACAGATAGCTAGAATCTCAGTCATAAAGCATGGCAGGACTGCTGCTTACAATGGGTACCAGATAAAATCTGTGCCTCTGTGTTTTTTTTTTTCAATTACCATGGCCTTAAGAAACCATTCCTTTTGTCTGTCTTCACAGTTGCCATTCATTTTTTTTTCTATTTTTAAATAAAAAGGTCTTATTGAAGTTTTAACCTAAATTAGCAATTATTTGTCTCTATCATATCAACATTTAGATTAACAACATGTTTTTCAGGAGCTGGGAGTGGGAGTTGGCCTGACCTTGGCCCCCTTGCATTGATTTCCTCACCACTTTGATCACAGTTGGTGAGTTACAAGGTGATCAGGAAAAGACAATAAAATAATGTAAAGGAAACTTGTTTCCTTCCGCAGAATTTGCAATCTATGCTGAAAACTGTTTTTGAACAATTATTGTATTAACAATATATTAATCACATGTTTGGGAAAATGAAACTCTAAGATGATTACATCTATTTCATAACATACTGTATTTACCTGAACTTCTCATATTATTTCATTCTAATTGTAATAATTTTAAAACAAAACACATTTCCTTGCAGTATTTCGTAATGCACAGGTTGTTTCTGGCATTGAAAATGTGTCTATTGACTATAAATGGCAGATGCTAGTCAGTAGCTGTTAGTTGTGTAGAAAACAAAGTTTTCATCTGTATTAAAAGGGGCACCAATTTGCAGGAGGAGGGGGTTAAGTTGTGGAAATCTCTCCCTGGATCAGTGGTACAGGCTGATACATTAGATAGCTTTAAGAAGGGGTTGGATGGTGTTTACCAAGTGAAGGAATACAGGGTTATGGAAGATAGCTCGTAGTACAAGTTTATCCAGGGACTGATCCCATTGCCATTTTGGAGTCAATAAGAAATACCCCTTCCCCACTGACCCAAATTGAACAGGCTTCGAGTAGGGCCTGAAAAAAAAATAAAATCAGAATTTATGCTATGGCTTACTTCCCCAAAGTATGAGGAATTCTATAATTTTTCAAGAAACCATTGATTATGTCATCAAAGCAATCATGGCTGCTTACTTTCAGTTAAGCAAATTCCACATAAAGAGACAAATGAACACATTCATAAAGAGATGTTAGCCTTACTATTATATTCGCTTTGATATTCCTCTCTGGTAGTCAGGGAAAAGAAAAAAAAAAAAGAAAAAAAAAAAAGAAAATGACAAGTTACTATCTGATATTGCAGTAATGCTTAAAGTGTTTGGGTTTAATTAATAGATTTTCTGATCATAATCACCCAGTAAGCCCTGAAGAATGGAAATGATTAGTTAGTTGAGTGAATTGCAGACGAGCAGTAATATATTACTTCTGCCTCAGTTTTGTGAGTCATTAGGGACTTTTCTGGTTTCCTTTTTTTGTGGTCAAACTTCTGCTTTTTGAACTTGCCTACATTACACATATGACATAGGTAATGAAGTTAATCACAAAGGTTGGAAGCAGAAAGTATAACTAAAGCTTTAAATGCGCAGTTTAATGCTGAAACAATTTTGACTCTTTTGATTTTGATAACAGACCTATTTTCTGGTTTCTGAAACCAGTGTAAGGCTATAGTGAAATAAATGGCACCATTGAGCTTTACCCCAATATTTGCTCTGGGTGAGAACTATAATTCTCAGGGGGTGAGCCCACGCAATGGTGTGAGGCAGGGTGTAACACAAGGTAATCAGTAGTATTATTAAGTTATTTGAACTTAACCATAGAACTGATTTATTACAACAAATCCACATAGGAGTTCAATAAGACATAAGCAGGGACATAGAACAGCAACACTCCTTGGTGGAGACTGTGCTGCTTGGCTAAATAGCCCTGACTATCTATCACTCCTAGAGTGTCCTATTAAAGTGAGTAGCCTATCACTTGCTAGACCTGACCTTGACTAAGTTCCAAGTGCAAACCCTTCCTGCCTGCTCAGGTAAGCGGACTGGCAAATTGGACGCTGAGCATATGTGTGCTCAGCTTATATATTATTACAAACTGCCATCTAATGGCCACACTTGGGAAAGCTATGGGTCATACTTTGACCCAGGAAGAAGAGTATAGCTGCTGTATAATCTAAGGGGCCTTTCTGTGGCCAAACCTTATAGGATTGCAATATAAATTAGGAAGTATTTTTTAATCCCCTACACTAGTAAATAGCATTGCTGATTAAGAAATGTGTAAAATCTGTGGAAACCAAACTGGCGAATAACTGTGGAACAAAATATTAGGTCAGTGGAGCTCTGACTTATGGGAAGGCCATTTCCCATAGACTCCATTTTAATCAGTTAATTAAACATTTCAAACATATTTACTTTTTCTCTGTAATAATAAAACAGTACCGGAACCATATTGGTGGTAAACAAATCTATAGGGGTCATTTTATGTTTAAATGACTTTCTACTAGACAAAGTATGGAGATCCAAATTATAGAATGACCCCTTTTTCAGGAAAGCCCAGGTCCTGAGCATTCTGAAATACAGGTCCCATACCTGTATGTAATTTGTTTTCCATCTTGTGCAAGAGAACAATACATTGTGGAGCATTAATTAAAATCAGTGATACCAAACTGTATCTAAAATGATCCAGGTACACCTAGGCCACACCTTCCACACTCCTGTTCTGTCTCGCCCCCCCCCCCCCCATTCCTCCTCAGCCCAAATGCCTCCATTCTCCTCTGCTTCTGATGATATCCAAGGACTTTAAGTGTCGACCATTGATGGTCTATTTAATTGGGAATCTACATTTGCTCTGCCTGTAGGCCTGAAGGACTAGCACGTGATTTTATGTTGTAGCCATCTTTTCTGAGGTTTTGGGACTGGAGGAGTAGATCAGATGTGATCTAATCCTAGTTCTCAGTGCAAATCTAGGCTGAGACTATATCTCTAATCATCAATGCCATTGAATCAGAACCCTTCTCCTCCCAGGGAACACTCCCAAATCATTTTGGTCTGAGAGGATCATTGTGCCTAATCCATTCATCCTCTGTTGGATGTCTTGACTAAATCCAGCTGCTCTTAGGCAGAACTCCATTACATTCATGAACCTCTCTATCTTTCTCTGATGAGTCCTTACAATAGGTGGAGGAAGGGTCAGATGAAGCTGATCCATAACTCTAACCATATGCAGTGCTTGAATAAAGGGTAAAGGGTTCCAGTGGATCTTGGATAAAATGGGTGGATCAGTCACATTTACCAGTAGTGTGAAATCCTTTTAGTGGTCTGGACTCTCTCTTTTGGCAAAGTATATACCAGGAAAAACTATGTCTCCCCAATGGAGACATAGTGGTGATCTAATCCATCTAACATAAAACTCTTATAGTGTGCTAGATCACAATCTGCTATCCACCTTCTATACTTTATTCATGGGGACCCAGTTTCCTTCACTTCACTAAGGGTTGACTTCAGTTATGTCACTAAGCTTCTTACTGGGGCCTTATGCTTCAAGCTCCCCAGCACAACTACCCACTGGCACCAGGTGGAGACCAAAGAGAAAGAGCCATGTGCTCACAGTGGCCTCAAAGCAGGTGCTTATTTTTTAATTCAAGGCTTAGAGGCAAGTTTTGGTTGCATAAAAACCATGTGTAGTGCCAAATAGACCCTCCTGTAGTCTGCCAGCCCAAATAGAGGCTACCAAATAGCCAATCTCAGTCCCCCATGGACTTTTTGTCATGTTTATAATGCTTATAATTAGTGATTAGTCAAGATTTTCACCAAGTTTTGCCAAGAAAATGATGCCCAATGGAGGAAAAAATTGTTCTGTGTCAAAAAACTTTTGTTGCCCATAGACTTCAAAGCATTGCATTTGCCGTTTTGCGTATTTTCGGTGAAGCAAAATGGGTCAGATTCACCCATCACTACTGCAAATGGGCACATTCCTCCCCAAGGTATTAGGATACAACATGGGACTTCTTGAGCTAATAGGGGAAGTAACAACATGGTCACACTCATATTGATGAAGATGACAGGAGGGTTTTGGGAGGGAATAAGCAGGTTTATTATTAGGATAGATTAAGTTAAAATAGTTTTATAGAAGGACAGACAAAGATTTTCACTAAGCAAATCCAAATAGAAAATATGTTCCAGCTTGGCTAAATTATGTGCTTCTCGATGTTTCTCAGAGAAGTTTCAAAGCGGTTTTAAATCTGTATTTAAGACATCAGAAATAATTAGATTTGACAAACAAATACAGCAATTAAAAAAGTTGAGGCCAAGTATGAACGGAATAATGAATTGCTTGGAAAACATATTTTGAGGCCCGTTACCTAAGATAAGAAAACCAGGGAAAGCTCAAGGGAGATGAGGTAGGTCTGACTGCTTCACAGCAGTGATTATTCTGGAATATGAAGCTATATTGCTTCAAGAGGAACAATTAAGTATGGTGCTCAGAGTACTGAAAATAGGGGGAACCCATTAAAGGTAAGAGGAGAATGCAAAGATATCAGAGAAGGGAACACAAACACTTCGAAGCTCAGGCTAGCTTAATAGCAAAAACGTTTGCAGGTATCATTAGTACAATAAGCTTTATTGTTTCATTTTAGCCAAACCCACAAACTCTCTGCTTTGTTTTTAATTCCCCTCCAAAGATTAGGAGTGGCCAATAAACAGCTTTATTTTCTTGGTTCACCTATTGGAGAGGCTTAAAAAATATTCTGTATTCCTCATATATAGAATAAAAACATCTCCCTTTATAATAAAACGTATTTGCTTTGTCCCTGAAAGTGTTAACCACCCTCTTAATAAGTGAACAAGTTCTAACTCTCTAGTTTAACCCCTGCCTTACCAAAGAAACACTGCGTGATTGGAGGAAGGAATTAAGCTCCTTATGGCTTGTACAGGTATGGGACCTGTTATCCAGAATGCTGGAGTTTTATGGATAATGCATATTTCTGTAACTTGGATCTTCATACCTTAAGTCTACTAGAAAATCATATAAACATTAAATGAACCCAAATAGGCTGGTTTTGCTTCCAACAAGGATTAATTATACCTTAGTTGGGATCAAGTACAAGCTACTGTTTTATTATTACAGAGAAAAAGCAAATCATTTTTAAAAATTAAAATTATTTGATTAAAATTGAGTCTATGGGAGATGGCCTTCCCATAATTTGGAGCTTTCTAGATTTCCTGATAACAGATCCCATACCTGTACAGTCCCTTTTTTGTTTTCTTTGTATGTTCAATGATTTCTGGGGGGTTCCACATTTATATTTTATGAAAATTTAGTGATTAGAAGATTATTTTCCTCCAATTAATCTTATTGTCCTGTCCCATCACACATATAATACTTGTATAGTGTCTTTTCATAATATGAATCTCCATACTTTAAGGGGCAGATTTATCAAGGGTCAAATTTTGAAGTAATGCAAGTTTTTTTGAACTCCCATAACTGTAACTACGGGTAAATAGGCTGAATTAGAATCGTTCTAATCGACGCTCTAATGCATTCATTCGAATTCGAATCAAAGGATTTGCCCCAAAAAACTTTGATTTTCCAAAGTCCACCAAATTACTCCAAATTGGTTCTAGGAGGTCCCCCATTGGCAGGTTTTAGATGGTGAATGGTTGAAGTCGAAGTTTTTAAGAGACAGTACATGATAAATTTTGATATTCAAATAGTCAATTTTTAGTCTGGTTTTGCTTCCAATAGGGATTAAGTATATCTAAGCTTGGATCAAGTACAAGCTACTGTTTTATTTTTACAGGGAAAAGGATTTTTTTCTTAAATTCGCATTCTAAGGAAGTTGGCCTTCCTTTAATTTGGAGCTTCCTGGATAAAGGGTTTCCAGATAATGTACCTTTATATAATCTGAATTCTCACTATTTATGTACATTATCTGTTCTCTGATAAGTTTCTTTGACATTGGGAGGGAGTTCATTTTATGGCTATGCCTTTTAGCACAGTCATCATATGTCAGTGTCTGTATTGATAGAGATTAATTGTTTAATGTTTTGCTGAGGTTAAATCACTGCTGGGACTTGGTGTTCCAACACCCAGATACCAGGAATCGACTAGGTTGCTGACATCAACATCTATCAGAGCTACTGGTTAAAATGTGTGTGGTGTTTATGCAAATGGCCTGTAGATGTCACTGTGCTCATACTTATACTGTGCATACTTCCTGGTAGCTGAAAAGTGAAAGGGAAATCTTACTGTTGTGTAATGCCTGCATGACTCTGCTAATAAAGCACTGTTATACCCTACTCATCCTCGGCTACCCTAAACATAACAAATGGTGACAAGGATGGATCTTCTACCTCTGCAGCAGCCTGCACCTTTTCTTCTAAATCCTGGTGAGCCTACCATACCTTTTACTGCTTGAATCCGTACGTTTGAAAATTACATTATTGTTTCTGACCAAGGGGAGATTTCTGCTGCTAGAAAGCCTGCTTTACTTATTCACTGCCTGCGAGCAGAGGGACAGCATATATTCTATACATTACCATTACCTGATGATACTTATGAAACTGCTCTTACTGTTATAAAGAACTTTTTTGGGCCAAGAGTAAATGTGGTTGCTGAAAGATATAAATTATGTAAACAATGTAATGGCGAATCCACAGAACAGTTTCCAACTCTCAAAGAGAGAGTTGGTTGTTACCTGTGAGTTTGGGAATCTAACAGATGAAATGCTAAGAGACCAAATAGTGAAAAAAACAAACTCATCTCGCATTAGAGAGAGACTTCTCCTAGAGCAGGATTTAACCCTTGCAAAGGCTATTACAGTTGCTAGCCAAATTGAGGCAGCAGTGGCAGAGGCTAAAACTCTCAGTCAGGAACTGTTGGGAATGTACGGATTGTGAATTCAACACTGTGGCATAATAATGCACAGTCACAGGCAAAATACAGTGCTAAGGAGAGGGATTCACCTACATTGCAAAACCATACAGCAAATACAAATTAAAATACTGCTTTTGCTGTGGTTCAACACAACACACTGCAAATCATGTTACATGTCCTGCAAAAGCTAAACGGTGCCGCAATTGCACAAAAGTAGGACATTTTGCTAAGATCTGCCGATGTTCATGAGACATTACTATAAATGTCACAGTATTAAGTGTGGATAAAGCTGGTACATTTATTCCAGACAAGTTTATATGCACTGTCAGTGTCAGTACTGCTTCTGCTGACAAGGGATACTCCATTAACCTGATGTTTGATACAGGTTCAGCTGTTTCTATACTACCAAAGGATATTTTCTGGAAATACTTTGCAAAAGATCCGCTTGTTGCACCTGCCCTGAAACTGGTCAGTTACTTAAAGGATCCAATCCCATTGCTTGGTTGCTTGCCAGTGACTGTACAATTTGAATAAAAAACTGCAAAATGTGACTTTTACATTGTGAATAAGGGTACTGCTATACTTGGAAGGGATCTCTTAGCTGCATTAAACCTACAATTAGTTGATTGTCTCATTACTACAGCACCAGTGCCTGCCACACAGCCAGTGTCTTAAATTTCACCACAAAGCAACACTTCACTGGGCTGTGCAAAGAATGTTGTACACAAAGTTAAGGTTAGACCAGATGTCAAACCACTATCATTTCCTGATTCAGCATGGGAAAAACTTGCTATTGATATTGTCAGTTATTTTACAGATGCTCCTATAGACTGCAGATTTGCTATAACCTTGATGGACTATTACAGTAAATGGACAGAAATTGCTTTTGTTTCTCATATAACATCAGCTACAGTAATAACATTTCTGTCTACAGTCTTCAGCAGAGAAGGTAATCCAAAGGAGTTAATATCAGACAACAGACCACAGTTTGTCTCATATGAGTTTGAAGCCTTTCTGAGAGAGAGGAATATTGTGCATAGGAAATCTTCAGTGTACTACCCACAAGCAAATGGAGAAATCGAGCGATTCAACAGAAGTCTAAAAAAAACACTACATCTTACTGGGAAATCTTACTGGGAAATCTTGGAAAGTATTTACAACAGAGTTCCTACATAACTACAGAGCAACATGCAACAACCCAATCATCTCCAACTGAATTATTACATGGCAGACAGATGCGCACAAAATAACATGTTGCAGACATCAAACTTCCACAAAATACTATGCCTACAAAATCATCTACTGCTGACATTGTGAAACACCAACAAGCCAAATGTAAGGCTTATACTGACAGAAAATGTGGTGCAAGAGAAGTGCACTTTCAGCCTGGATCTTTAGTCAGAATTAAGAAACCAGGAATACTGAAACAAGGACAATCTAAATTTACTACACCACTTGAAGTGAGACGCCAGCGAGGACCATACACATACTGTATGAACTGTCTGATGGACGCATATGGAATGCAAGTCGTCTTGTTCCTGTTAGATATGACTTTGTAGAAGCTCCATTTGATGAAGAACATTTTCCTACTCCTGATGTCAACTGCAATAGGCCTGAAAAAAGTGAACCTATAAGGCGTACTGAGAGAATCAGAAAACTACCTGCATTATATGTGAATAATGTAGGTGAATAATGTATATTATTGCTTTAAGATGCATTGTTGTTGTTTATTACATTTGCCCAAATGCTTTCCTATTATAGGGGGAATATGTGGTGTTTATGCAAATGGCCTGTAGATGTCACTGTGCTCATACTTATACTGTGCATACTTCCTGGTAGCTTAAAAGTGAAAGTGAAAGATTACTGTTGTGTAATGCCTGCATGACTATTAAAGCACTGTTATACTCTACTCATCCTTGGCTACCCAAAACATAACAATGTGCATCAGTAAGTGTACTTGTTCACGTACAAAAGTCAGGATGGATGCAATGGCGCTTAACCCAACTATACAGAGGTGTTCGGAGCATGTTTGGACACAAGCACCTTCAAAGAATGGTATCAATAAATACAATATTTTTGCCCATCTTAGTGCAACCGCTGCATTTGTAAATGACCAATCCAGAATTTATACCAGACCTCTTTGGACTAATCCAACCAGCCTCAAGTAAGGTTATTATCACCACCTAAAAATACTTTGGTTGAAGACACGCATGGTTGTGATGGATCCGATCATTTCATATCAGTTGGGATATCGATATACAGTAATTCCCTATTTCTGTAAACCAATTAGAAGCAGATAATAAAAGGTCTTAGTGGCCATTTTATCAGTAATATTACAGGCAGAGTCTTTTTATGCTTCTTTGAACAGATGCTGATGAACAGCACTGCTGGGTGCAGGTAATGAAACACATCAGTAAACAAGAGAAGATAAGAACTTTATTAGTCCGTCGGATACTTTGATACATGAAATGTAGGACAAGGCAATTAGAAGAAAAGCAAGACAGCAATTCAGTTCACAGTGACATTCTCTAGCAGGCTTGTCATTACTGTAACAGCCCCAGACAGCATGACACAAGAGCAGCAAGATAAGTATTCCAACATCACTCACCGAACTATTTCCAACCAGTAATCATCCACAAGAGCCAAGTAATCCACTAGTTTACTGTGAAGCTACGAATAGAGCATTAACTGTCCAAATTCAGGCATATTTTCCCTGGTTTCATGATACTGAACATTACTACCCCTTCTGTGCCTGAATGTGTCTACACTAAGAAAGAACTGCCTTGTAACTTATGTTCTAGTGACATCAATGCTGTGGTTCACCATGGGTTGCACTTAATCTTATTAAAGGATATTCAAGAACAGTATTCATGCTCTAGTTTTTTGCATTCAGAGGCATGCAGAATCTTCCCATGAGGGCCCAAGACAAAATCCCTCTTTAAATTGCTATAAATACTCTCAATGTGAGTGATTCACAAATGAACTCACAGACTATAAGGGTATTTTCTAGTTACTACTCATATGTGCCCTATAAGAACCACAGGCTTAAGAGGGTGGTTCACCTTTAAGTTAACTTTTAGTAAGTTATAGAATGACCAAGTCTAAGTAACTTTTCAGTTGGTATTCATTATTTATTGTTTATAGTTTCTGAATTATTTGCCTTCTTCTTCTGACTCTTGAGTTTTCAAATGGGGGTCACTGACCCCATCTAAAAACAAATGCTCTATAAGACTGAAGATCTATTGTTATTGCTACTTTTTATTATTCATCTTTCTATTCAGGCCTCTCCTATTCAAATGGGTATACTGCATTGGACCCTAGCAACCAGTTTGCTGTAATTGCAAACGAGAGAATAAAAAGCTAAATAACTCGAAAACCACAAATAATAAAAATGAAAAGCAATCACAAATTATCACAGAATACCACTCTCTACATCATACTAAAAGTTAATTTACACTTATATACACAGTACAAATAACATAAAGTCAATAAGAAAAGATACAACAAAAAAAAGAGTGAAGGACACTACAAGTTACAATGTCGAGTCATCTCCAACAATAACCTCTATTTTGTTATCATGTTATGTTACAATGACATACCAGAAAAATAATAGCCCTAAAACATAAGTTGCAATAATCAGTCACATGTCTCTGTAACCACAAAAACAGAATAAAATATGTCTTTCTTTACCTTTTAGTGTAAGGGCTTCTTCATGGTCTTCATCAGAAGATAACTGGAGACCTAAAGAGACAGAGTTGAGTTACTGAACTCTCATATAACTCATATATTAAAGGGAAGAGCAAAGGTTAAACACAACCACTTGCAATATATCCAATCCATGCTTATGAAACAATTGCCTTCATGGCTGTTTTACTGCAATGGTACATTACATATTGTCATCTATTTTTATCTCCTTAAATCAGAGACAATCAATCATGTTTGAGAGCATCCAAGTCAAGACCCCATTTGCAAAATGCTTGGGATCTGGGGATTTTCGAATAATGGATCTTTCAGTAATTTGGATCTTCATACCTTCTTCTAGAAAATCTTGACCAACAATTCCATTACTTATTCACATATTACTCATATATTATAGGGAAGAGCACAAGAGCACAGCCATTTCATACCTTCTTCTAGAAAATCATGTAAACATTAAATAAATCCAATAGGCTGGTTTTGCTTTTAGTAAGGATTAATTATATCTTAGTTGGGATCAAGTTCAAGCTACTTTTATTACAGAGAAAAATGAAGTAAATCGAGTCTATGGGATATGAGCTTTCCTTAATTCGGATATTTTTGGATAGTAATTTTCCGGATAACAAATCCCATAAAACATAATAAAAACATAAATTTGAATGTGTAATTTGAGAGTTTTTTTCTAAATTCGCAATTTCGAATGTTTGCTTATTTATTAAAAATCTGAACATAAAAAAAAATTAAGTAAAATTGCTGGGAAAAAAATCCTGATACCCAAAATTTTTATTCTACTCATTATTTTCAATGAATCTATAAATTTGAAAAAAAAAATAACCACCAGGTTTGCCTGACAACTTCAATTGACTTTTATACAATCTCTTAAGCTCTTAGATGCTGACCTTCAAGTTTTCATGATTTTAAGTGCAAAAAATGCAATTGGTACATTGATTAATAAGCCCATTGCAGTTACTTGAACATGCTCAATATATGGGGAATCACTATACTGACATAGTTTGTTAAATCAGCTTTTTAAGGGGCCCAAACCCCCATATGGCCCCCCAATTCTTAGAATATGGTTATATAGACCTATATGATGGTATACAAAAAGGAATGCTCTTACTCTCACAGTTACTTGTAGAGCATGCTCAATACATGGGGAATCCCTAAACTGACATAGTAAGTTTAATGGTATCCAGTGATCTGCAGGTTGACATGAAACCCGAGGTGACCAATGAGATTTGGCCAACCATTGCAGGTTAGGGTTGGGTGCAGGTCAGACTAGGGAAGAACATTCCTCCACTGTTCCCAAAGATTCCAACAAGAGGCTCGCATAGAAGTAGAGTACAGAGCGAGAAGATGTGGGTATGGTTGAGTGTGGATCCTGCAATAGCAACACACATTACTAATGGTCTCTTTTTAGAGAAGCTAATGAGTGAAGTAAAAATGCTTAACATGAATAACTTTAATAGTGGCTTTTCCCATTTGACCATTTCCCAATAACATAATAGCAATCCCACTCTTGCCTCTGTAGCATATTGCAAGTTTATTTTAACACAAAAGAAGTGCACTTGGAATGATTGGGAAAGCCTTTGGCCAACCAGCTTGAGTTATTGGCAGCATGAGGAAGGTTTCTGCAAGCTGAGACAATATTCCCAATAATAATTGTGTTGCGTGTCCTAGTAGAGCATAAATTATTGATGTTACCCCTTCAGATGACTTTTGAGAAGTTCCCCTGTATTAAGTGTTCGGCATTTGCTTTTATTGCTTCAAACTAAATCCTTTAAAAGCCTTGCATTCAAGAAACACAACTTCTTCCTTTTGGCTGCACAATAACTAAACTGGCAAGGTGCCATAGGAAAATGGCAATTCACTAGCCGGCGGAAATTTAACAGCGACATGACTTTTGTTTGCTTAACAAATGCAAAAAGCCTACCTGAACTGATTTGTCAAGTAATAAGGCTGCCTGGAACATCAATAGGCTTAATGTGGTAGATTGATGCAAACTTTTAGGGATACTGTCACTGGAAAACATGTTTATTCAAAACACATCAGTTAATAATACTACTCCAGCAGAATTCTGCACTGAAATCCATTTTTTTAAAAGAGCAAACAGATTTTATATTTAATTTTGAAATTTGGCATGGGGCTACATGATGTACATTTCCCAGGTGCCCCCAACCATGTGACTTACATAGTAACATAGTAACATAGTAAGTAAGGTTGAAAAAAAGACACATGTCCATCGAGTTCAACCTTTTTTTTTTTTTTTATTAACTACCTATCTGCCAGTTGATCCAGAGGAAGGCAAAAACCCATCTGAAGCCTCTCCAATTTGCCTTAGAGGGGGAAAAATTCCTTCCTGACTCCAAAATGGCAATCGGACTAGTCCCTGGATCAACTTGGACTATGATCTATTTCTCATAACCCTGTATTCCCTTACTTGCTAAAAAGCCATCCAACCCCTTCTTAAAGCTATCTAATGTATCAGCCTGTACAACTGATTCAGGGACAGAATTCCACATCTTCACAGCTCTCACTGTAAAAAACCCCTTCCGAATATTTAGGCGGAACCTCTTTTCTTCTAATCGGAATGGGTGACCTCGTGTCAGCTGGAAAGCTGGAAAGACCTACTGGTAAATAAAGCATTAGAGAGATTATTATATGATCCCCTTATATATTTATACATAGTCATCATATCACCCCTTAAGCGCCTCTTCTCCAGCGTGAACATCTCCAATTTGGCCAGTCTTTCCTCATAGCTAAGATTTTCAATACCTTTTACCAGCTTAGTTGCCCTTCTCTGTACCCTCTCTAATACAAAAATGTCCTGTTTGAGTGATGGAGACCAAAACTGTACGGCATATTCTAGACGGGGCCTTACAAGTGCTCTATACAGTGGAAGAATGACCCCCTCCTCCCTTGACTCTATGCCCCTTTTAATACAGCTCAAGACCTTATTTGCCCTTGATGCTGCTGACTGGCATTGCTTGCTACAGCCAGGTTTATCATCTACAAGGACTCCAAGGTCCTTTTCCATAATGGATTTGCCTAGTGCAGTCCCATTAAGGGTATAAGTGGCTTGGATATTTTTACATCCCAGGTGCATGACTTTACATTTATCAACATTGAATCTCATTTGCCACTTAGCTGCCCAGATTGCCAGTTTGTCAAGATCATGTTGCAAGTGCCACATCCTGGATGGAATTGATTGGGCTGGATAATTTTGTGTCATCTGAAAACACTGATACATTACTTACAACACCCTCCCCTAAGTCATTAATGAACAAGTTAAATAAAAGTGGACCCAATACTGAGCCCTGGGGGACCCCACTAAGAACCTTACTCCAAGTAGAGAATGTCCCATTAACAACCACCCTCTGTACCCGATCCTGTAGCCAGTTTCCTATCCACGTGCAAACGACTTCATTAAGCCCAACAGACCTTAGATTTGAAAGCAGTCATTTATGGGGCACAGTATCAAACGCTTTGGCAAAATCCAAATAGATCACATCTACTGCCCCCCCACTATCCAGAATCTTACTTACCACTAGTGATGGGCGAATTTATTCGCCAGGCGCGAATTCGCGGCGAATTTGCGAGATTCGCCGCCAGCGAATAGATTCGCGGCAAAAATTCGCTGGCGTCAAAATTTTTTTTTTAGAAAAAACGGACGCCGGCGTCAAAAACGGGCGCCGGCGTCGAAAAAACGGGCACCGGCGTCAAAAACGGGCGCCGGCGTCAAAAACGAGACGCCGGCGCCGTTTCGCGAATTTTTCGCCGTTTCGCGAATTTCGCGCGAAATTCGCAAATTTTCCGGCGAAGCAAAACGACGCAAATTCGCCCATCACTACTTACCACATCATAAAATGCAATCAAATTCGTCTGACATGACCTATCCTTCATAAAGCCATGCTGATTGTTGCTCATAATGCCATTCATTAGGACAACATTTTGAATGTGATCCCTTAACAAGCCTTCAAATAATTTGCCCACCACAGATGTCAAGCTTACTGGCCTATAATTGCCAGGCTGAGATCGTAATCCCTTTTTAAATATTGGAATAACATCAGCTTTTCTCCAATCTATAGGCACCATACCAGATGACAGTGAATCTGAGAAAATCAGATGCTCTGATAAACTTCAGTCACTCTTTACTGCTACACTGCAAGTTGGAGTGATATCCCCCCTTCCTTCCCCCCACCCAGCAGCCCATCAGCAGCCTATCAATAGAACAATGGGTAGCTAACCAGATAGCAGCTACCTGACACCTCTGCTGAAGGTTTTGTTTGCACTGCTAAAAGAAAATAGCTTTTTCTTGCTTAGGTGCTATGTTCATGTATAACACTAGGTGAACACGGCTTGGGTCCTATTAATGTGCAATGAGACGGGGAGAAACAATAGCTGCCTCAAAGTAGTTCCATCCTGAATTGCTGGCTGTGATGGTGATGCTGTGAAGTGAAGTGATGGCAGAGAGAATTGCAATGTAAACAGTGTAATTTAGAAATTAAATGTAAACCATAAAAATCATGACTTAATCTCTTTAAGCCTTTGTATCAGCAAGAGAGGCAGTTGAGGGAAAGGAAAGAATAACAATTTGTAGTTCTATATTTTGTGCAGCCAAATTTGGGCTCTTTTTGAATAAACATTGTCCTATATTTGTATGTTATGGCTAGAATCCAGGTATTATAGCTTTCCTTTACTTTGTGGCATCATTTAGCATGCGATTACCATAAAGCCATGGTTTGAACTTGTAAAGGCTTATTTACAAACGGAACCACAAGTGCAAAGCACAGAAGCAGCATTGCCATGATGGAATTAGGGTTCAACATGCCCTTGTTAACTTGCTCAGTAAGGTTATGGGATCCTCAAACTCATTCCAATGATCAACAGTCAGACCAACCCCATTAATATATTTGGACTCCACAAAGGTAAGAAATATTTTGCTCTGGAAGTTTTTGTAGGCCAAAGTCACCAGAACAAAACTCCCACTTTGAGAATTATCTTAAAACACTGGTTCATGCTAAGACTCAAGAGAGACTTTATTAATAGGAACATCACATCTAAAGGTATAAGGAGCCAGGGGTTTGTTTGACTCACAGAACATGCAACATTTATTAAGAAGTATAACATGTACATATACAAAAGAGTAAAATAATATAATAATATAATTCAAAGAGTAACTGTTAAAAGCAGTGGCATAATATAGACATGGTTATATATATTATACTACCTAGAAATAGGGAGGCAGATTAATCTTATAATATCAATGTTCTCTTACCACCCTAAGATCTGATTGTTCTACTAATTGTAGTTCTTAGATGTGGCTCTGTACCCTTAACAAAATGAGCCTTGATGATGGTAGGATAGGCAGGTGGGAGAGGAATACAGGAAGGGTGATCAGGACTGGGAAAAAATATTAGTGCTTTCATAGGAAGTATAGGCCCATTTACCTGTTGGGCAGCAAGAGAACATCACACTGCCCACCCTCCCTTATGTCATAGGAGATCAGGCTCCTTCATCACAGCTTCCAGAGTAATACTTGCCATGGGCTTGGGTTTAGACCCCAGGGGTTGGTGCATGGGTCCAATGGTGGGTGGTGATCTCCTTAGACAAGAGTCCTGGGATGGTGGTTTTATGGTTTGTCTGCTGATGCAATAGGTGGTGATAAAACAGTGTCAGGGAGCCAGGAGCTCCCTCCAGGGAGGTAGTCAGGATCTAGGAAGAAGCAAGCTAGCGGTATCCAAAGGGTTAAGCAAGCGGATGGTCAGAGTCCAGGCAAGAGTTCAATGGCAGACAGATCAGGATATATGGCCAGGGAGCAGGAATCAAGGCAGGAGCAGGGATCAAGGCTGGAGCAGAGATCAAGGCTGGAGCAGGGATCAAGGCTGGAGCAGGGATCAAGGCTGGAGCAGGGATCAAGGCTGGAGCAGGAATCAAGGCTGGAATCAGGAATGGGGAAACACAACAGGAACCTAGGATCTATGGCAGCAAATCCTATTCTTGGTGCCATTCTGGCGTCCTGGGCGCCCGGCCTTTATATTTGAATTTGGTGCCAAAACCAGCGTGGCACGCAGGTGACGTTGCGCCAGCATGTTTACGCCCTGGGCGCCGCCATTTTGGGAGCGACGCCGGAAAGATCGGGTGCGCCGCCCGGAGCTCCTAGGACTGCTCCAGGCGGCGATCGTGACAGACAGACAGGGAGGCTCTTTGTGGTTTTGTTTTCCTTCAAGCAATTCTGATTCATGATTTTTATTGTGTAGTTTTAATTCTAAATTACACTGCAAATAATTCACTCTACCGAATGACATTTTATTCCTAAATATTAAAATAAAAATTGTAATATTTGTGTGTAGGCACCATCTCAGGTCATTTTGCCTGGTCATGTGCTTTTAGAAAGAACTAGAACTTCACAAAATAACTGGTTTCAGACAGGGTATTGTTCCTCCTACTCAATGCAATTGAAGGAGTCACAGTGGGACTTGGATTTTTACCATTGAATGCTATTTTAATATCTACCAGGGAGCAGTTATCTGGTTATCTTCCCCATTGTTCTGCTGATGGGCTGCTGGGGGGGAAAGGGAGGGGGTGATCACATTCCAACTTACAGTGCAGCAGTAAAGAGTGACTGAAGTTTATCAGAGCACAAGTCACATAAATGAGGGCACCTGTGAAACTAAGAACATGTCTAGCCCCATGTCAGATTTTAAAATTAAATATAACAAAATCTGTTTTCTCTTTTGAAAAACATTTTTCAGTGCAGAATTCTACTGAAGCAGCGCTATTAACTCTTGCAGTTTGAAATAAAAATAAAACATGTTTTCCCATGACAAAATCCCTTTAATAACTGTATTTCTTTATTTGCAGTCCATTTGTTGTTACTCTGTGAACCTTGACAAATGACATTAGTAAACAGTAAAGTCATAACGACATCTTGAACATTACACACGATAAAAGTGAAGCCTTATACAAATATCCTGCACATTTCGGATGCATTACTGGCTACCATTTCAGTGGCTGACTGGATGGGGAATTATAAGAGTAATGTAGAACTTTTGGTAATGTACAAATATTTTTTTTTTTTTTTTTCAGAAAGCCTGTTCTGTTTCCAGCAGAAGACAAGGTCAATTGTATATAAAACACAATAGATTTATACAAAACAGACATTCAGTTAGAATGTTGCAACATTCTTATTAGAACATTCTGTTTATTAATCAGACACTCAGCTGGCTGAATGCACAACAAGATTCAGAGCTAAATTTAGAGAGTCTAATAAAGTGAAACGGACCTAGGTCCCACCAAAAAGCACTTGCAGAAAAAGGGCAAATGTCACCCTGAGCTTTCACTCCTAGCAAACAACCAGTGATTAGCTTTCCTCATCTAGCTGCAGGTAGAACAATGAATGCCAAAACTTGATTGGTTGACACAGGTTGCCACCCAGGTGCAAATTTGTTTAGTCTTCAGTTGCTGACACTGTGCATTTAGGGGTTGAAAGAGCTGCTGCACAGTCTCATGACTTGTATAGCTGGCAGCACAGGTGTTTAGACACTTCTCTACTTAAGGCAACCCTCATTAAAGGCGAAGGAAAGGCTAACATTAAGTAAGCTTTATCAGAAAGGTTTATATAAATACACCAGTAAAGTAATGTTGCTCTGAGTCCTCTGTCAAAAGAAACCCAGCATTTCTTTCCTTCTATTGTGTAAACATGGGCTTCTGTATCAGACTTCCTGTTTTGAACCTAAACCTCTAGGGCTGGGGCTTGAGCATGCTCAGTTTGCTTCTCTCTTCCTCTCTCTTCCCTGCTGTAATCTAATTGCCTTGAGGGAACAGGGAGAGACTCAGGCAGGAAGTGATGACACACAAAGCTAAAATGGCAGCTGCTATCCTAAACAAACAGAGAGCTTCTAGAGTTGTTTACTCAGGTTTGGGAAAGTATTCTACAGGATAAATATAGTGTTATATCTTGCACTATTGTGGTTAATTTATTGTCAATAAACTGCTTTATAGTTTACTGTCTCCTTTATTAAACCCTGACATGTTGCCATTATTGCAAAAGTGGAGGTATAAGTGAAATTAACATTCCGAGCACCATGTTACTATGATATTCATTAAGAGATGCTATTCATTGACATATTCAGCTTTGCTTTTTGAAATCACCCACCCTAAACAGTAGTCCTTGAGTACTCAAAAAATACTTATGGCATTGTTGGATTCCTGACATAAAAATATCCTTAGCTTGTGCAGTATAAAAATGCTAATGCCCAATGGTTCTTACCATGGAAGAAGCAACAGTACATGTAGGCAGGCAGGAGTATTTCAATATGCGGTATCCGAAATGTCATGATGCTCAAGATTTATACAGACAAAGGTCAGGGCAGGCAGCAAAAAGCATAGCCAGGATCAGAGCAGAAGGGTCAAGAGCCAGTAAATCAAGTCAAAATAGCAATTTAACTGCACCCAGGAACTTGCTTAAAACCTACTGTATATTCAGACATTGAACTCAGGTCTTCTGTGTCTTTTTATTTCAAATTTCACCCCAAACCTTGACATGATCGTGTCACACAGTGGTGCAATGCTACGCAGTGTACCAAAGTGGTATCATGACATGGGTGCCACCATCTTAGATCCACCACCAAATTGAGCACACTGGAATATTCATGACAAAAACCAACATTGTCATAAGTAATGGTCTGTAGAGTGTAAGACATTGGGATTTCTCTGTTGCATAGGCTGTGACCTGTGCTTAGATCTGCCTGGCAGGTGCATCCTTCTGTCAAAGCTCACATAGGAAAATCCCACCCAATGACACACATAGGAAATCCCACCCCAATGGCACAAAAAGGAAATCCCACCCCAATGGCACAAAAAGGAAATCCCACCCCAATGGCACAAAGAGGAAATCCCACCCCAATGGCACAAAGAGGAAATCCCACCCAATGGCACAAAGAGGAAATCCCACCCAATGGCACAAAAAGGAAATCCCACCCCAATGGCACAAAAAGGAAGTCCCACCCCAATGGCACAAAGAGGAAATCCCACCCAATGGCACAAAAAGGAAATCCCACCCCAATGGCACAAAAAGGAAGTCCCACCCCAATGGCACAAAGAGGAAATCCCACCCCAATGGCACACTAGAGAACAGAAAGGACACCTTGCATTGAGAAGAGCCACTTCTTTAATGAGCAATAAAATCCTTTTAAAAAATGTACTTAGAAGTAATTTCATATAAATCATTGAATGAGTACTTTATCCCTTAAATTCATTTTTTTCCCTTAAATTTATTTTTAACAATGTATTACAGAAGATATTGTGAGATTGTACAAATGCAAATACGTTTTTATACATCTAGGATTTGAGTGTGACATCTTTGGTAAGTCATTACAGGAATTAGTCCTTTGCTATTCTTTGTGCCCTGTTAACATTTTGTGCCTTTGCTCTTATCATGAGTTTGTTCAACTTCCTGCCCCCACCGCTCATATTGTGAGACCTCAGCTGTCAGCTTGTTTCTGTGGCCTCAGCTCGTGTCCTGGTATCCGGCTGCCTAGCAACACAAGGCGAGTAACAGCACTCGCTGACCCAAACTTCCTTCCAGCTATTAATGCCGAAGCGTTATAAGCAACACACCTGTGTTAATAACTTCCTGAAAGCTTTTGTGATTAACTAGCTCAGCATTAACGAGGCACTAAAATGCATTCAGCTCCATTTTCACTGGGTATCTGTGAAACTTCTCTTAATTCTAGACTCCATTAACTTGCATTTCTGTAAGGTGATTTGAAACAGGGATGTTGAACAATGCTAGTAATGCTAAAAAAAAAAAGGTTGGGGTAGAGTTGTTTTTTTTAGGCTTTAGTTTACCTTTAAACGTAAAAGGACCATTGGAAAAATTACAAAATAACTTAACTTAAGGTGGCCATACACGGATAGATCCGCTCGTTTGGCGATGTCGACAAACGAGCGGATCTCCCTCCGATATGCCCACCTTGAGGTGGGCAATATCGGGCCGATCCGATCGTGGGCCCTAGGGCCCAACGATCGGATCCTAGCGTTCGCCAAACGGGCGGTCGGATCGCGGGACCGCATCAACGAACAGATGCGGCCGCGATCCGACGGGATTTTTAACCCCATCCGATCGAGATCTGGCCGACTTTCGGCCAGATCTCGATCGGGGAAGCCCGTCGGGGGCCCCCATACACGGGCCGTGTATGGCCACCTTTAGGAAATAAGTTGGGATTGGGAGGAATGGTTTCAAAATAAAACCTTATACTGAAGACAGCTTTTATTTTTCTGTGCTGGGAGTCACAGTGCTGTTGTGTTCTGGTGGACACAGTGTTATGGGTATTCCATACTGTGGGTTGCTGGGGATCCTGGATCTGGAGAAATACTGGGGAAAATGCTGGGCAATATTGTAAAAAAACTAGTGCTGGGCAAATTGGTTCGTAGAGGAATTTGCGAATTTTGTGGAAAAAGACAAACAATTTGTGATACTCCAAAATGGACATCTGCGTCAATTTTGATGCTAGTGTCAAATTTGACGCCGGAGTTAAAGTCATTGGGCGTCTGAATAATGTTGACGCACAGCGTTTTTGATGTGCAGGCCCGGATTTCTGGAAAGGCCACCTAGGCCCGGGCTTAGGGCAGCAGGATTTTAGGGGGGCGGCATGCTGCCCAACCACACCCACATTGGTTCAAAAACACTGGGGATGTGCTGGAGATATAATAATCTTTTAAATTTCCCATGTGCCAATCCCCATTGCTCCGGTCCCCCTGGAGGGGACAGGGGTGACGACCGGTAGTGGGCCTATGGGCGCCCACTATGTAAATCCGGCCCTGCGTATGTGGCTTTTCGGACGTTTTTTTTCGGAATTTTTGCAAATTTCTGTCAAAACTCGGAAATTTGCCGCTAAATCGGGACAGGCGAATTTATTCGCCCATCACTATAAAAGACATGACAACTGCACTCAAAATTGTATTTGCAGTCATAAATGATCCCTAGGGTATGCAGGAATTCACACAAGGTCGGACTGGGCCGGCAAAATGTGGTGGGCACTGCCGACCCAGACCCGTTGCCTAGGGCTGCATTAGACTGTGAGCTCCCTGACCCCCTGAGGGGTGAGGTGAGGGGCCCGTTGAGGTATTAGAGGGGGGTCCAGTGGGCCCAGACCCCCTAATTCCGACTCTAAATTCATGAGCTGTCTTTTGTTAGGTTGCAGGTATGAATTTATTCTGGGATATGATGGAATTCATAGAAATTCAACATATTTTTGATGTTAATATAATACAATATTCATGTTACCCATTGAATGGGTTGCTAAGTTTGTAACATTTGCCATTAAGTCACTGCTGAATAAAATGAATATTAAAATAAACTAAAGCAATTAAACAAAATTGTTATAAGCCATTCTGAAATAATATGTTCCATTTTGTAGATAACATGTTCGCTCACTCCTAACCCAACCAAACCCCAGCCGTAATAAACATTCCCCATCTCGCTTTTGGTACCTCAATACCTTTGAGTTATTTTTGATTTGTATTTATGAATCAAAATCTGCTTGTACCAGCAGTACGATGCAGGTTTATATTATAGTCAATGAAAAATGCAGCCGTGAACCTTTGGGGCAGATTGGATCTCTCCCATTGCTAAATACGATTCTAAAAATCCCATAGGAATGAATAGAAAGTGGTTGAATTTGTCTGTGGTGACTGAGCTATAATCTCACATTTTGTGAATATGCCCCTTTAGTGTAAAAGGCTGAATATGTCACAAACATGGAACATATACACATTGTGCTCTGCTGTGAATGGTATTGTGCCTGTGTAAGTTCGTGAATTGACCACATTCCTGTTAAATGTATGTGCTAATGATTAGTCATAAATTTCATATTATGTATAGCATAGCCCAAGGTGAGTGAGAGAAAAGTGGTAGTTATATATTATAGTTATACGCTCTTTCTGCAAAAACCAAGGCCAAATATAATAGAGTTGGAATGAGAAGAGAATATGTTGTTCTGAGAAATAACAAAGGACAAATAAAGAGAACAAAGTACACAATATCCCAATGCTATGGGCGAGAGAGCTGCTTTTAGTCACCTTCTCTTCACAGTTTCTTTAAAGTTTCACGGCAGCAATTGCGTATTATCATCATATTTTTAACAGTACGGTTTTATTGAGGCATTCAATAGTAGAACCTGCCAATGCAGTTCCTTCATGCAGAGTTAAATCATAGTGTAACATTTCGGAGTATAATGTAGCTCAACGTTGTACATTACATTAAATTATTGCATGTCCTACAATAGAGCAGGGTAAATATTTAGATTTTTACCAAAAGTAAACATTAAACAAAAAAAAGAAAAACACAGAATTACAAAGTCACTGTAATTCTAAACAGTGAGTTTGTATGCAGTTGCTGTAAGATACTGAGTAGAATTACATTCATACCAACTGTGTTGTTCTTTGAGGGGGCTAGAGCCAGAGGTATTTTAAGCTGGCCATACAAGGGCCAATAAAAGCTGCCAACAGACAGAGTCAGCAGCTGTCAGGGAGCCGGGAGCTCCCTCCAGGGAGGTAGTCTGGATCAAGGAGGAATCCCTCTTGAGGGTGCAAGGTCGCGGTATCCAAAGGGTAAAGCAAAGCGGAAGGTCAAAGTCCAGGCAAGAGTTCAGTGACAGGCAGATCAGGATCAAATAACAAGAGTCCAGGCAGAGGGTCAAAATCAAGGCAGGAGCAGGAAATATTTATGTTCAAATTTGGCGCCAAAGTGACGTCATTGACGTCCTTACGCCGGCGTGCTTGTGCCGGCATGTTTGCGCATGCGCGTTTACGCCTGCGTCGGCGTTGCGGCGCTGGCGTCCCAGCGCCCACGTGGGCTGACTGGGCACCGCCATTTTGGATTATTCGCCGCCGGGAGCAGACGCGCCTCTTCGCGCTCCCGGCGGCCTTGACAGCAGCTTTCCCAATCGATATCTGGGCAAAAGTCTTGTCAGATCGCGGCTGCATCTGTTCAGTGATGAGGTACCGAGATCTGATCGCCCGTATTGCCTACATCATGATCCGATCGTTGGACCTAGGGCCCATAATCAGATCAGCCCAACACTGCCCATCTCAATGTGGGCATATCTGGGAGAGATCGACTCATTTGGCAAAATCGCCAAACTAGTGGATCTCTACGTGTATGACCACCTTTAATCAAGAGATGAGAAGGTCATGAGTTATAGCAGTGCACACTGAGGAGGTAGAATTGAGTAGGGGTAGACTTGAGTTTCAAGTCTGCCCAGATTGACCAAACTTTTAGAAATTTGTCCAGGCAAAACCTCTTCTGGTGTATACTAGTTTGTATTGGGGTAGGGCCACTCATTTTTTCCATAGGGACCTGTCTGGGGGATTTGGATGTTTCCATTTGATAGTGATACATTTCTTAGCATATGCTAACAGAATGGATATTTGTGTTCTCTCCATTCTGGTTGAGGGCAGATCATGTACCTGGTTAAGCAGGGTTATTTAAGGGTCCAAGAAGATTGGAAAGTCTAGAACATGGGCAATATATTGTGTTACAGAGTGTCAGTAATGTCTTAGTTTGGCCCAGACCATGAACAAGAAGTGTGCTGGGGATTGGTTGCATCTAGGGCATTCATCGATATAGGTTGGAGAGATTCCATGAAGCCTAACTGCATATTATTTAGTAACAATGTATGCTGCATAATAACCTTTGTTGTGCTTGAACCTGCAGCTTTACAGCATTGGTCTTTGTAATTCATTAATGATAGGGGAAGATATAAAAAGTGTAAGAAAAGACTTGAATGCCAAGTTCATTGAAGGAAAGGTACCTTTTTAAGGCAACAGGGAGTAGGGGAGAGACATTTACAAGATGAAGTATGCTGTATATATTAAGGGGGCAGAAGTTTTGCATTACTCTTGCCTCTTCCTCCCTTCTTAGAACCCCAACAGATATTGTTGAAGTCAGTAAGTGTCTTCTGTCATCATGTCACAAAGGACAAGTGAAGTGAAGACATCATTTAGTTATTTGAAAAATCTATGGTCAAGGAGATATTTACATGGGTTTGAAAGAATGGGAGGCTGAGATGTAATGAATGAGTTTGGAGCAGCTGTTCCCTTTCTTCCCAACTATTAGGGCCTTTTAGATAAAGGTAACTGATACTGGACCAGAAACAGTTACACCTCAGTAGAATCACTTATATAATAAGGCAGAAACATTTGCATTTGGTCTAAGAACCCAATATTGGATAGGCCCTTTGGACAAATATAGGTAAAAGTACAATGGTCATATTATATACTAACCTGCATCTCCCCCACCATGTGTTGCAACTACAACTTACATAATCCTTCCAACAATAGAAGGCTGTATTTGTAGGCATTCCACAAGAATTTAAGGGCTGCAGGTTAAAAATTCCAGATATATGTAATTTCCACCCCCTGAGATGGGATCCTGGCTTCTCTCTATTGTCACGCCCCTACATATTTTCTCAATTTTTAATTCCCAGCCTTGCTTTAGTGAGGAGTAAAATAATCTGCTTTATGAGTAGAAAATATTGACCTTTCCCCAAATCTATTACGGGTTAAGTACTTGTTTCTTTATGGCTATTAACATTTTTAGCCCTTACTACTGACCTGAACACGTCAAGCCAAGACTACAGGAAATTCAGGATTTGCTTACTGCTAGGTCAGATTTATAAGCTGACACCGGCATCTTGGGAATTTTAAAGCAAATTTGCAATTCTGACAAAGAAAGAAAAGCTAAATATGCAGCCTAATGTTGTACTCTGCCTGTAGGGTCTATATGGGCAAATTATTATCATCACATCGTTATCTGCAGGTGGTTTGGATGTTTAACAAGAAGCAGGAATATATCACGGAGCTTGGCTGGAGGTCCCTAAAGCACTTTCACTTGATAAAGGGTATTGAACCCGAAACATGTTGTGTTTACCACTGCCTGGAATAAAAAGTTGTTTGCAGTAATACTGCTGGAGTTCCTCTTCCTTCTCCTATACTTGGATCTTAAGCAAAATAACAAACAAACAAAGCCGGCAATTTCCAGAGAGCAGAGACATATTTATCAGGCCTCCTGCAGTGTAAACAAGAGAATCTATGATATAGTCAGGCAACTCTGAAAACATGGAATATAATATAAAAAATGCTGAGCCATTTCATTGTAAATGCCAGGAGTCTAATAAATATTGGAGAGATGATTATTTAATAGTGTGGCCCTGAGGCCCCATAGGCAACTATACAGATCATGTATTATGGGGGCTACGTGTAAGTGCAAGAAACAGTCACTAAGAACTAAGCACAAGGCCGGTCATTTACATTTCCTACTAAAAGTGCCAGAGCACTGAGTAGCCTGACCCCATGAATACAATGCTAAGCCTGTAGGAAATCCCAGTTTTGCTTATTCATGGATGCCAGGAGCTCTTGAACCAATACATGTTTATTTAACACACAAACACACAGTTTATTAACTATGCACGAGGCAAGTGACCACAGGTTTGTTACAAACATTCCCTCTAGGAAGTCATCAGGAAGCAGCTTCTACCCTACATTCCCTCTTCACTGAGGTCCCTGACTGGAGGCAACACACAGAGCATCTGGGAAGCTACTCCCTTACTGCAAATCCCCGTTGGAGCTTCAACTGCTCTTTCTCTCTCATCTTTCTGCTTTTCTCTCCTAGAGTGACTATGACAAGTCTGCTCTAGTGTAACTATTCCTCATTCATGGGGTTTCCTGGTCCCCAACTTCTTCTTCAAAGCACATGGGCCTTTCTGGGCCTAGCTGTACCCAGGCTCCCCTGAGCACACCCAGCTGGATCACCATCCACAGGCCAAAGAGGAAGAGGCCACTCCCTACACACACTATATAGCAGTGTAGCAGGAAGTTGTCATTACCTCTCTGGGCAGATCACTTCAAGAAAAGAGTGGAGGCCTTAAAGCTGCAGGGCAGATTAACCCGTAGGGGCCCCTACAGACAGACATATAGATGATAGATAGATAGATAGATAGATAGATAGATAGATAGATAGATAGATAGAGATGATAGACACATAGAGATAGATAAATAGATAGATAGATAGATAGATAGATAGATAGATAGATAGATAGATGATAGATAGATAGATTTTTTTGTTTGTGTTCTCTCACAAGAGAGAGAGTTTGAGCACAAAGAGAACATAATGAAATTGCAAAGAGTTCCATGAAGAGCTACAAATAATCAATGGGTTAGAGCAGTTGAATTATGAAGAAAGGCACCTTTTGGTGGATATGAATGATCTGTACAAAGTCAAGGTCAGTACAAGGAATCCAAGTAACTGAAGGCCATCCCTTGCATCTCAATGGGAGGAAACTAAAGTATGAAAAAAGGTCCTTGATGAAAAAAAAAAAAATAATAAAGTTTTTTAACTGTGGAAATACTTGTGTAAAGTCAAATGCCTCATTGGTCAGATATTGTGACAGTTTTATTGCTATGACTTATTGATCTACAGTAGCTTTCTAGTCCTCTCCATAATTTTTCTACACATTCGTATTAAGGGCATGTGTGTGTCCTTATTGTTTGACAAGAGCTAAAAAGATCTTCCCTAAAGAAAATTGCCTCTTGCTCCAACTGTCGGGCAAGATTTCACTCTGAATGAAAAAGTTGAAGTGTGACTGTCAGTTAAAGTGCTGGGTGCAGCCTGCTTCCATCACACTGATGTCCAAAATATAATGTGCGCAAGGCCAGGGAGCTCACCTCTCTCAAAAGTCATTAGCAATAAAATCACACTCAAGTGGCAACTGAAGACACTGGCAGCTTCTTTCATTTGTAGCAATTAAACTGAGATAATCTCCTCCTTACACCGCCTGTGACTGACATCCCACATGCTCCTGCCAATAAAGGCACTTGAGAAGTGATTCCAAACCACTGAACAAAAGCATGTTCTAACCATAACAGATTTTATTTCCTACACCACCCATAGGCTCCATGAACCCATTGATAAGGAGGAAATGCAAAACAATGCATCTTACGCCAGATCACTGAAAAATAAATCATCCTGCATTGAATTATTGCCGGGAAGGAACAGAACAAACCGTAGAAATAAATTAGTTGCCATAGAAGCTGAATGAAAATCTGCTCATCTAACCTCTTTATTAATAGTGTCGTCAAAAGGAACTCTATCATTCTAATTGATTAATTAGTCAATTGAGAGCCGCACGTCAAACACAAGTGCTGCAGTAATGTAGATCTAGAGCTGAAATGTAACGGAGAAGGAAAGTTGCCATGCAGAAAAATATAACGGAGCAAAGTGAACTTAAAGGGGAACTATCACGAATAAGATCATTTAATACAAGCTTCATCATGTTGAAGTTATAAAACTTTCTAAATACTGTATAATTAAAACAATTAAAACACGGAAATGTTCACGTTTATCATCTCTATCCCTCCCTCAGCATCTGTTCTCTTCATGCAGGAGTTTGGCATCAGCTTTCAGTTAGATCCAATATCTCTTTTGGGGGTTCCCTTTTCAAGCTAATGTATTTGAGCTCACTCAACTGATTCCATCACAAACAAAATGTAACAAAATAACTGTGGCACAAATCCCGGATGTAGAGAAACATGATTGCTGATGATTTTAATACAGCGAGCTCTAATACATCTTCTAGGCAAAAGGAGCCCCTCTATAAGATATATTGGATCTAACTGTCAATGAATATCTGACACCCAACTGCTGCATGAAGACAGAATGAAGAGAAACAGATACTGAATGGGTGACAGTGAAGGTAAACTTTATTATTTGAGATTATTACATTTTCTAGAAAATTTCTTATATCCGATTATCATTTTTATGATACTTCCCCTTTAATGTGGAGTTGGGTGCTGGGTGTATGAACTACAGGGATCTGAAAATGGTAACTTGTGGTCCAAGCAGCTGATTTGTGTGAATGCTGAGGGGTAGGATTTGACTGAATCACCCTTTACATCTTCAATTTTATTGCACCTTGCACTTCAAGCACAAGCCTGTTCCATACTAAATTTTGTTCAGCAAGTCCTAGACTGAATTGATTTGGTGTTTCATGTCTTTAATGGAGTAACTACATGTTACTGGGCCCCACAGCAAATTCATTTTAGGGCCCCCAAGATATCCAGAGATTGTCCTGTTTTAACCAATATATGACATTGAAATTGCTCATTATTTGAACATAATGTTGCACCTGGGGCTATGGTAAAGTCAATCTGACATAGCCAACAAAAAATTATATTTATATAGTACAAAAAATATAATTTGCCAGTGGAGGTGATAACCACATACAGTGCAAATTATGTTGGTAGGTCATGGTTGGTGCACCCTTCTATTCAGACCATATGTCCAGTATCAATCTGGGACTATTAGGGATCATTTACAACCACAGCCGCAAAATAGATGCAAATGTTGGGCACATTGAATCTATTTATTGAGTCCAAGTATGATCCTTGAACTTCCATATAGATACACCAGGTGACATTGTGTCCATCCTGCCTCTTCTGTTGCGTCTCTGCATTAGGCAGCACTTGATCCAAGAGATGCAGTTAGGGGAGGCTTGTTGTTGTTGTTACTCCACCTGCCCCTTATCTACACCTAACTTGCTAATCATTTACACATGCAAGTTAGGGAGTGACAGGAGACACGGTTCACATTGGGACCCCCTGCACCTCCTGGCGCTGCTCTATGCAAAGAGAACTCAAGTGCTTTCTAGATGACCACAGCAGGGCACACTCTTGTGTTTTTGCTTAGTAAATGAGCCCTTTATACTACATTTGAATCCTAACGGTCCATCTTAAACCGGTTCCTAAGTTTTAGAATGGAGGCGATACCTATGGTTTCTCACTGATAAGAACATTTATAATATATTCAAGACAACAGGTTGCCTTTTTCAGGCATTCCTGTGCTCTGATTCTTTCTACAAAATAATTCTCACGTTCTGGCTCCTATAAGAATATGCTGTTATTTTGCACAGCAGTAAAGATAAATCTGCAAATTCTCTTCGTTTTATGTTATCGGCTCAGAGTGGAGTCTGTTACATGGGTCAAATAATTCTAGTACATCTTGATCTAAAGAACAGCTTCTCTTGAAGTGTGACTTGATAAGATAACTGATACACCAAAGTTGCCTCACTTCAGACAATGAAGCGCTCAGAGTGCCAACTATTTACATTCTAGCCGGCGGGAAGGCTTTTCGGGGAGATTAGTCTCCTGAAGAAGAGGAGGTTTGTCGCTGGGCTACTAATCTCCCCAGAATCTTAGCGTGTGTCTCTGCCCTTAAAGAAAGAAAACACAGATATAACAAACTGTATCTGTGTTAAACTAATACCTCTGATTCATCATAACCACTTTTTGAAAAGTGGAGTTTAGCTGGGTTGTGTTAATGGTAATCAAATGAGCTCTCTTAAAGGGGTAGAAAGCCCTGCTGCACTCTACTGCTCAAACAAACGTTACTAGTTGGTAATGAACTACAAATCCAAGAATAATGTAACCTATAATGAAGCTTGAAGCATGCTGGGATCTGTAGTCCAGCAACATCAGGGTTGTATTCAATATTGCACAATAAAATGTTTTCGAAAATTTTCCTCCAAATCTCCTCAGCCAGCGACTGCTGCATAAATCTGGCTCCATGTTCTTTGTTCCTGTAATTGGAGTTGGAAGCTTTGAGCCCAGTTTCCCAGCACTGAACAAGTCTGTCCTTTATCCCCATCAGGGCCGGATTTAAATAATGGACGCCCCTAGGCCCACTGCCATTCATCGCCCCTGTTCCCTCCCCTTTATTTGTGCAAATTTTCATCTGGACCGGAGCAATGGGAATTGGTGCTTGGGAAATTTAAAAAATGATGTATCTCCAGCACATCCCCACTGGTTTTGAACCAATGTGGGTGTGGTTGAGCAGCATGCCGCCCCCCTTAAATCCTGCCGCCCTAGGCTCGGGACTAGTTGGCCTTTCCACAAATCTGGGCCTTATCTCCATGTTTGATTCCAGTGTAATATCATCAAGAAAAAAATTACATACTAATCTCTATATGTAAGATAACAGCAAGATGCCTAACATGGTGTTGGGAATCTGAATTCTTATTGGTCAATGCTTTTGTATTTATAATGAAATTTTGGATCAGTAGAATCCTCATTGGAACAGTGCTACAGCTGGGTTTATAACTTATTTTAATACAGGTCGCTGGAAAATTAGGTAACCATGTATTGACATGACATTGATTGTAAATTCATCTAAATCACAAGGTTTAGCCAAACAAAAACATCACATCTGTAGTTGGACAATAGAAATGATTCTTGATGGAAATTCATGGAGTTTATCAAGGGAAAAAGTTAAAGTAGAAAACCCAACAATCGCAGAATCACAAACAAGCAGTGAAACACACTTAGGGGCCGATTCATGAAGCTCGAGTGAAGGATTCGAAGTAAAAAAACTTCGAATTTCGAAGTGTTTTTTGGGCTACTTCGACCATCGAATGGGCTACTTCGACCTTCGACTACGAATCGAACGATTCGAACTAAAAATCTTTCGACTATTCGACCATTCGATAGTCGAAGTACTGTCTCTTTAAAAAAAACTTCGACCCCCTACTTCGGCAGCTAAAAGCTACCGAAGTCAATGTTAGCCTATGGGGAAGGTCCCCATAGACTTGCCTAAGTTTTTTTGATCGAAGGATATTCCTTCGTTCGTTGTATTAAAATCCTTCGAATCGTTCGATTCGAAGGATTTAATCGTTCGATCGAAGGAATAATCCTTCGATCGTTCGATCGCAGCATTTGCGTTAAATCCTTCGACTTCGATATTCGAAGTCGAAGGATTTTAGTTCCTAGACGAATATCGAGGGTTAATTAACCCTCGATATTCGACCCTTAATACATCTGCCCCTTAGACTGAAGGGGAAAAAATAAATTGGGATTAATCAGGCAGACCAAACAAGTAAGAAATATAATGCATCAAAGACCAGAGGTCCAAGAGGAGAAGTCATAAGCAATCATAAATGTGATGATTTAGTGGTTCAGTCCTACTAAATTTAGAGCAGTCGTCTGGCCAAAGATGTCACATGTACGGAGATCTCTACCAAATACATTATAAGTTATAATCAATTATACCAGTTCAGATAAGGCCTTGTTGAGAAAGGTCATTAGGGTGTTTCCCACACAGTTACAATGAGAACGTTTAAATGAAAAGACCTAATTGGTCAACTACATTATTGGCGGCAAGCTTTGTTCCTTAGTTGGGCGTATATAATTGCCTGCTGTAATGAGAGTCCTCTTAGTTGATTGGTGGAAGTGGAAATCACATTGGAGATTTTGTTTTGTCGGTCAGTTTATTACTAAGATTTAGTAATTACAATTTTATTGTGCATTATCATAAAGGGCAATGGCTAAAGGTCAATTGATTGGTGGAAGTGGAAATCACATTGGAGATTTTGTTTGTCTACTAATTGTCGGTTAGTTTATTACTAAGATTTATTAATTACAATTTTATTGTGGATAATCATAAAGGGCAATGGCTAAAGGTCAATTGATTGGTGGAAGTGGAAATCACATTGGAGATTTTGTTTGTCTACTAATTGTCGGTCAGTTCATTACTAAGATTTATTAATTACAATTTTATTGTGCATAATCATAAAGGGCAATGGCTAAAGGTCAATTGCAGGCATTTGATTGCCAGTGACTCTTGAAACTCACGGCCAGGTGCCAAATGGCCCAAAATAGCTCTTTTGCAATCAGTACCATAACACACACATTGAGTTCATGTTCCAAACTGGCCACCTTTCCAACTTGTCCTGGTTTGCTTACCTTAGATTTATAAATAGCTTTGGTACATTCCATTTTGTTTTCAATCTAATTTGTGCCACTGAATCTGCATAAACAGTTTGATTATGCAACACTAAATACAGTCGTCCCCCTAAGTCAGCCAGATAGGGTTAGATTTTATAAATCCCAAGGCAGCAGTGTGGGATAAACTCTCCAATTAAGGACAAAAGAAGGATGGGGGCAAATTCATCATTTTATGTAATTTTATGTGGCATATTGAATCTTATACTTCTTTTTCCTCCAGTGTTGAAGAACAGAACCCACATCGCTGTACACAAACCATAAACATGCTGGAAAACACACAGCACAGTTACTATATCAAGTATAGTACAATTTAAATTTTCCACTTTGGTGACAAACTTGTATTTCTTTTCTATCCAAAATGTAATGATAAAAGCCGTAAACATCCTAGCATTGCATGCAGGCATTTATATATCAGGGTTGTTGCATATATAACTGTGCTTAATCTCCCATGTGTGTCATTACAACAGAGAATGACACACAATGGCGTTTGCAATAATTTTTTCCCTGTGCACTTAAACTTGGAAAGGTAAACACTTTCCTCTTATGTATCTTCATATTATTTTGTCATGTTGTTTTATTCCTGTTTCCTCTACAATGGGGCCCCCAATTAAAATAATAATTTCTGTACTTGCAAGACATGGTCACATTCCTAAGGAAAGCCCCATTATATGATGGACCAGAATTTAAGTATGTGCCTTTTTGGGTAAACAGTCATAGCCATTGTTTATTGTTATATAGTAAACATAGGTATTATTACACAACAAATAGCCCTAATAATACCAGGCAGACAACAGCCTCATAAATACAATTTATTTGATTAAGACCTGGCCGAAGAGGCAAAAAGTTCCTAAAACAATGGCTGACTATTTTTTTTTTTTTTAAATGTGCTTATGTCAGCAGTTGGGGTTGGGGGTTTAAGAAGAAATTTGGGCGTAAAAGCACAGCCTTTGCTTTGGGTCAGAAGCTTCACATTGGACTCATAAAAGAGTGCCAGGAACTTGGATCATTGCTTGATTATCAGGAACCAGAGGTTCATGTACCCAAAGGCTGCTGAGCTCCCCGATTGCGCTGATTGATTGATGCTGAACTGGCTATTCCTGTAATTACCATCATACGAAGCTAACTAAATGTTTTTAAATTCTACCTTCACTTGTGTGTGTGTGTGAGTGTGTAAGTTATTGCTCACAAGCAGTTTATCAAAAGGTTTAATTATTGATCCTGTATTGAATATATTAATATTTTTATTAATTACTATTAATAAAATTATTAATATTTATAAAGGTTCACCCCTTTATTACAGAAGTATAGGCACCCCTATACCAGAGTGCCTGCTTGCCCCCTGCTGCTACCATCTCTGCCTCCTCCTTACAGTATGCAACTTTATAATCTTTTCCACCCACCCTACCTCCTGAACCTGAGGCACATTGCTAGCAATAGTGATTGGCAGTAGATGGGACTGGGAGGAGAGTCAAATACCTATTGAGTTATTCTGTCTGCTCAGCCCCCAGCATGTCACCCCTACAGTCCTGCTGCCCCAGGCCTCAGCCTTTGTAGCCTTTCCACAAATCCAAGATGGATTATATTCTTATCCTAATCACAACCATCACAACCCTGTCCACTACATGCAAACCCCACCTATTTTGTAACTTAAAAGTCACATTTGGGCCCTTGACTGAAGTAAACCATGTACCCTACTAATGGCAGCCCTGCCTGTTGCCCTTAGCAGTCAATCAGATTTTTGCTTTTGTGAAGCTGGTAAGCTGGCCATACCTACATAATAGGTGGCTTCAGTCCATCTAGACCAAGTTGGCAGCTTATTGACCCATGTGGCCCCCTCCAAAGATCTGCTTGATAGATAACTGGACAAAACTCATCTAGATATTTATCAGGCAGGTTTAAACATCACACTGGTCAAGTATTTTATTGGCACATTGATGTGTTCCTCTTTAGACAGGTCTCCTGCATCAGGATACAAATGTTGGTCTTCAGACCCTGCACATGGGTGGCCAAAAGAGAAGACTATTTGGAAACCTTGACAAAATAAGCAGACTTGTCACATGTATGGTCAGCTTTATTTTTTTATTTATTTTTTATTTTTAAAGTTAAAGGCTCTTTGGTTGCTAAAGCATATGCACCTGATTACATAGGGCCTGAGTATTTATCTCTAGTCTTTTCTTTGCTATATGAACCTGCTGAACTACATGACTTTCCACCAGCCAGGTTAAAAGTACTCTGCATGACTATGGTATTGTATAATGTATAGGGCATTATTATTGTTTGCTACAGGGTAGTTAACGAGTCAAGTTATATAAATGACATGCTCTATTTTTAATTTTTAACATTTAAAACAGACAAAATGCCATTAGCTCTGATAATTCTTCCTTCTCATATAAAGTTGTTCTTTGAACCAAAGACATAGATCTTTGTCGCTGAAGGAATGTTGAGTGAATACTCAATGCTTTTCTTTGGACTGCCCACACCATAGCGCTTGTGTTGAGGAATGGTCTGTCATTCCCTTTTTTTTCTCATAGACTCGTCCTTGCTGAAGTACATGATGATTCAGTGAATAAATGGTCTTTAGATTAATAGCCACTTTCAATTCATTTGTACACAAAATGAGGTAAATAAGCAGAACCCTGGGTTTGTCTTGCTCAGATGTTCAGTGAATAAGTGTTTGTGAAGTTGAAACCAGTTCTATTATTTACTTTGCTCTCAGCTCTTTCTGTGAGAAATAAAGAGGAAAGAGAATATACAGTATCTGAAGTATTAGCAATGGCACAGGCAGTGCAAATCATAAACTAGAAAAGAAGGTTCTCGATAACTAATGAGCGAATGATACACATGGAATGATATGTATTAGTTCAAACATTACTCACAATTATACAGCAAAACAAAAATCAATGGCCCAATTTATGATATGGAGAAATATCAATTTATGATATGGAGAAATATCAATTTATGATATGGAGAAATGTAAAAAATGTAGATGGCATGTGAGCATCTTCTGTATTCCCCCCCTCACTCAAATACGGGTCCATAGAGTACTGCGCTCTGTATATATATATATATATATATATATATATATATATATATATATATATTTGTTGATTTTTCATTTTAGGTAAGCTAATGGAAGAGAACAGTTTTAGCTGTGTATTAAAAACCATAAACTCAAATTACATTTGTTGGACTTTTAAAATAAATGGGTATTTCTACTAAAATCAATCATAGTGTCACACCTATTATTTATGTTAGTTCTTTTGCTACATGAGCATAGCACAGATGTTAGTTATAGGTCTTCATATATGTCGCAATTTTCCTCAGTCAGAATCAGAGTGTAGTAATACATCTGCGAGCTATCTGGAAAAACAGAAACGTCCTTTAAAAAGGACATCACATTTAGTGAGGAATTTAGCATCAGAAGTTAGTAGAGGAAATACTCAAAGATGGTTTGAATGAAGACTAATTTGAAGAAGAACATTGTGTTTTTTGAGGGACTCGGCTTCAGGATTAAGTAGAAAATGTCCTCAGACTATACTGGGGGTGGAATTGCTGAAAGATAGTTTGAAATCACTACTGTTTTAATTTCAGTAGCACAAGAGATCTAGAAAACATGGAAGTTATTTGGATGGTAAGTAATTGTGCAGTGACTTGCTTGGTAGTAAAAATCTGTTTTTGACTTGGAACTGCTGATTAGGCTGCAACTGTATGCACTGGTTTCTGGAATAAACACCTTGTGCTCTTGGAGAAGAGGTATCTGGCCTTGAGTTTCCAATAGAGAAAAAAGAGAAGACTGGCACTGTCAGATTCAAGACTTATTAGAAGAGGTCCTCATAGTATATTCTCAAAGATAGTTTTTTAAGAATATCATTTAAAAAAGGAAGTCACATTTTGTGAGGAACTTAGCTTCAGAAGTTAGGAGAGGAAGTACTCAAAGGTAGTTTTGAAGTAGATTAATTTGAAGAACATTGCATTTTGTGAGGGACCCAGGATTTTGGAGAAAAAGTCATCAGACTATACTGGGAGTTGACACAAAAAAAAAATTAAAGATAGTTTGGAGGAGGATGAATTCAATTTGTTGATGTGACCTATTGTTTGGTCAGGGTTTCTAGTGTAAAAAACATCTTCTGACTTATGCTGCAATTATGTGGTAATTATCAGCCCTAGGAGATGACAAATCCACAATATAAAGTTTAACATTTGTATAGTCTTGTCATGGTAAGCAAATCTTACTTATGCGCTGCACTGCTCTGTCATCACACCCCCCATCCCCCACAATGTACCTTTCAACCTGAAGTCAGTGCTAAAATTAACAATTAAGGAACTGGATCACACAAGGTGATATCAGAGCTTTCATAATTCCCCAGTACTTGCCTCAGAGTGAAGATGCAGTTCAAGAAATATTTTTCCATGTCAAGTAATGCTGCATGGCATGGAAGGTATAAACAACAACAACTATAACAAGCAAACTAGAGAAATTAATAAAAAAAACTCTCAATAGATTTTAAGATTAATTTCACACATCTGTTGCTTTCCTAACTCTTAAAGGGATACTGTCATCGGAAAACATGTTTTTTTCAAAACGCATCAGTTAATAGTGCTGCTCCAGCAGAATTCTGCACTGAAATCCATTTCTCAAAAGAGCAAACAGATTTTTTTATATTCAATTTTGAAATCTGACATGGGGCTAGACATGTTGTCAATTTCCCAGCTGCCCCCAGTCATGTGACTTGTGCCTGCACTTTAGGAGAGAAATGCTTTCTGGCAGGCTGCTGTTTTTCCTTCTCAATGTAACTGAATGTGTCTCAGTGGAACATGGGTTTTTACTATTGAGTGTTGTTCTTAGATCTACCAGGCAGCTGTTGTCTTGTGTTAGGGAGCTGCTATCTGGTTACCTTCCCATTGTTCTTTTGTTTGGCTGCTGGGGGGAAAAAGGGAGGGGGTGATATCACTCTAACTTGCAGTAAAGAGTGATTGAAGTTTATCAGAGCACAAGTAACATGACTTGGGGCAGCTGGGACATTGACAATATGTCTAGCCCCATGTCAGATTTCAAAATTGAATATAAAAAAATCTGTTTGCTCTTTTGAGAAATGGATTTCAGTGCAGAATTCTGCTGGAGCAGCACTATTAACTGATTCATTTTGAAAAAAAAAAATTGTTTCCCATGACAGTATCCCTTTAACATGCTGAAGTTCTCCAGTGACCAGAAACCTGTCCTTCTAGTCCTCACTACTTCCATTCCTCTCACGTAGCAACAAAACATCTTCAGAAATGCGCGCAAATCATATTTCTGCTGAATGTTCTAATGGGCAATTAACATGTCTGGAGCAGCAATTAATTTACCTTGAAGCATCTGCTGTTTCTTATTGTACTTCATTCTCTGTACATATCTCTGTGCTCAACATTCTCTCTCACGGCCATTTCATTAGCCCTTATCTCTCGTTTACACTCTTCCTTTGTTATGTTTCACCTCCCACCCACAAAAATAACATTTATATTTTTTTATATTCTCTTTATTTTAATCAAGTAACCAGATGCAGGAATAAACTCCCCCGCATGTTTCCTTAATATGGCACTGTCTTTAGAAAAGCTGTTTAATCTCGAATGTACACAACCAAACTTGGGTCTCAGTGCAAGATGTAAATCTCTCTGGATCCTTGGAATCTACTTTAATTCAGTACCATAGGAAATTACTGTACGTTACTTATGGTAGAAAAATCTGTTTGGTAATGACCCAAATGAGGGCAAATATTTTGCAAAATAAATTTAGAAAATTGCATTAAAAAACAATGCTCAGAAATTAATAAATCTGCCCTTAGAGATGTATTTATCAAATATCGAAATGAAAAATGCTGAAGTATGCTAGTGGATTGCTTTGATCGGTCAAACTCTATTTTGAGCTATTAGGTAGTAGTGTTCAGTGCTGCCCCACAGTAGCACTGAGCACTATCACCCACCTGAATCCTTATTCCCTGATGCAACTGTAAGTGGAGTTATGTCTATGAAGATTTTCATTTATCCAGGTCATGATATATATTATCTAGTAGAAGTAACTCAACGCCAACTGGACATTTAACATTTTCTTGAAAACGTTTTACCACTCATCCAAGTGGCTTCTCCAGTTTAACTTGAAGAAGCCACTTGGATAAGTGGTGAAACCTTTTCAAGAAAACTCAAAGGGGCCCATTTACTAAGGGTCGAAGTGAATTTTTCAATGCAAAAACTTCTAATTTCGAAGTCATTTTTGGGTACTTTGACCATCGAATAGACCAAAATTTGATTTGAATTGAAAAAACTTGAAAAGTACTGTCTCTTTAAAAAAACGTTGAATTCAACACTTCGCCACCTTAAACCTGCCAAATTGCTGTTTAGCCTATGGGGGATCTCCTATAACCTTTCTGAGTGTTTGGCTAAGTTTTGAGTAGTCAAAGTATTTTTTTGTAAAATCGTTTGAATCATTCGATTCCAATGATTTAATCGAATGATTTATACTTTGATAGAAAACGGGCATTTTCGATTGAAAAAATACTTAGGTGCCCATTCACTAAGTTCGAGTGAAGGAATAGAGGATAAATAGTTTTTCGAATGTTTTTTTTTGGCTACTTCGACCTTCGACTACGACCTTCAACTTCGAATCGAATGATTCGAACTAAAAATCGTTTGACTATTCGACCATTCGATAGTCGAAATACTATCTCTTTAAGAAAAAACTTTGACCCCCTAGTTCGCCACCTAAAAGCTGCCGAAAATGTTAGCCTACGGGCTAACGATTATTCCTTCAATCGTTCAATCGAACGAATTGTGCAAAATCCTTTGACTTCGATATTCTAAGTCGAAGGATTTTAATTCGCCAGTTGAATAACGAGGGTTAATTAATCCTCCATATTCGACCCTTAATACATCTGCCCCTTAGACTATCGAAGTATCAAATTCAATGGTCGAATTTCGCAGTTTTTTAACTTCGAAATTCTACCCTTATTAAATGTGCCCCTAAATGTCCAGTTGCCTTTGAGTTAATTCTACTAGATACTGTAAGAGGAGAGAACGAATTCTGACAATTATGGTATGGGCTTTGATTTGGAAGGGCGGAAAAAACATAATTTTTTTTGAAATTTACAATAAAGTTTTAACAAGTAGTAATGGTCTGTAACATTTACTAAGGGTTGACAGATCAGCCAACTAGTATAAGCTAAACAAAGACCACATTCAGCCAAGATGGAGTTGTTTTATGGAGGAAGCAAGAATTACTATATATTATATGACAGGTAGTTAAGGTACATATTAAGTCAAATTTATAGAATTAAATCAATTTATATAGAGTGCCTGAATGTATGTGCTTTGAATTTAAAGCCATACAAGCCTATTATACTAATTAATTTGTATTGCAGGCTGAATTCATTCAAGTGATGTCTTATACTGATTGGATTTGTTTCCTACAAGCAGGTGTTTTGTTATGTTATATGATCTTGTAGGAGAAGAGAAAAGTACCCCGTATAATTCACACAGAATGTTTAAAATGACTCCAATTACCAATTCATTAACTAAACCAACTTAATCACCTTAAACTCAATTCACCAAACTTCATTAACTGTTCATAATCAGTATAATTTAATACCTAATCAGTATTCAATCAATTAATTTCGGTTATTGATTCATTCAGAAACCTTTTACAGAAAGGGCTTGTAAATAGTGAATAATAAATTACTTGTAAACTCAGTGAATAATCAATTCAACAAGATTGGAAACTCTATTAATTATATTGACCATATCAACTTAGTTCATTCAGTTTATATGATCTGTATTGACTGCTCTCAGTAATAGCTATGAATAGAATTAGGGGCCGATTCACTAAGGGTCGAAAATCGAGGGTTAATTAACCCTCGATATTCGACTAGGAATTAAAATCCTTCGACTTCGAATATCGAAGTCGAAGGATTTAGCGCAGATAGTTCGATCGAACGATCGAAGGATAATATCTTCGATCGAACGATTCAAAGGATTTAAATCCAACGATCGAAGGAATATCCTTCGATCAAAAAAAGTTAGCCAAGCCTTTGGGGACCTTCCCCATAGGCTAACATTGACTTCGGTAGCTTTTAGATGCCGAACTAGGGGGTCGAAGTTTTTTTTAAAGAGACAGTACTTCGACTATCGAATGGTCGAATAGTCGAACGATTTTTAGTTCGAATCCTTCGATTCGAAGTCGAAGTTGTAGTCGAAGGTCGAAGTAGCCCATTCGATGGTCGAAGTAGCCCAAAAAAAACTTCGAAATTCTAAGTTTTTTAACTTCGAATCCTTCACTCGAAGTTAGTGAATCAGCCCCTTCGTGATGGGCCAATTTGTCAGGCCGAAAAATCGGCGAAACGCATTGAAGTCAATTGGCGTAAAAATTATTTTGACGATTGTCAATTTAGATGCCCGCGACAATTTTTATACACGTGCCTATTTTGTCCAAATGCATCAAAGTCAATGAACGTCCGAATAATTTTGACACGCGACAATTTTTATGGCCGCAACAATTCTGACGCGCACCCACGTTTCTTTTTAACGCAGCGGATTTTTCCCCGGCAAATTTTCACCGCAGTTTCGTGAATTTATTCGCTGTCAACGAAACGTGGAAATTTGCCGTGAATTTGCACCTGCCTAATTTATCCCCCATCACTAGATATAATAAAAAATTTAAACAGATATTGAATAAATTAGCTTTGTAAACAAAAATACTTCACTATAGTAGTTACTGTCCTTTGAAAAGCAACATGTTCTTTTTATTTTTTTAATTGATTTTCACCTCCCTACTTCTTTCTCTCCCGTGTATGTCCTGACAATGGAACACAACATGAAACAGGTCACGATGGCCAGGCAGTTTCCTAGAATTACATCTGTCTGTTCCGTCTGTACTTTGGAACAATACTTTTTTTTTTCAAATTTTTAGAACGACTTAAATCCTTTTTGTTGTTGTATGTTACACAGCTGTATAGTTTCAAGCCTGAGGACACTGGAAACCAGAGATATTGTACAGCAGAAGAAAGCCAGTATGGTTCTTATTAGAAATGTTAAGTGGATCACCATTTATTGCGATGTTTAAATGGGCCAAGATGAACTTCTGGAACGGTTTAAAACTGGCCTCAAATCTCTGTTTAAATAATAAAAACAATGTGGAATTTTATCTGTAATGGCTTTTTGAGTCACTGCTGTTGTTTCGTCCAGTTTAATATATTAAATGACAGTAAATTATTATATTTGGACAGCTCTGTTTGAAGCTCCCAGAAGCACTCTCTGTGTGAGCGGTAGGCTGATTCCTGCATAAAAACAAGGTAATTGCGTGCAGCTCTCACGCCGACATGAAAACCAACATTTCTCACTAAACTCAATAGGGTTCCCAAAAATAATCATATTGTTTTGTTCTGTTTGTAAGTTTTTTTTGGGCTGTAAACAATCTTTCAGCCAGTACATAGTATAAAGATGATGATATCTTTTTCCTAATACAAAATTGACATTGCATTTCTATCATGATATACAGTAGAATCATTTTACATATACAGGTATCTGTTATGCAGAATGCACAGGACCTGGAGTTTTCTGGATAAAGGATCTTTCCACAATTTAGATCTCCTTGGAGTTCCATGGCCTTCAGCCTCGTGTTTTTTATGGTCACGGAACTCCTGGATAACTTATAATATCCTTATATTTTACAAGTGGGAGTACATTATTCAATATATAATGGAGTCTATGGGGCAAATTCACTAACCTCCGGAAATTCGCCAGCAATTGCTTCACTCACATCACCACACTTCGCCAGGCGAAAATTCGCCAGGACAACGCTAATTCACTAAAATGCGAAGTTGCGTCCAGGGCACTTAACAATGGCGAAGTTTTGCTGGCGTTAATTCGGCAAGCAAAATGAAGTTACGCTAGCATTGGCTAATTTGCATACGGCGGGAAGTTAAATTTCAATGGACGTATATGTTGCAGCAAATACATTACACTACAAAAGCCCCAGAGACCTTAATAAAATAAAATAGAGTTGTTATATTGCCCTACACATGAGCCCAATGTATAGTTTATGTGCCATATGTTAGGAAATGTAGGGGGGAAGCCAGGTACCTTAAAAAAAAAATTACGATCTTTTGCAGCCGATCACCCTGAAAATCTGAAAAGTCGCCAGCGTTTTTTGGGACTTTTTTTTTTTGAGGAACTCCTATTTACTCTATTGCACTTCGCCTGGTCTGAGGTGGTGAAGGCAAGTCTGACGCAAGAGGTAACGTTCAGTAAAATCCGCATCTTAGTGAATTTGCGTAGTTACGTCCATTCGCCAGAGCGAAAATTCTATTTCCTTCGCTAGCGAATTTACGCCAGTGCCCATTAGTAAATCGGCAAAGTCCTGAAATGACGTCATGCTGGCGAATTTTTGCCAGCGTTAGTCATTTCGCCCTTTAGTAGATTTGCCCATATGGGAGATGGCCTTTCTGTAACTAGGAGCTTTCTGGATGACAGGTTTCTGGATAACGTATCCTATACCTGGGATCTGTTGACCTACTGTATCTCTTTCCTTTAAGGTCCCAAACTTTGGGGCTGCCCCCTGGGGAGTCCTGTAGCAGTGACTATGGTGGCTCAGCCTGAATATAAAACTAGAGTGATATAGGAGGATATATATTTGATTTCCAGTATTCACCTGAAAGCCCAGATTAAAGGTTAATTACAACCTATTGTAGGTAAACAGTTAGGGGCCCATTTACTTAGCTCGAGTGAAGGAATAGAATAAAAAATGTCAAATTTCGAATGATTTTTTTTGCTACTTCGACCATCGAATGGTCTACTTTGACCTTCGACTTCGAATCAAACGATTCAAACTAAAAATCGTTTGACTATTCGACCATTCGATAGTAGTGATGGGCGAATTTATTCGCCAGGCGCAAATTCGCGGCGAATTTGCGCGATTCGCCGCCAGCGAATAAATTCGCGAAACGTCCGCGAAAATTCGCGGGAAAAATTCGCCGGCGCAGTTTCGCAAATTTTTCGCCGTTTCGCGAATTTCGGAATTTTTCGGCGAAGCGAAACGGCGCAAATTCGCCCATCACTATTCGATAGTCAAAGTACTGTCTCTATAAAAACCTACCGAAGTCAATGTTAGCCAATGGGGAAGGTCCCCATAGGCTTTTGAACAATTTTTAGGTCGAAGAAAAATCGTTCGATCGATGGATTAAAATCCTTTGAATCGAACGTTTCGAGGTTGCATATAAGGCAATGGGAGAAATCCCAATGATTTTTTGATGTATGCTGGGTTTTTGGCAATACCCCAACATTTTTGGGTAAAATTCAGAATTTTCAGGTGAAAGAATAAAAAGAAATTGTGAAAATCTGATTTTTTCCTGCAAACAAAATTTTCGGGAAAGTGTATTAATAAATAAGCCTAAAAAAACTGTACGTATTTGGTCTGAGAAAAATTCGGACTTTGATAAATAACCCCTTATGACACTGACAAAATGGTGAGCAAAAATTGGTCCTCCAAGGACCAATTCCCAATTGGAATACAATACTCACTGGGGTTTTTGGGGTTGACCACCTTTTAAAAGAGACTTTCTGTTTCCCAGCTAAAATACTGAAGCTCCATCATGGAGTGGAAGAATATATGAGCTATACGGTATATTCACTCTAGAAATCTATAGAAAGAAACAGCTTTGCAATGAAATACTTGTAATGGTAGGAGACATGACAATAAAATGTCATTGAAATCAGTTATGATGGAATTATCACCATAATGCTGAGCAGCTACATTGGTTTAAGATAGTGCCCACTGAGGACCAACATTTAGGGGCACATTTACTAAGGGTCGAATATCGAGGGTTAATTAACCCTCAATATTCGACCCTCCAAGTAAAATCCTTCAACTTCGAATATCAAAGTCAAAGGATTTACCGCAAATACTTAGATTGAACAATCAAAGGAAAAATCGTTCGAAGGATTTTAATCCATCTATCGAAGGATTTTCCTTCGATCAGAAAAAGCTTAGCAAATTTATGGGGAAGGTCCACATAGGCTCACATTGCAGCTCAGTAGATTTAAAGTGGCGAAGTAGGTAGTCGAAGTTTTTTTTAAAGAGACAGTACTTCGACTATCGAATGGTCAAATAGTCGAACGATTTTTAGTTCGAATCATTCGAATCAAAGTCGAAGTCGTATTCGAAAGTTGAAGAAGCCTATTCGATGATCAAAATACCCCAAAAAAACCTTAAAATTCGAAGTTTTTTTACTTTGAATCCTTCACTCGAGCTTAGTAAATGTGCCCCTAATTTTTAGGGAGGGACATGCTTAGCAACTAAATCAGGTTTAAGAGCCATGCAGAGCACTCACACTAAGGGGCCCATTCACTAAGCTCGAGTGAAGGAATAGAAGAAAAAATACTTAGAATTTCGAAGTGTTTTTTTGGCTACTTCGACCATCGAATGGGCTACTTCGACCTTCGACTACAACTTCAACTTCGAATCGAACGATTCAAACTAAAAATCGTTCGACTATTCGACCATTCGATAGTCGAAGTACTGTCTCTTTAAGAAAAAACTTCGACCCCCTAGTTCGCCACCTAAAAGCTACAGAAGTCAATGTTAGCCTATGGGGAAGGTCCACATAGGCTTGGCTATCTTTTTTTGGTCGAAGGATAATCCTTCGATTGATGGTTTTAAATACTTCGAAACGAATTCGAAGGATTTAATCGTTCGATCGAACGAATTGCGCAAAATCCTTCGACTTCGATATATTCGAAGTCAAAGGATTTTAATTCGCCAGTCGAATATCGAGGATTAATTAATATTAATTAACCCATCTGTCCTAGGTTTAAGAATGAATAATGATTAGAACCAAATAAGGTGCACTTTACAGTCTGACCTGTTGTAGCTCCTTTGGTTAATAGGTTATATATTAAATATATAAATGAGAGACCTCATTTACTTAATCCCCAGGTACAAGTGCTTGAGGGGTGCTTCTTAAAGGGGTTGTTCAAATTTGAGTTCAATTTTAGTATAATGTACAGATATTCTGAGACAATTTGCATTGGTTTTCATGCTTTATTATTTATGGTTTCTGATTTATTTAGCTTTTTATTCAGCAGCTCTCCAGTTTGCAATTTTAGTAATGTGGTTGCTTGGGTCCAAATTATGTCCAGTTTTGTAAGGGGCATTTCTAAAGTTTCAGGTTCCTTATGTAAGGATATTGTTATATGATAATAGTAATACAACAGGCAATTTCCTGGTCTGGTTGCTAGGGTCCACATGACCATAGTAACCTTGCATTGAGTTGAATAAAAGACTGGAATATGAATAGGAGATGTCTGGATAGAAAGATGAGTAATAAAAAGTAGCAATAACAATACATTTGTAGCCTTACAGAGCATTTGTTTTTAGATAGGGTCAGTGACCCCCCATTTGAAAGCTGGAAAGAGTCAGAAGAAAAAAGCAAATAATAAAAAAACTATATAAAAAATAATGAAGACTTGTTGTAAACTTGTTTAGAATTAGCCATTCTATAACATACTAAAAGTTAATATAAAGGAGAGCAATTTCCTCAGGGTTTTTAGTGCAGCTTGCACTTTGTACATTGCACTCAATCTGGTGCAAGACACGCTTCTGAGGGCACAGCCGGAACTTGAACATTACCATCTGCAGGGTTGCGTTATCTTGCAAATCTGAGTGACATGAAAGCTAGGTGGCAACCAAGGTGATGCCCACACAATTCCCCAGCCAACCTGTCATGAATAAGGCACGGCCAAACACAAGCAGCACTGTATTCATAGGAGAAGCCAGCCATCGCAACACTTTGTGAGGCGTAAATTTGCTAGTAGTGATGGGCGAATTTGCGCCGTTTTGCTTCGCCGAAAAATTTGCGAATTTCCCGAAACAGTGAAAAATCACGAAATGCCGCCGGCGCCCGTTTTTGACGCCGGCGACCGTTTTTTCAAAAAAAAAACGCCGGCGAATTTTTGACGTGAATCTTCGCTGGCGTTTCATGAATTTATTCGCTGGCGGCGAATAGCTCAAATTTGCCGCAAATTCGCCCATCACTATTCGCTAGGACAACGGCAATTCACTAAAGTGCAAAGTTGCATCCAGGGCGCCGGAACGCTGGCGATTTTTCACTATCGTTACTTCGGCAAACAAATCGAAGATGCGCTCGTGTTGCCTGATTTGCATATGGCGAGAAATACATCGACGTATATTTTGCAGCAAATAAATTACACTACACAAGTCCAGGAAACCTTAATAAAATAAAATAGAGTTGATATAATGCCCTACACATGAGCCCAGTGTATAGTTTATGTGCCATATGTTGGAAAATTGAAGGGGGGAACCCTTTTTTTGCACTAAAAATGGAGGAAGTCCTATGCACGCCAATGCACTTCGCCTGTTCTGAGCTGGCGAAGGCAAGTCTGGCGAATGAGGTAACGTTCAGTAAAATCCGCATCTTAGTGAATTTGCGGAGTTATGTCATTCGCCAGAGCGTAAATTCGCCTGGCGTTAGAGTGTGAAGCAACGCTAGCGTCTATCTCCTTCGCTTGCGAAGTGACGCCTGCGCCCGTTAGGAAATCAGAAAAGTTCCGAAATAACGTCACGCTGCGTGACACTATCGTTACCCCATAGCGTCAGGAAATCTGCCCCTATATATAGCCTAAGAATAGAAAAAATTCTAAACACATATGATTCAGTAGAAGATGTGCAGAGCAACATAGGGCCTCCTGGAGGGAAGAATAATATTAAACATCAGGAAATATCAAATATGACATTAAAAAGCCTGAAGAAAGAGGGATTTGCAGATGAAACTCAAAAGGGGGGGCTTGAAAAATATTTATTTCCAGACACTAACCCCTCAGGTCTGAATATGTAATATTTCTTGATACTCTTAATTATAATTTCTTTTTCCAACACAGGGTGAACTTTATTTCTTTGAACACTGACAGCAGAATGTAATTGGCTTTGGCATGAGCACATTTCGTCTTTGTTCTTTTCCAAAATGTTTTTTGGTTCTTGCTATTGTACAATTACAATTGTTATGAGCTTTGCAACATTATTGTACTGGGCAGTTGATTGGATTCTTCTTTTTTCCCATGTCACAACTTGTTATAATGTCGGCAAGGATTGGCCGCATAACAAATGTGGGGTGAGGCTTCTACGAGGAAACAGCAAACTGTATCGAAGCATCTGATGTACCCAACATACAGTTCATGGCAAAGTATAAAATAGGGGTGACTGAAGCAATGTGGGCCAAATTAATTTAAAGCGGTAGTAAACCCTACTTTTCTGCACTGGTCAACTACACGTTACTTAGTTATTGCTTGACCACATATCCTGATGTAACAAATTATTAAAGGAGAAGGAAAGATACCAAGGCAGTTTATTGCCAATAGATTAGCCATAATAGTGCAAACTGTAACACTATCTTTATTCAGAAGAATGCTTTACCATACCTGAGTAAAAAGCTCTAGAAGCTCTCTGTTTGTTTAGGATAGCAGCTGCCATATTACCTTGCAGTGACATCACTTCCTGCCTGAGTCTCTCCCTGCTCACTCATAGCTCTGGACTCAGATTACAGCAGGGAAGGGAGGAGAGAGGGGAAAAAGGAGGGGGCAGGGAGAGAGGAGCAAACTGAGCATGCTCAAGCCCTAGCCCTGGAGGTTTAAGCTGAAAACAGGAAGTCTGATACAGAAGCCCATGAGTACACAATAGAAGGAAAGAAATGTGGTGTTTCTTTTGACAGAGGACTCAGAGCAGCATTACTTTGAGGGTTTACTGGTGTATTTATATAGACCTTTCTGATAAAGCTTACTTAGTTTTAGCCTTTCCTTTTACTTTAAGTTTAAGGCATATTATTATAGTCCTAATAATATCACAGTTGTGATATTGCTTAATAAAACTTTCCCAACTACTTGACTTGTGTAGGCAAACATTATCTACTCAAGGGTCAACGGTTCCATCAACCTGATCTGATTGTACTATATAATACACTGTTTTTTTGAGCAATAGGATTTTGGTTTAAATACAGGAAGTGCCTATTTCACCCCCTTTTTTTTTCTCTATACCCTTCTACCCATATCCTTATCCTCACAAACAACCCTCCCTTTCCCTTCCCCAACGGTATACCCGGTAATGCATAGAGAAATATGTATGCTGAATGAAAATATGCTGTATACCCAACCTGCTTTATTGGAAAATAATAAAGAATATTTGGAAATTAATAAAACTACCCAGAACCAGCTAAAGGTAAAATAATCCTCCAATGAGAATTCCAGCGGATCTGTATAAATCAGTTTCCGAGATATTGGTTCCTGCAATGGGATCTGGAATAAACACATCTTTCAGATTCTACTTTGTCTGGGTCAGATTTGGATTGGGAGTTCGGGCCCATTGGATTTTTAAACCTGTCAAATCAATATCTGCCCAATTTTCAGCCAGATATCAGACTTGGTAGCTTTAATCAGCCCATGTATGGCCACCCCAAGTTTGCTCTTTGTTGGCTCATATAATTTACTGTGTATTAAGCAAGAGCAGCCCTTTAAGTTGTCTCTGTAGAGATAAACCATAGAACTATGTAAATAAGCCTTTCCTTGTACTAAGAACAATTCAGTAGGAACAACCATTTAACTCTGATCATAGCATGCCATTGGCTTATCCCTATGCTAAACACTAATTCAGAAAAAAAAAAAAAATTAGTGTCCCCTTTAGTCCGTATTTTGAATTGCATTACAATTTTAAATCTCTTTTTGAGGATGCAAATGTTACGGGTATGAAACTAGAACATTCTAAAGATAGGCCTTGAGTTTTAGTTATTACATGAAACATTCCAAGCCAAATGCAATATCTGTGGAACAAAGGCACATACTGTTCACTGGACTTTGATAATGATATGTAAATAATAAAAAAAAATTCCCATGCATATAAACAAGTGTTGCATTGTATCCCATGTTTTTTATTTTCTATTTCTAAGAATACTGCACCAGCAGAGCTAAGCTTGGCCAAATAAATAATTCCCTACATTGCAAGAAGTGAAGTTACTCAATGAGCTGAATTATAGGCTTTTAGAGCAATTTCCTTGAGGTGCTCAATAATGTTGTTGTTGTGACATTCTACACCCAGAAGCCCCAGCTGCACAGTTTACAGTATGTATCACACCACCAGCCGTAATAAACTTGTCTATCTGTGATAAAGATAAAAGCAATATAATGGCATCTCAAATACTCATCTCTGCCTGCCAACATCTTCCACTGTGCTATAAATGTTGTATCAAAGAGAATTCATTGACAAGCACCAGATAAGTTTTCGCAAGGTAGAACATTTACAGTGTAATTTGGAACTAAAGACAAAAACAAATCTAAAATAACTGATGCAGGGAGTGTTCTTAAAGCAGGCAATCATATTAAGGATAGGTTTTAGTATCCTATAAGCATTGATTTCAGCATCTTGACAAACTGGCAATGTTGGCAGCTAAGTGGCAAAAGAGACTCAATGTCAATAAATGTCATGCACCTGCGGTGTAAAAATATCTAAACAACTTATACAGTTAAATGGGACTTCACTAGGCAAATACATAATGGAAAATGACCTTGGAGTCCTTGTAGATGATACACTTGGCTGTAGCAAGTAATGCCAGTCTGCAGCATCAAGGGCAAATAAGGTCTTGAGCTGTATTAAAAGGGGCATAGAGTCAAGGGAGGAGGGGGTCATTCTTCCACTGTATAGAGCACTGGTAAGGCCCCATCTAGAATATGCCGTACAGTTTTGGTCTCCATCACTCAAACAGGACATTATTGTATTAGAGAGGGTACAGAGAAGGGCAACTAAGCTGGTAAAAGGTATTGAAAATCTTAGCTATGAGGAAAGACTGGCCAAATTGGAGATGTTCACGCTGGAGAAGAGGTGCTTAAGGGGTGATATGATAACTATGTATAAATATATAAGGGGATCATATAATAATATCTCTAATGCTTTATTTACCAGTAGGTCTTTTCAGCTGACACAAGGTCACCCATTCCGAAAAGAGGTTCCACCTAAATATTGGGAAGGATTTTTTTATAGTGAGAGCCGTGAAGATGTGGAATTGTCTCCCTGAATCAGTGGTACAGGCTGATACATTAGATAGCTTTAAGAAGGGGTTGGATGGTGTTTAGCAAGTGAGGGAATACAGGGTTATGGGAGATAGCTCATAGTACAAGTTGATCCAGGGACTGGTCCCATTGCCATCTTGGAATCAGGAAGGGATTTTTCCCCTCTGAGGCAAATTGGAGAGGCTTCAAATGTTTTTTTGCCTTCCTCTGGATCTACCAGCAGTACGGGGAGTTACATATAGACTTAGGCCCCGTACACACATGCGGATATTTGCAGCAGTTTTAAAAAAAGCTGACCGCTGTGTAAATATGATAGAGGTTTCAACCTTCGGCAATGGCACGCTACACTAGCAAATGTCGCTGCGGTCAGCTTTTTTAAAACCGCAGTGCGGACCACGCCGAAGACGCTGCAAATATCTGCATGTGTGCCCGGGGCCTTAAAAGTTTAAACCTTATGCATGTATGTCTTTTTTCAAACTAATTTACTATGCAACAATGTAATATTCTGAGACTAGTTGCGTTTGCGTCTTGCTTTCTACTTTTTGACTCTTTCTGAAGCTAAATTATTATTATTATTGTTATAGGGATGCGACCTGTTATCCCGAATGCTCGGGACGTGGGGGTTTGAGATAAAATAGGCTGGTTTTACCTCCAATAAGGATTATTTATATCTTAGTTTGTATCAAGTATAAGGTACTTTTTTATTATTACAGAGAAAATGTAAATAATTTTTAAATAAAAAATGTAAACATTTTGGAAAAATTGAGTCTATGGGATACGGCCTTTCTGTAATTTGGAACTTTCCCCTCAGACTGATTGCAGCAAGAAGCAGATGAGAAGGTTAGAAACAATGATGGGATATAGTAGTAGAGAGTCTGGATATTAATATACTGTAAATAGTGAGTTTGTAATATTAAAATATTAAGCAAATTAAAGGTGCCTGCTTCCAATTACAGGAAAAAAATGGATTTGGTTATTAAATATGAGCCTAGATTTTGCTCCAATAACCTAAAGCAGTAAATCAAAGACAAATGCTGACCTGTCGAATTTTGGCTTTTTTAACCAAGTGCTTAAAGGGAAACTGTCATGGGAAATTTTTTTTTTTCAAAATGAATCAGTTAATAGTGCTGCTCCAGCAGAATTCTGCACTGAAATCCATTTCTCAAAAGAGCAAACAGATTTTTTTATATTCAATTTTGAAATCTGACATGGGGCTAGACATATTGTCAATTTCCCAGCTGCCCCAAGTCCCATGACAGTATCCCTTTAAGCCAAGACTTTAATTAATCACTTGGTTTATTTGGGGTTTATATGAATGATTCTGTTTCATCATCTCTTCTTCTCAAATAACTGAAGGGCCACAGCCAGTGGATTTTGTAAGTTATAAACGAAGCTTTGGGCAAAAAAAAAATCTCTAAATACATTTTTTGCCTCCATGTAAAAGTCTCCATTGTGTCTACACCATATTATAGTATTATATTGGATCTAATATTAAAGGTGTAGTAAACCCTGCTGCACTGAACTGCTCAACCAAACTTTTCTGGACTACAAATCTCAGAATAACATATAATGAAGGGTGATGCATGCTGGGAGCTGTAATCCAGCAATATCAGCGTTGTATTCTTAAAGCAATATTGCACAATAAAACTTTTCCCCAACTCTCCACAGCCATGACTGCTTTAAAATGCGAAAAAATCCTCCAATGAGAATCCCAACTGATCTGTATTGATCAGGCTCAGTTTTCTTTGTTGTTGTAATTGAAGTTGGAAGCTTTAGGGCAAGGGCACACAGGCAGATTCTGCGAGATTTAGTGGCCTGGCAATTAATTGCCTCTTCTTCGGGGCGACAATCTCCCTGAACTGCCTTCTCCGCCTGTTATAATGAGAAAACTCCAGCGCAATGGCACTTGCATCGCTTCGATTTCTGAAGTCGCCCAATGTTGCCTCACGTGGAAACTTCGGGTGACTTCGGAAATCGAAGCGCCGCGAGTGCATCGTCTCATTTAAAGGCGGAAAGCAGGGTGAAGACAGTTCGGGGAGATTGTCGCCACCGAAGAAGAGACGATTAGTCAACAGGCGACTAAATCTCCCCGAATTTGCCCGTGTGCCCCTGCACTTAAGCTCAGTTTCCCAGCACTGAACAAGTCTGTCCTTTATCTCCATGTTTGATTCCAGTGTATTGTAATGAAGAAATAAAATGGCACACTAATCTCTATATGTAAGATAACAACAAGATGCCTGAAATGGTGTTGGGATTCAGCATTCTCATTGGTGAGTTATTTTGTATTTATAGTAAAGCTTTTGATTAGTAAAATTCTCATTGGTGAACTTTATTGCATCTATAATTGTGTTTTTTGGCAACGTCTATAGAAGACTAGGGGCCGCTGTGGGATGAAGATTTGGTTATAACTCCTTTAAGACAACTGTGGCAAAAATTAATACGTTTTCTAGTAGTGATGGATGAATAGATTCAGCAGACGCCAGCCACCGACGAATACTTTCGCGAAACTACATCGAAAATTCGCCAGTGTAAAAAAATTTGGACGTGCGTTGGCAAAATCGCTTGCATCAAAATCATTGCACATCAACATTATTCAGACACCCATTGACTTTAACAACCTCGAGAGCGTCAAAATTGACGCAGGCATAATAAACCTTTCAGCAAAGCGAAATGGTACAAATTTGCCCATTTTCTAGTAGTTATGCCACTGATTAAGATACAACAGTACTGTGAAAAGCAGACATAGGAGTCTTTAAATAGTCAACTAGGGTAGTGGAGAAATAATGTTATGCTTTAATGTTTTCCCACTGCCTGAGAACATTACCCAGAGTAAATGTTATATGGGATCAGCATTTATCAATTAAGCAGCTCTGACCATCTGGATGTACTTTGATCTCTCTGAATGGCTACATTCCTGGCTAAATTGCACCAACAAACATCAACAATGGTACAGAAATTACACAATTTGAATTTGAACGACCGTTATCCAGGGACCCTTTAATCTAAGACAGTTTACACTAACAATGGGAAATAATATGGCAAATAGACATAATATATAGTTAATAGAACAAAGAAATCCGCACTCATAGGTCTTTTGTGATGAAAAAAAAATGGGTTTGTTCTATTGATATTGATATATGTTCCAGCACCTAGGCATTTCCATTGTTTTCTGAGTGCACCTATCCAGTGGTTTGTATATATATATATATATATATATATATATATATATATATATATATATATATATAAAGTATCAAAAACAGACCGCACTCCAAGGGCTTTTAAGTGAAAAAAACTTGTATTTTATTCTCGACGTTTCGGCACCATAACTCGGGCCGTCCTCAGGAAGGCCCGAGTTATGGCGCCGAAACGTCGAGAATAAAATACAAGTTTTTTTCACTTAAAAGCCCTTGGAGTGCGGTCTGTTTTTGATACTTTGTATGATTGTTTTGACCAGCACCTAGGCAATGTGTTAGACTGTTGTGAGTGCACCAGGTTGGATATATATATATATATATATATATATATATATATATATATATATATATATATAACGTTTGCAACAAGATCAGTAAGATTATGAGATACATATATAGTAAATGTTTTTCTGGAGAGGTTGAAAACCAAAAAGCTACGGGCAGTTCCAAATACTGTAACAGATTTTAATGATATTGATGCATCTGGCGCACTATTCATTTGAATGAGGAAAAGGGATAGGATTTCCAGATTCTCCAGGTGTCTGTTTCATTTACATGTGTCAAAGCCAACTATATTCATATTTATGAGAAAGAAGTATAGTAGTAGATCACTGTATAATCCAAAATATGTCTTTTGGAAACTATATTATAAAGTACAAAGACACTGTCCCTTGACATTTTTGAGTAAAGGTGAGCAAACTGCATCTGTGAGAGGGATACATCAGCTCAGAATGCTTGAAAAGCTCATTCATGCCATCATCTCACAGCTTCTGTCCTTCAGCTCTATACCTGACCCTCTCCATTCTGACATTTACCTAAATAACTCAAAGGAACGATCACATTGCAGTAACCTTCACTTGGCAAATTCGTAAGGTCACTTGTCCCCACAATCATTTTCGCAGTGACCTCTGACAGAGTCAGTCACTTGTGTCTTTTGACATTTGTGACATGTCTCTTTTGAAAGGTCTCTGTGGTTATTCTTTAAAACTTGTTTTATTCTATTACCACCTCCTCTGTCCTCCCTTTCAGGCTTCCTCTGGCCATGGCCTTGTTGTCATTGGTTCTTAGTGAGAACTTCTCACTCTACACCTCATACTGGGAGAACCAGTTGAGTAGTTTGGATTCCAGTAAAGGATCCATAGGCTCAGTGCTAGAGTCCAATGTAGGCCACATAGGCTGATTGCCATGGAGTCATTATGGCTCCCCACCATTTGTCTCCTAAACTGCTTGTCTGTTTTTAAGGTATCTGCTAGACTCACCTATCCAACTGGATGTGATGCACCCTACCCATTTACCCATTTGATCTCTCAGATTGAATTCATATTTAAAACACTACCATTGAAGGTCCTTTAGGCTTAAACTTCCCCTGTCTTCTCCTCTTATAATCCAACCACATAACCAACTACAAGATTTCTCTTGTGATTCTGCCTGTCTATGGAATTCAGTTCCATGAATTTCTTCATCTATTCTTGCCTTCAAACACTCCCTACCCCCCCCCCCCCCCAGATAGAGATGCCTCTCTGGTAACACCCGATGGATTCTGCAAAGTTAACATTAGGGGGCCGATTCACTAAGGGTCGAATATCGAGGGTTAATTAACCCTCGATATTCGACTAGGAATTAAAATCCTTCGACTTCGAATATCGAAGTCGAAGGATTTAGCGCAGATAGATAATAAGATAGATAATTCCTTCGATCAAACGATAAAATCCTTTGAATCGAACGATTAGAAGGATTTTAATCCAACGATCTAAGGAATATCCTTTGATCAAAAAAAGTTAGGCAAGCCTATGGGGACTTTCCCTATAGGCTAACATTTACTTCGGTAGCTTTTAGATGGCGAACTAGGGGGTCGAAGTTTTTTTTAAAGAGACAGTACTTCGACTATCGAATGGTTGAATAGTTGAACGATTTTTACTACGAATCCTTTGATTCGAAGTCGTAGTCGAAGGTCGAAGTAGCCCATTCGATGGTCGAAGTAGCCCAAAAAAAACTTTGAAATTCGAAGTTTTTTACCTTCGAATCCTTCACCCGAAGTTAGTGAATCGGCCCCACAATATAGGACAGATACTGATTCCCTTGTATGGCAATGGTCCATTAAACCTTCATGAGCAGGACCTTCTAACCACTGTTTTTATCCTGCTGACCTTGGTATCTGATTTGTTATCCTTAGTTTGCTATTGTATTGTTTTAAATTGGGCTATGACTGGTTGGGGGTGAAATAACTAAATGGATGTGATCTTGGTTTATTTAATATTTAAATTCTTTTTTAGCAGATTTAAGGTTACGAAACGATCCCAAGCATTCTGTAAAAAAAGTCTCATACCTGTTTTTAAGCTAACACAGGGGTCCCCAACCCTTTTCACCTGTGAGCCACATTCAATTGCAAAAAGAGTCGGGGAACAACACAAGCATGAAAAATGTTCCTGGGAGGTGCCAAATAAGGGCTGTGATTGGCTTTTGGTAGCCCTTATGTGGACTGGCAGTTACAGGAGGCTCTGTTTCGCTGTACACCAGTTTTTTATGCAACCAAAACTTGCCTCCAAACCAGGAATTCAAAAAGAAGCACCATCTTTGAGGCCACTGGGAGCAACATCCAAGGGGTTGGGGAGCCACATGTTGTTCATGAGCTACTGGTTGGGGATCACTGAGATAGCGGGTGTGGGATGAACTTTAGCCTGTGTCCACACGGCCCCAAACTTTGTGCATCAGTCTATCCGAATCTGATCCCCCTGCGGGCTTCAAGTTGGCCCACACATCACTAATTTGCACCTATTCAATAACCGACAGCAATTAATTATGTAAAATTCTAATACTGATTGGTTGCAACAGTGCAATTTTGTCCAGAATTGATAAATGAGCCCCACTGACACCAACCTATTTGGGGGGTCATTTATCAACATCTTGCATCTGGGACCCATACCAACCAGTCAGCAATTAGCTTTTTTCCATATACAGTACAAGCTAAGGGGGCTTTCCAAAGCAAGCCCATATGCTATCCACTTACTGCCCCTTTGTATACAGGAGAGCTAGAGTGAGATGCAATTTTTGCTGCAATTTCTTTTGAAAAAGGGGGGCAGCAAGCCTGTTTATTGGAACATTCCTCATCACCCCCTTATACATAATTGAGATCTATGTTTAGAGACAATCCCAGTAGTACTGATGTTTGTATTGTCTATGAGCTATTACTGACAAGTGTTCTGTTCATCATCAAGTACTACATACACGTGTTCCTATTTAGCATCAAGAACTTCTGGAGAGAGTGTTTTATTTCATAGGAAGTTATTACAGACATGTGGTTTCATTTTACTTTTTATTGACATGTTCTTGGAGGACTGTGGGCAGAGGCAATATTCCATAAGAAACTCCCTAATAATCTGGGGAATCTCTCGGAACATACTTTTGGAAAAGATGGAAAGTATACCTTGTTTACTTCCCCTTTAACATAACAGAGAGAAAACAACATCCATATACATCTAATAGGTTCGGAAGCATGTCAGTACCATTGATAAATAGCTGAACTGTGTTTTTTACTAGTGATGGGCAAATTTCTCCAGTTTCGCTTCATCGAGAAATTCGCGAAATGGAGAAAAATTCATGAAACTCGAATTTTGACGCCCGTATCAATTCTGACGCTCACATAATTTTTGACGCCAGCGTTAAAGTCAATGGGCATCGAGATAGCGTTTTTGAAGCAAGCAACTTAAATTCGCCGGTGGCGAAATGCGTGAATTCACCGCAAATTCGTCCCTGGCGAATTTATTCGCCCATCACTATTTTTTACTTGTTTTTTGTGTAGTATTATATATGTTTGACACACCATGTCAGTAAATTTTAAAACGCTGGGTGCTCACCCAGCAAAAATCGTTTTTCTTTTATTACATAATTCTACACTAAATGGGGTCTTGAACACCTGAGATTTTGGGCTCTTCAAGACATTCTGGGGATATTTATTTTTGGCTTAAATCTTGTGTAAATTGCCTGCATTTTTCAACATTGCACGTGCCCCTAACGAAGACCCCATTTTGCGGGGTTGAAACGCGTAGGGGTTTTTTTTTTCGCATATATTGTAGAATTATGTAACAAAAGAAAAACATTTGTTGCTAAACTGGTTTTCCCTGTTCAGTCTACTTTACATACTTTACTTGTTTTTTAATGGTCTAGAGTATCTTGTAGTAAGACTTCGCTTCCCACAATGACTTGCAGACTACTTTTTTTTTTAGATCATTGGCTGGAGTTGAACTGACTTTAAATGATAGTCAGCACAGATGCTGCTTTAAACAGAAAATTCAATTTCCAAACAGCCTTAAAGCCACATAAATTAATGTATATTAATTAAGGGGCCTATTTATTAGGGATTCACGGATAAAACTGTATTTAACTTCCTTGTTTTTTGATGAAATGTCTCATGATTTTAAGAATTTGGATTCAGTTTGGCCAGGCATGAGAAATCAGTCGAATTCAAATCCTGAAAAAAGCAGAATTCTGGCCCGGCTACACAAAATTATTTTGACGCGCGACAATTTTTATGCACGCAACTATTTTTACACGCTCAACTTTTTTTTTGTCCAAATGCATTTAAGTCAATGGGCTTCAAAGTTTTTTTTGATGCGCATCAATTTTTACTCAAATTTTTTCGCCAGTGAATTTTTGCAACAGTTTCGCAAAACAATTCACAGGAAATTCACCATGAATCCATGCCTGGCGAATAAATCACTATTTCTGAAGTGCAAGGCAGGGGTTAAAGCGCATGACCTACAATGGTTTTGCACTCTGCTGTGCATGCTAAATGAATTGGCACAGGTATCTGCGCTGCAAAAGAGCAACACAGGGATCTGAGGCGCCAAGAGATGGGCTGGGGGAGGTATATAAGATTGAACCCTCCTACCTATCCCCAACCCATCCACTACTCATCATTAGTGATGGGCGAATTTGCAGTGCATTTGCGCGATTCGCCACCTGCGAATAAATTCGCGAAACGCCCGCGAAAATTTGCTGGCTTGACGCCGGCGTTGAAAAAAACGGACACCTGCGTCAAAAACGGACAAATTTTTTGCCGTTTTGCGAATTTCGTGGGAAATTCGTTAATTTTTCGGCGAATCGGAACAACGCAAATTCGCCCATCACTACTCATCATTCAGCCATGCAGGCTCAGTCCATGTGATGGAAGCCCAGTACTTAACTGGTGCAGATTGGACCACGGCCCCCAAGCACTTCTGGACTTGCAGCAAAGGCAGTTTGTAAATGAGCCCTGAAGTCGTACATTGGCACTAGTGATGGGTGAACGGCAACAATTCTCAAAAATGCATTGAAGTCAACTAGCAAATATTTTTTTTTGACACGCGCCAATTTTTTTTGATGCACGACAAATTTTTTCCACCCATAGGAGTCTATGGGCGTCATTTTCAAGGCAAATGTGGTGAAATTTTTCGCTCATCACTAGTGATGCCTGAATTAGTCCTGCTTCGATGAAAAATTAGCGAATTTCCCACAAAATTCGTGAAACGGCTGAAATTTCACGAAACGCTTGGTGCCTGCATCAATTCTGACGCTCACATAAATTTTGACGTTGGCGTTAAAGTCAATGGCTGTCCGAATAATGTTGATGGTTTTGATGCGAGCGACTTTTCTGACGTGCGTCCAAATTTTTTTGCTGCCGCCGAATTTTCGCAGCAGTTTTGTGAATTTATTTCCCGTCAGCAAAATGCTGATATTTGCCAGAAATTTGCGCCTGCCAAATTTATTCGCCCATCACTACTCATCACTAAATTGCCAGTAACACACCACTGCGTTTTGCACTTTTGCGTCTGAATGCAGCACCAATAGAAACAAACAGGCCTACAGCACAAACCACAGGCCAATTAAAACACATGGAAACACTTTAACAATTTATTGAAATGTCATTTCTTCACATGCTGATTAATTGCGCTCTTGAATATGGCATAGCTACTGGCTTCATTATTGAACAGATGTTATTCTGCAATATGATTGGTCAAATGTACATAACGTTTCTAAGGAGAGAATGCTCCTCAATTTAGGGCCTTATTTATTAAAATCAGAATTGTTTGAGTATTTAAATGAAAAAAAGTCAGACGAAGCTAGAATCCAAAATGTAACCTTATTTATTATTAAAAAAAAGCTCAATTTAATCGGATCAGGGACAAACTTAATAAATTTGAGAGTTTTTTCCAGAATCGCTCGTTTTTTTTAGTGCTTTTTCACGAAAACCCTGAATTTTCTGGATTTTTGCCCAAAAAGTCCAAAATAGTTGCATTTTCAGGGCTAATTCAAGTGCCAACCACAGAAACCACATAGGATAGGGACCTCTACCATTAATTTATATACAACCTTGGCAGGTCTGAGATGGCAGATTTTTGTGTTCAGACTTTTTCCATCTTCTGGGTATAATAAATCTCAAAAAAAATTATATTTTTTTCCCACTAAAATTTGGATTTTATAGTGAAAAAAAACTTGGATTTTTCAAGCTTTTGGCTTTCAAACTTTAATAAATAAACCCCTTAGTGTTATTCTGATGCTCTAGTCTAATAACAGCATAGGGTATGGCTTTAATAGCCCTGCTCAGTGGCACATCATAGATCTCACTTTTCCCGTACTTAAAGGGATCCTGTCATTGGAAAACATGTTTTTTTCAAAACACATTAGTTAATAGTGCTACTCCAGCAGAATTCTGCACTGAAATCCATTTCTCAAAAGAGCAAATAGATTTTTTTATATTCAATTTTTAAATCTGACATGGGGCTAGACATTTTGTCAATTTCCCAGCTGCCCCCAGTCATGTGACTTGTGCCTGCACTTTAGGAGAGAAATGCTTTCTGGCAGGCTGCTGTTTTTCCTTCTCAATGTAACTGAATGTGTCTCAGTGGGACATGGGTTTTTACTATTGAGTGTTGTTCCTAGATCTATCAGGCAGCTGTTATCTTGTGTTAGGGAGCTGTTATCTGGTTACCATCCCATTGTTCTTTTGTTTGGCTGCTGGGGGGAAAAAGGGAGGGGGGTGATATCACTCTAACTTGCAGTACAGCAATAAAGAGTGACTGAAGTTTATCAGAGCACAAGTCACATGACTTGGGGCAGCTGGGAAATTGACAATATGTCTAGCCCCATGTCAGATTTCAAAATTGAATATAAAAAAATCTGTTTGCTCTTTTGAGAAATGGATTTCAGTGCAGAATTCTGCTGGAGCAGCACCATTAACTGATTCATTTTGGGGAAAAAAATGTTTTTCCCATGACAGTATCCCTTTAATGTTTTGCCCTCTGTGCTTCTACATTTCATGCACTATTTCTGTTCTGTAGTCACACACACACGTCTCCATCTCCTTTTTTTTCTCCTTTTCGGGGCTTACATGCGTCTGTGTGAGTATAGACCCCTTTACAATAATTGACTGCCAAAAACGCCCGTGTGTAAGAGCCCTTATACACTTTCATTTCATTCTAAACTATTCTAAACTTTCGTTCCAAGGGTGGTAATGTTTATAGTAATAGAAGCTGAGAAATGCTATTTTCCATTCTACAACTGATACAGTACAGGTATAGGATATTTTATCTGAAAATCAATTATTTAGAAAGCTCCGAATTACGGAAAAGGTCATCTCCCATAGACTCCATTATAATCAAACAATCCAAATCCTTTTTCTGTGTAATAATAAAACAGTAGCTTCTACTTGATCCCAACTAAGATATAATTAATCCTTATTGGAAGCAAAACCAGCCTATTGGGTTTATTTAATTCTTACGTGATTTGAAGAAGGTATGAAGATCCAAATTACGGAAATATTTGTTATCCCGAAAACCCTAGGTCCCAAGTATTCTGGATAACACTGCACTAACCAGCACTAACTAGCTCTGACAGCCACAGCTGCGATAAAGAGAAGCTCTTACCTTGAATATGTTCCCCGAGCAGCCGGAGAGGATTGCTGTGGGGTCGGATCAGACAGAGAGAGAGAAAGCTGAGTGAGAGCAGCGGGACTAGTTCTGCACAGCTGCCAATGCAACAGGAAAGAAAAAAAAAACTCCCAGCTCATCACCAATGTGTATATAAAAATCAACATTCACCATGCCCATCCCCTGTAACCCTCTCCTGCCCTGGAGAAGTGACTGCTAATGTGCTCTTGCTTGTCCCCAGTAGTTGCCAATAAGAAGGCATTTCCCTGGGTTATTATTAACCTTTGTTCTTGTAGGACAAACATATCACACTGCTGTTTACAGGCAATTTAATCATTTCCATCAGCCTCAATCCCCCAGTGGGGTTTAGACTCTTATTAGGAGCCAATTAATTTCCCAATATGTTTCTGGACAGCCAGAAAAAGCCACAGACTAACAATGAGCATGTTTGGGGCAAATAACCTTAAAGGGCGGTTTCGCCTTTAAGTTCACCTTTAGTATGTTAGATAATGAATAATTCTAAGCAACTATTCAATTGGCCTTCATTTTTTTTTCATAGCTTTTAGATTATTGCCTTTTTCTTCTGGCTCTATCCAGCTTTCAAATGGGGGTCACTGACCCCATCTAAAAACAAATGCTATGTTAGGGGACTTACACACAGGTGTTTTTTCTTGCGCTGCCCTGTGTTGCACTTTCTTCTGTTCAGCCCCAGGGGAGCGCAGGAGTAGACGCACTCAATTTTTATCAAGGGGGCTGTACTCACACACAGGACCGCAATCAGAAATCGCAGGGCCCCGTACGACAAAATTTCCTATGCCCCCTGGGCTGCGCCCACAGCAAGCCCCACCTACAGGTCCGCCCCCACCACACAGTAAAAAAACAAAAAAAATATTGGTGGCTAGGGTTCCTACATGTTGATAAAAAATAAAAAGATATTGGTGGTTAGGCCCCCCCATAATAAAACATTTGTGGCCAGGGCCCTCCCATTAAAAAATATTGGTGGCTAGGACCCCACATGAGAAAAAAAATTGGTGGCCAGGCCCCCCCCCCCACATTATAAGAAAATTGGTGGCCAGGGCCCCTTAAACATTCATGCCTTCCCGAAGTCAGCAGCTCTCAGAAAGATGGGGGGCCTGGCTAATTAAGTAAGTGTGGCGTGGCCGGGCCCCCTACAACTCTCCCCCCCTGTCCCCCCTGATGGCTGCCCTGCTCACACAGACGCTCGTATGTGCCGAATGCAGGTGAAATGCAACATGTGAGTACAGCCACACTGAAAAGAATTCAGTGTGTCTACTCCTGCGCTCCCCTGTGACTGAATGCATGAAACTGGAATGCAGGGGAGCGCAGGAGAAATGCAACATGCTGCGTTCCACCTGCATTCGGGGCATACATGTGCCTGTGTCAGTACAGCTCCCTTCACAATAATTGAGTGCGCTCCCCTGAGGCTGAACAGAAGAAAGTGCAACACAGGGGAGTGCAAGAAAAAAAGACCTGTTTAAGATCCCTAAGGATAGGACTCCACAAACGATTTTGTCGCGATCCGACATGCGCATTGTCGCATGCGACAAAAATAAGGCAAGCGCAGCATCTGCACCCGACAGTCGGATCGCGTCGGATCAACGCTGCGACACCATGTGATAATTCTATCTCTTGCCTTATTTTTGTCGCATGCATCAATTCGCATTCGTTTTGTCGCAGCGCGCCGGATCACGACAAAATCGCTCGTGGAGTCCTACCCTTAGGCTACAAATATATTGTTATTGCTTTTTATTACTCATCTTTCTATTCAGGCCTCTCCTATTCATTTTTCTATGTCTTATTGAAATCATTACGTGGCTGCTAGGGTGATTGAGAATAAAAAGTTAAATAACTCAAAACCCACAAATGATAAAAAATGTAAACCAATTGCAAATTGTCTCAGAATATCACTCTCTACATCATACTAAAAGTTAATTTTACTTTTAATCAGTAAGGCAGTTATTTATTAAAGTCAGAATGCCAAAAACTCAAAAAAAAATTGTTTTTTCGACAATAAAATCCGATTTTTTTGTGATTCGAATTTTTCGGGATTTATTATACCCCAAGGAAGCAAAAAGTCATAATCCAAAAATCCTCAGACCTGCCGAGGTTGTATATAAGTCAATTGGAGAAGCCCCGAAGATGCGCTGGGTTTTGTGCAATAATTTGAAGATTTTGAAAAATGTGTACTATTTTTGTATGATTTTCACCGTTTTTTCCTGAACCATTTTTCTGGAAAATGGATTAATAAATAAGGGGAAATAACCCGTGCGGATATGGTCGGAGTATATTTTAGAAAATAATGAGTTAAATTTGGATTTTGATAAATAACCCCCAAAGTGTCAATTAGTGCAACATTTGCTTCATTGTAGCACACTTGTGACTGTGTTTGTGTTAAACAACACTCCTAAATACTTCAGTCCAGCTCTCTCTCTCCAGGTGGTGCTTTAGATTGTTAGCTCCTGAGAACAACACTCTTCCATGTCTTTTTTTTTTCAATGAATGATTGATTACTCCTACAGATGATACACAAATCATGGCAACAAAAATAATCCTGATTAGCTAGAGATCCCTTGAAATTCCCCACGCTTTCTCATCTCTGAAGCTGCTTCATCAATAACATAGTCAATCTGCTTAAATATAAGTTAGAATTAGCTCATGTATATGACGACCCACAATATCTTTATTTGTGCGATTACACCATGGCGCTGTTTTTACTTGTAGAAACCAGGTATTAGTATGAGGGTATGGAGGGGTCAGTGAGTGTGTGTGTGTATGGATGCTGGGTTTCATGTGGAGGGGTTGAACTTGATGGACTTTGGTCTTTTTTCAACCCGATTTAACTATTAATACAAACACAGGAAACGTTAATGTTATGCAAATACAGTCCATCCAACATTGTTTTGTGTGTCATATGGTTTAGAGCTGCTTTCCACATTACAGCAATGAAATTTTGTACACTATGTTTTGGGGTTCTTTACCAGCTGAAAAGATCTGTGTCTCCAAAGATGCCCCAGTAGCTCCCCATCTTCTGCTGTCACTTACTGAGCTTAGGGACCCACTCACAATATACAGTACACATAGAATAGAAATGTCACAATATAAGGCTGATTAGAAATTAATACAGATAATTACTACATGGCAGCACAGAAACCAGTGCAATTAGCATCAGAATTTAATAATCAGCCCTGTAGCATCAGCTTATATTACAGACCAACTTCATTTTCTGCTGGATAATTAGTAATGACCCCTAAGCTTCTCAACAGCTGCTCAGAGCCCACTGAGCATGTGAGTGTCACAGACACTCCTAACAAAATCCAAGATGGGAAACTCCTGTGGCAACGTTGAAGGCCTGGATAATTAATATTATACACACGCAGAACCTTTAAGCTGGTTCAGTATGTGCAATATATAAAATTATGGTATTTCTAGCCATATTTATTTTTAGGGTTTAGTTCCCCTTTATGGGTTCTACTAGCACACATTACAGTCTGTAGATCCAAGCCTGTTGGCCAACAAAGTCAAACCATGTGGTTTGACTTTGGTAAGGGGTAAACTCCACTTATAATATAGCTACTTATGAAGACCTTTGGCCAATGTTCTATTTTAGCAATCTTAAATTTTGGGGTTTAAGGAAACAACAGACCATATCTACAGTGATTCTATTTCATTTGTGGAACAGATGATTCCATTAAGCTCTCTTGGCACCATTGGTCTAAGTCAGCGGGGAGCTTAGCTGTGTCTTGTAAAACACTGTATCTCACCAGACGTCCATTTCAGTGGTTGTAGGCAGTGAAAGGTGGGCATGGTAGCTCAAGAGTCTAACCCCACTGGCCTGCAATGTACTAAATACACTGTAAATATTGTGGAATATAACATTGTGAGTAAATAAAGGATGATGAACCACAAACATCCTAAAGCAGGATCCAATTTGCGTTTTACATGAAAAGTGGCACCAAAGTGGATAACGAGGGGGCCTGGGATTGTGGGGTTGTGTGGGGCACACAGGGAATCCTGGAAAAAATATGTAGGGGTGCAGGATTGGCTGTGCGTACTTTTGGAATTTTACTACTTAAAGCAGGAACACCAACCCACCTCTTTCTCCATCATGTGGACCTGGAGAGCTGATCAAGTCCCTGGTAGTGTGTCTGGCCTCCCACAGAAAATGTCTATGGATCCCCCCATTTTATCTTGGTGGGGTTACCTGTATACTGTTAAAAGCAATATGTCACTTTGGTATTGTTCTTGCAACTCAAGTTCTCATGGAGCTCATCTGCTAACAGGTATAGAATCCTTTATCCAGAAAGTTCCAAATTACAGGAAGTCCATCTCCAGTAGACTCCATTTTATCCAAAGAATCATATTTCTATGTAATAATATAACAGTACCTTGTACTTGATCCCAACTAAGTTACAATGAATCTGAATGACCCAGTTCCTGTGTATTCTGGATAACAGGTCCCATACCTGTACCTGATGGTATTTTGCTTACTGTAAATGATTCTGGACAGTGTTTTTATTACAGATGCAGGAGGGTATTTATTTGGTCCTTGTCAATTGGTGCATGTTGAGTGGGTGGCATCTGGGTGCTTTATCCTTAGCTATGGCAGGGCAAGGACAGTGTGGTCTGGTTTAAATAACATTGTTTAATGGGAAATCTAGTCTCAGTGTCTTTATTTTAATATGGCCCAGAATTATTTTAATGTGAATTTGACATCTTTCACATACGTGCCTTCCCACAGTCTAAGTTTCAGAAAACAAATAAAACTAACTGTAGCTGAAGTTATTTGATTGCTTTATATTAATACTGACATACTCATTGGGGTTTTTCTTTAAATAAATAAGGTTTGAGAGATACAAGATACTACAGTCCATCATGATCTTATTTGTTCCCACCCAATTATCATCACTTGTTAATGAACCTTTCTTTGCCCATTAATTATGTCCCTGGATATGAACAGTGTTTATTAATGGAGCCAGAACATTGGATACATCTGTTGGTTTCCCAGAAACTGATTTCCATATGTTGCTGTGACTTCCCACTAGATTCCATTATTGATTCATTTCCTTGGCTTTAACATAACAAACAAACAAACAAGATGAATTGCAGCCAAGACTTTGCTTACGCTCATGCCTTTTATATTCATCGAGCTTAGAGAAAACCTTGGAAATGGAACGCTGGATGTGGAATTGCTCTTTCACGTTGTAGGGCAGATACTTCGCAACAGGAAACCTTTTGGTTAAAGTTTTAGAATAATCAAATCTTGGCAGTTGTGGATTTGTTTTGGATGACTTGGGTTCTAGGGTTAAGTCTGAAAGCTTTTATACATTTCATTAGGGACTTTTTTGTAAAAACAAATGATCAGATAAGCTGTCATCAAGAACGCTTTTTGACCTCTCTCAAACTATCTTAAGCCTTTCTTGTTTTTTTATACCATTTGGTCATCATTTCATTACACATTGTGGGCGCCATATACTGCACTGTGTTGGTTATCAGTTAGTTGTATCACTGGTATTTGTTGGTGGTAGTTCTACCTGTCATCAGACTGCCGGGGGTAACTGACAGCATCAAATTCAGGGAAGTAACACTAGTGTAGTAGACCCAGCAGTTGATGTGAGGCCCTGGACAACAAATGAGACTATTGGTGATGTGATTAATGTATCTATCTGCAATTTGGAAAACTTAATGTAGGAAGTTGAGATTTTGTAAAAGTTTTGGGTCTGTCAGTTTTCCCCAGGAGGTTTATTAGCCAGCTAGGTTGGGTCCTATTAACAGCTTGGTGGGGGGGGGGTAGTCCCCCTAGAGGTGTGGTGCTCTATAGGTCCTGGAACAGAGGAAGGTTCTGGATTAGCAGGGCAGTTTTGTTAAAGTCACTCTAGAAGTAAAAGGTAGGTTAGTAAGCAGAGAAAGCAAAGGCTCCAACAAGGAAATGAGGAGGGTTAGTACCCTGCTGTGTTTAGGCTTCCAGGATAGGGTCTCAAGCAGTTAAGGTGGCTATAGATGTAGAGATCCGCTTGTTTGGCGATGTCGCCAAAGGAGCAGATCTCTAACCGATATGCCCACATTGAGGTGGTTTGATCGGGCTGATCCGATCGTGGTCCCTAGGGCCCAACAATTAGGGACCGTTCGCGTCCGCCTAATGTTCGCGAACGTTTGGGAACGTTCGCAATTTGAGTTCGCGACCATTCGACCGCTAAAATCGAACGATTTCCATTCGTTCGAACGATTACCATTCGTTCGAACGATTAAAATCCCTCGACCGTTCGATTCGAATGAAAATCCTTCGATCGAACGATGAATATCCTTCAAACGTTCGAATCGAACGAAAAATCCTTCGAATGTTCGAATCGAACGATTTTGCGGGTGTTCGAAGCTCGCGAACGGTTCGCGAACCGTTCGCATTTTTTGCCGGTGTTCGCGAACAGCGTTCGCGAACACCCAAACGGTGGTTCGCTACATCCCTACCAACAATCAGATCATAATGCACCTGATAAGGGTGGTCAGATCAAAGGACCGCATAAACGCATGGATGAGGCAGAGATCCAACGGTATTTTTTTAACCTGCCGATCGAGATCTGGCCAATTTTCGGACAGATATCTATAAGGGAAGCCCATCATTGGCCCACGGGCCAATAAACTGCCTATTCAGTCTGTCGGCAGCATTTATCGACCTGTGTATGGGGGCCTTTAGGCTCATGGATAGAGAGATCCTTGGAGTTTGAGACCACTGTGAAATGCCCCTTGAATGGTGATTTAGTACCAAAGCAGACAATGCTACCTCAAGGATGTTGTGAGCACTGAGCCTGAACGTTTGTGAGTATTTACTGGATGATCACTGTAAGAAGTGTGTATACCTGTCACATAAAAAAATGGAATTGTTTTGCCACCAAAATGGATTTATGCAGCTTAGTTACCATCAAGTACAAGATACTGGGGGGTCATTAACTGCATTCAGCGCACAGTTTAAAGTACAAAAATGGTGCAATCCACCATACTCTGCACATAGGTGAATTACCACAGGTCTCTGTACTCCAAAACAAAGTACAAAGAACTATGTTAGCCCCATGAATACAGAGTTGCCTATGTTTGGCAGTGCTGTACTCATGAGTAGTGTTGAGTGGTTGTAGCTCATTGAAAATCTGTGTCCAAGTCATCTAAATAAAATAATGCAATTTATATACGATTTGTATATCAATATTTATTGCCTTTTCTGTATATGACAATGTAGGGATGTGAAAATTTAGACACCCTTACCCTTTATTGACAGGCACATCCTTAGTGATATGGACGCCTAAGTGGGTCCTTATAAGGGCCTTGTGCTTATATATTCCCTGCAGTTCTCACAGTGGATGCTAGATGGCACTGTGGCATAATATAAAAGGCTTGCAAACCATGAGGTCAGTGTCCATTGCTGCTGAACCTTTCCTCTGTTATGTTGCAGAGGTTAGGGGTGGTGGAACTCAGCCTGAGTATAGTGAAGTGATAGTTATACCCTTTAATAGATCACTCTAGGAGTGATAGATAAGGTATGTAGTTGAGCAGCACAAAGTTTTGACGGGGATATTAGAGGGATTAAGATCCCGGGTATTACTGACCCCATAGTAGGGCCTAAGTGTTAGACTCAGGGGAGTTCGTAGTCTTCTGAGTTCCACCTAAGGTAATCCTGAAGATTGGGGAAATACCTTCTGACAAGCTGCCTAACTCTCTATGTGTACTCTTTACTTTGCAGAGAGTCATTCTATGTTTGGTACAGTGAGTATATCTTGTTATATTGGTTGATCTATGTGTTACTCTATGTTCCATACTCCATTGTGAACTCTGGTTTTGGTTAATAATTGGTTAATAAAGTTTATGGTTTAAGCAAAATAAAACTACTGGCGCCCAATCTCTTGTACATTGCACACAATTACAGTTGCACTACACCCTGCCTCCACCCCACTGCGAGGGCTTACCCCTGAGAAAAGAGTCTTATGGGTGGTATTAACCCACACAGAAAGTAGCTAAAACAGACTTCCATAAAGTCTGTTTATTATAGCGCTACAACGACATAACACATTTCGGTTTTTTTAAAATAGGAAGTTGTAACTTTCCTTAGATGGAATGCTTGCGTAAATGTCATGAAGATGGTTACTCAAGTGCAGGGCTGTGGATCAAGTGCAGATTCCCAAAAGATTTCATTGGTGCACAGCCAACTTAAAGGAGAAGGAAAGGTTAAAACTAAGTAAGCCTTATCAGAAAGGTCCATCTAAATATACCAGTAAACCCCCAAAGTAATGTTGCTCTGAGTCCCCTGTCAAAAGAAACACTGCATTTCTTTCCTTCTATTGTGTACACATGGGCTTCTGTATCAGACTTCCTGCCTTCAGTTTAAACCTCATTGCCCTGGGCAAGAGCATGCTCAGTTTGCTCCTCTCCCCCCACCCCTCCCTTCTCTACTGTAATCTGAGCCCAGAGCAGGGAGAGACTCAGGCAGGAAGTGATGTCACACCACATTAATACTGCAGCTCCTATTCTAAACAAACAGAGAGTTTCTAGAGCTTTTTACTCAGGTATGGTAAAATATTCTACAGAATAAATATAGCATTCTAGCTTGCACTATTGCAGCCAATCTATTGGCAATAAAATGCCTCCGTAGCTTTCCTTCTCCTTTAAGGGCTCTGAAGATTTCTATGCACAAAGACATCATTTTAATATTTAATGCTGGAGTAGGAGGCTAAGTGGACCAATGCATGGAAAAAATGGAAAGTGCTGAATTGGTTTGTGGGGGGAGGAGGGGTGGACCTAGGCACATTATACAGAAACATGTAGGGAAAGTTGGAATATTTATAATTTGGATCCCAATGTCTAGAACTAGAGTGTAGCTAGAACACCTTAAGGAAAATACATTTGCTCTGAAATCAGCCGAGATTTACATACGGTTTGTAAATATCAACTATAAGGCATTGGGTCTCTTTTTCAAAGGACTACATGCAACTGCAGAAGCTTAAACCCTATAGAGAGACCCAAGCACAAGGGCAGTGCTGTCAAGCACACTGGACCCCCGAGTTTAACCATATTAAACCTAGTAATAAGTACAGGGCTCCCTAGTATCTTGTGTCCCCTGTTCTCTACATGTTCATAAAGGGGAATGAGCTTGGGATGTTACAGGAGCTCCCATCATTCCCATTTTCCATGTGGGGTCCAATGAAAAGGTAATCAATTAACTTGGGAAAAGCAAGTAGCAGTCCCAAGCTTAAAGGACCAGTAACATAAAAAAAATTTTTTAAAAAATTGTTTTTTTAACAAAAAAGACCAAGACAGTTTTCACTTTTAATTCCCAAAGCTTTTATTAAAAAATTACATACCTATTCTTTGCTTGTGCTCCTCTTCAGAAACAGCGACAGGGCGATGATCCATCATGCGGTGCTCGATTTCTGAGAAACTAAGCGCCGTGCAATGGATCGTCGCCCTATCGCCGTTTCTGAAGAGGAGCGCAAGCAAAGAATCGGTAAGTAATTTCTTAATAAGAGCTTTGCAAATTAAAAGTGAAAACTGTCTTAGTGTTATTTTTTCGTTACGAAGAAACAAATTCTTTTTACATTTTTTTATGTTACTGGTCCTTTTATGTCTAGAGAAATTACAGTAGTCTTAAAGGGGTTGTTCATCTTTAAGCTAACTTTTTAGTATTTGATACTGTCTTGGAAACATTTTTTTTCAAAACGCATCAGTTAATTGTGCTGCTCCAGCAGAATTCTGCACTGAAATCTCTTTTTCAAAAGAGCAAACAGATTTCTTTATATTTAATTTTGAAATTTGACATGGGGCTAGACATATTGTTACTTTCCCAGCTGCCCCCAGTCATGTGACTTGTGTTCTGATAAACTTCAGTCACTCTTTACTGCTGTACTGCAAGTTTGAGTGATATCGCCCTCCTCCTCCCCCCCAGCAGCCTAATAACAGAACAATGGGAAGGTAACCAGATAGCAGCTCCTTAAAGGCGATCTGTCACACAGACATAAAAAGTTGGATAATAAAAGTCCTTTTCAAATTAAACATAAAATCCAAATTCTTTTTTTTTATCAAAGTATTCATAGCTGTTGTAAACTCATTTAAAACTCTCAGCTGTCAATCAAATATTGTCTGCCCCTCCTCTATGCCCGTGGCATAGAGGCGGGGCAGACAATTACTTTCACTTTCCATTCAGCACTTCCTAGATGTCACTGCTCTCCCCACATTCCCCCGTTCTCTTCACCAATTAATTGTGTAACCAGGACATGGGGATGGACATCAGGTCCCCCATTCTGGTGCACAAACAAGATTCTGAGATGATACAAGGCTTGTCTTAATAACAGTGTCCACAAAATGGCTCCTGCCTGCTTGCTATAATTATGAATTCCAAGACTGAAATATTTTATATAGTGTAATTAAAGTTCATTTTGCTTGACTAATGTGATGAAATAGGATTTTCAATAATTTTGTTTGGGTGACGGGTCCCCTTTAATACAAGATAACAGCTGCTTGGTAGATGTAAGAACAACACTCAATAGTAAAATCCAGGTCCCACTGCGACACATTCAGTTACATTGAGTAGGAGAAACAACAGCCTGCCAGAAAGCAGTTCCATCCTAAAGTGCTGGCTCTTTCTGAAATCACATGACCAGGCAAAATGACCTGAGATGCACCTACACACCAATATTACAACTAAAAAAATACACTTGTTGGTTCAGGAATTACATTTTATATTGTAGAGTGAATTATTTGCAGTGTAAACAGTGTAATTTAGAAATAAAAAATACACCATAAAAATCTAGACAGAATCTGTTTAATGTTGTGTTAGTCCCCTATTGCTCAGGTAATACATTGCATTTAATAGACAATCATTAACATATTGAGAACTACAAGACAATGACTGATGATGGTAATGATACTCAGTGATGCTACTGCATTTATGTCTCCAACTTAATCTCCCATTAGCCATTATATAATATATACTGTAGATTTATATTTGCTGTGATTATTAATATCAAGCTGCTTGAGTATTAGACCCCTGGGACCCTCTGTTATTCTTTTCTGCTTCTGATCATTTTCTCCTGTTTTTTATTATTGAACGTTCAGAAGTTTGTTCCCATTTGATGGGATGTTTATACCAATTACCGTCTCAGGAGTGCACTGATTATTTTCCGCCAGACCATTATTTGCATAAACTGCTTTATTATCTATTTGATGCCACTAAAACTGCAGATCATTTGTTGGCCTCTTGGGGTGTCTGTCTTCCAGCTTCACTTAGTATCTGATTACTTGGCTGTGAATATCTTGTATTTGTAATGTCTGTTTTGCATTTATTCATTATCTTCTCATTAGCGCTAATTCCTTCAGCAACAAATACATTTCTTTTTTTTCTCTGTTTTACAAAATTACGTGGCTTTTACATAATTTCCCTAAATGTTTCTTAGTGACAGCTGAGATTCAATCCAAAACAGTTTTTAAAGAGACACTAAACCCAACTAGAAAGCTGTCGCACTGCGTCCTCTAGTTCTCTAAAGAAGATGAGAAAAACATAATTACACATGGAAACCAATTCACCAATGAGAATTCAACTGACCAAAAACTTAATTACAGATACAAGAGAATCGACCAATGAGAATGCTGATTCCCAGCACTATGTCATCCATCTTTCTCTTATATTACATACCGAGATTATTGTGCCATTTTGGGGGTCATTATATTACGCTGGAATCAAACATGGGGATAAAGGACAGACTTGCTCAGTGCTGGGAAACTGGGTTTAAAGCTTCCAACTCCAATTCCAGGAACAAAGAACAGGGAGTCAGATTTATACAGATCAACTGGAATTCTCATTGGAGATTTTTTGCATGTTAATGCTGCCACAGTCCCTGGAGAGATGGGGAAAGTTTTTTGTACAATATTGCTTTAGGAATACAACCCTGAAGTTGCTGGATTACAGCTTTCAGTATGCCTTAAAGGAGAAGGAAAGTTTTGGTGCACTTGGGGGTGCCAAATGTTAGGCTCCCCCAAGTGATTGTATTGACTTACCTGAAACCCCGGGCCAGTGCTCCTATCAGCAGAAAACTGCACCGGCCCGGGGTTATACCAGTGAGCACCACCGAGTGATCCTCTTCCGTCGTCTTATTTCCCGGGGCAGACATATGCGCAGTTGAACGAAATAACCGGCTTTTTAGTTAAAGTTCGGCTTTTCGTTCTACCATGAAAGCTCAGCCGCTTGAAGAAAGAGGAAGATAAGAGAAGCGTTCCGTGGTGCTCACTGGTATAACCCGGGCCAGTGCAGTTTTCTGCTGATAGGAGCAGCGAGCCAGGGTTTCAGGTAAGTAAATACAATCACTTGGGGTGCCTAACATTTGGCACCCCCAATTGCACGAAGACTTTCCTTCTCCTTTATATGTTAAAGTATGCTGGGATTTGTAGTCCAGCAACAACTGAGTAAAGTGTGTTTGAAAAGTTCAGTGCAGCAAGGCTTAGTGTTCCTTCAAAAAAAAAAGATATGTGAATTGTCCGGTTTTGCTTCGCCGTGAATTTCGCAAATTTCTAGCGAAATTTGCAAAACTGGCGAAAAATTAGCAAAACGGTCATTGTGACTGAGACAATTCTCCGGTGTCAAAATGGGCGCAGGTGCCCATTAAAGTCAATGGGCGTCTGTTTATTGTTGCCGGTGTCAAAATTGGCGCCGGCGTTGAAAACCGGACATGGCACTGGCATCAACAGATCCATGAATTAAAAGGCCAACAGTAACCTTTGTTTGCACTTTGCAAATTAACAGGTAATTCTTTGTGCAGATTCCAGCTGAGTTGCCTCTAGTCCCTTTCTAGTTTCCATATAAAAGGCTCTCAGTGGGTAAAGGTGGCCATAAACTATAAGATCTATCTGTTTGGTGAGATTGCCAAACAAGCAGATCATTGATATACGCACCTAAGGCGTATGATAACCACTTTAATCCCTGATCACACTTTGAAATCTGGCTAGTTTTTGGCCAGATATTGGTCGCATGGGGCTGTTGGACACGGTAGAGAAACTGCTGAATCAGGCTAAATTCTAGCCCCAGTAGATGAAAATGGGGTCAGTTTCACTGACATGACACCTAGGGGTTGATTATAATTGGCAACAACAAAATATTTCTACCCAGTATGGTTGAAATCCTTAACCCTCCCCAGGGTTGCCAACTTTTCTTTCCTACTAACTCCCGGCGGGAGGCAGGGCCGTGATGTAGCGGGGGTGGGGTGTGATGTAGCGGGGGTGGGGGGTGATATAGTGGGGGGCAGGATGTGATGTCAGGGGCGGGGCTATGATGTGGCAGAACTGAACTCTAACACCCCATAAATCAGAATGACGTTTTAATTCTTAAAGGTATCTGCCCTCAAAAATCTCAAAAAAGTATATGGATCCCCAGCACCATGTAGACCCCAGTGCCTGAATGGCACTCAAGCTAAGGGGTGTTCTAGGGACTAGAGGGGTATTCTAGATGACTCTCATGTTTTGCCCACCTGCTGCCCTCTCTGTAGCTACAGTAGCACCACCAAATTCAGCTATTTGTGTTCCATTGTAGGATTTGGTGCCTGGTTTTCGCACTCGGCACATGATCACATTTTCAATAAACGAGGCAATTATTGGGTTATCACTATTTTGCTAGCCACCCTTTTTTTATAAAAATGAAAAAAAGTTTACAGGATAACTTTTGTGTCTTTAGGGAGCCGGTGCCCAAAACTTTAATTCCCTGTAAAATTCCTGCAAAAGGTCAATAGGCAGGGCTTGTATTCCTGACAATAGACAATATTTGCTTTATAAAGAAACCAAAATATGTTTCCCTATGCAATACTGAGACTTGGAAGGGATAATGGTTTCTCTTGGCTTACTGGAACTTCTACTATGTTTGTTGGTATCAGTAACATTGCGTGGGGGTTAGTAATTATATGGAACTGTTTCATTATTTTTAGTATAAACATATCCTGCAAAATTGTCTTTTACTTAGATGTATCTACTGAACAAGCAATTACATCCCTTTAGGTAAACAGTAAATTACAGTATTGTTACAAAACCAGTGTTTGCTGTTTCAGGACACGCTATAAGCAAAGTAAAGGTTGCCCAAAAGGGATGTTTTGCAATAAATATTAACATGAAACTTTCCATGGAGGGGTTGAACTTGATGGACTTTGTCTTTTTTCAACCCAATTTAACTATGTAACTATGTCTTTGTAGGACTGAGTTATTCAGGGAACTCATGTATTATAAGGGATAATGTACCCCCTACTGTAAATGATAAGGATATTAGAAGTCACGGAGGGGTTCTGTGACCATATATAGGCACAAGGCTGCAGGCTGAGTTATACAGGGAACTCTGAGTATTACTCATGTATTAAGGAATAATGTACCCCCAACTGTAAATGATAAGGATATTAGAAGTCACTGAGGGGTTCTGTTACCATATATAGGCACAAGGCTGCAGGCTGAGTTATACAGGGAACTCTGAGTATTACTCATGTATTAAGGGATAATGTACCCCCCACTGTAAATTATAAGGATATTAGAAGTCACTGAGGGGTTCTGTGACCATATAAAGACACAAGGCTGCAGGCTGAGTTATACAGGGAACTCTGAGTATCATTCGTGTATTATAAGGGATAATGTACCCCCTACTGTAAATTATAAGAATATTAGAAGTCGGGTTCTGTGACCTTTCAGAGATCTAAAAGTAAGAAATTGATGGACAAGGGCATTTATAATATAACACAATGTCAATGTTACATTATACCCAGAGTAGGTGGTACATTATCTTTCTAAAGCTTGCTGTGTCAGGTACAGGAGTTGTGGGAAGGCAGAGAACAGTTTGTACAAGACAATGACACTTTATTGTATAATTTATTAGAATCGATTTAATCACTTAAAAAGTGTTCCAAGATGAAGCAGTGGCTGCCATATTGCTTCCCTTTTCATGAGAACTTTCAGGGATAGAAATGTATCAGTACATTTAAAGGAATTGTTCAGTATAAAAATAAAAACTGGGTAAATAGACAGGCTGTGCAAAATAAAAAATGTTTCTAATATAGTTAGTTAGCCAAAAATTTAATGTATAAAGGCAGTGACTGGATGTCTAACATAATAGCCAGAACACTACTTCCTGTTTTTGCAGCTCTTTTGGTTTCCTCTGATTGGTTACCATGCAATAACCAATCAGTTATTAGAATCAATTTGGGAGCAGAATCAGTAAATATTACTGGTAAGCATGCCGGAGACCTCTAGTGACCAAACAGAGGTAAAACCACAAACTCAATAATTTCTCCAAAGCATGCTATTAAGTAAAAAATATATATTTTATTCACATCAGTAGTTACATGTTTTTTATATATATATATTTATTCACATCAGTTGTTACATGTTTTTTAACTACTGATGTGAATAAAATATATATTTTTTACTTAATAGCATGCTTTGGAGAAATTATTGAGTTTGTAGTAACCAATCAGTGACTTGAGGAGGTGGGGGCACATGGATCATAACTGTTGCTTTTGAATCTGAGCTGAATGCTGAGGATCAATTGCAAACTCACTGAACATTTATGCCCCATGTGGCCCCTCTTCAAGTCGCTGATTAACTCAGAGCTGAAAAGCAGGAATTGGTGTTCTGGCTATTATGTTAGACATCCAGTCACTCCGGCCTTTAAACATGACATTTTTGGCTAACTAACTATATAAGAATTTTTTTTTATTTTGCACAGCCTATCTATTTACCCAGTTTTTATTTTTACACTGAACAGTTTTTTGAAGAGAATGAAACATTCTGCACACTCAGCCAATGATGTGCCAATGTTTTACCCTCCATATGATCAAACACAAAAAAAGCTGCAATGTCTGCATTAGGGATAGTTCCCCTTGGATATACATTTGCCGAACAGCCTAATCTTGTGAGCCTACAGTGAATGAGTTAATAGAGATGTCTCATTTGATTATCCTGGAAAATATTGAATTTATTAGAGTTGGGTAACCGGATCCAGGATTAGCATAGCCTTGACCAGATTGCTTTTGATTGGCTGATTTCATTTCAGAGCTTAATTGTCTCAGTGTCAGGTGGGAATAATGTAATCCCCAGTATTATGGCACAGAATAGGGAGACAGGTGGAAGGCACAGTGCTTTGTATGAGCAGATAACGTGGAGACCTGACAGAAAACATGTACACAAAGCAGGTGCTGAAAGCTGATGGGCAAAGGGAGTTGTACTCCAGTTTTGGCAAAACTAATATAAAAGGGCTCCGTGAGGAATAAAAAGGTGCAAAACTGCCTCCATAGCAATTATTTACAAAGGTACTTGGGTCCACACTGTTCTCTGTACCTAATGAATCCAATGTCAATGCCATGTCTGGTGTCCTGATTATCATTACGCAGAAATGGGACCATTTGCACCCACACTACTGCCATAAGAACAGATCTTGTATGTCATTTACCTATGCACTATTAAAGCGGTTGTTTATCTTTAAATTAACTTTTAGTATGATGTAGAGCAGTGTTCACCAACCAGTGGCTCATGAGCAACATGTTGCCCCTGGAACATATTGCCCCTGGAGGTTGCTCCTGGTGGCCTCAAAGCAGGTGCTTATTTATGAATTCCTGGCTTGAAGGCAAATTTAGTTCTACTGCCAAACAGATGCTCCTGAGGTTGCCAGTCCTCATAGGGGGTACCAATAGCCAATCAAAGCCCATATTTGGCACCCCAGGAACTTTTTCCATGCTTATGTTGCTCCCCAACGTATCTTTTCATTTGAAGGCGGCTCACGGGTAAAAAAGGTTGGGGACCCATATCTTAGATGTTGTTCCCAGTTTTTAAATTTTAATTAAAAACTAAGTATACTGCCAAGTAGAGCCTCCTGTAGGCTGCTAGTCCACATAGGGTCTACCAAGTAGCCAATCACAGCCCCTATTTTGTATCCTCTGGGACTTTCTTTATGCTCCAGTTGTTTTTTTTTTACATCTGAATGTGGCTCACAAAGGACCCTTGATGTAGAGAGTGTTATTTTTTTATTATTTGCAGTTTTGGAGTTATTTTGCTTTTTATTCAGCAGCTCTCCAGTTTGCAAGTTCAGAAATCTGGTTGCTATGGTCCAAATTACCCTAGCAACCATGCAGTTATTTGAATAAAAGACTGGAGTATGAATAAGAGAGGCCTGAATAGAAGGTTGAGTAATAAAAAGTAGCAATAACAATACATGTGTAGCCTTACAGAGCATTTGTTTGTTTAGATGGGGTCAATGACCATCATTTGGAAGCTAGAAAGAATCCTATTTAAAATAAAAAATGAAGACCAGTTGAAAAGTTGCTTAGAATTAGCTATTCTATAACATATTAAAAGTTAACTTAAAGGCGAACCACCCCTTTTAATACATGACTCTTCTTGTATTACATATTGAACATTCAGATACGTCATATGTGAAACATGTGGCATAAAATTATAAATAATAATAAAATAATAAATAATAAACACCAGGGTAGATTACTATTTGAACATACCCGTATATGACATATCATTGGGCAGATATATTAGGTTCTGGCGCCAAGAGCGCTCTCTTTGTTCCCCAAGCACCAGTATCACAGAACAGATTAATGATTAGCAGAACCCATTGTGTCTATGAGGTGGTAAGGCACACACTTTATAAAGTGAACGTCCTGTTTATTTATGGTCTGGAGATTCATGACTGGCAGAATAAAAGGTTTGACATCAGCATATTCTCTGATTTAACATTCTGGACTCTCGGCTGTGCCAAATTGGCAGTTGGAAGCAATGCCAGTTCATTGTCTTGCTATAAAGTAACACATAGTGGGTTCTGGCCTGGAGCTCAGCAGAATAACCTTGAATATAACTGTGAATCGGTTCATCGGTGACCTCAACTCACCAGTGGCGTTAAATGCTGAAGTGACCTCTATATTCTAATGGGGGCATTTATGGATCCATCAGCAAGACTTTAGGAAAATGAGATCTATAATTGAGTGACAAATTGCCTACCCTTGTTTGGTTTCTTCTAGTGGAACTGAAACATACAGCCCCTTCATGCCACATCAAGCAAAGACTATAGATATGCCTCACTTTTTTATTATTATTATTATTAACAAGTATTTTTAGAGCACCAACATATTGCAGAGCGCTGTATGTAAAAGGAATGTGCTCATACAGATAAATCATATGAATTACATGGTGACATTCATAATAACCAGTACCTGTACAAAAGGTGAGGAAGGTCCTGTGCACAATGAGCTTACAATCTAAAGGGAAGGGAATAAGACACAAGGTGTGGGAGTGGGCAAGATCAGAATTAAGTAGATGAGAGATGTAGTACTGTATGTAGTATTGCATTGGTAGTTGAGCAGAGTGAGGGTAGGCTTCTCTAAATAAGTGATTTTTTGAAAGCAGAAAGGTTGGGAGAAAGTTGCACAGATCATGGGAAAGAGAAAACCAGCGGAGTGGTGTAGCCCTAGCAAAGTCTTGAATGCAATTGTGTGAGGAGGTAATGAGAGAAGAGTTGAGGAGCAGGTCAGTAGAGGAGCGGGTGGATGAGTATCTAGAGATGAGTTCAGAGATGTACAGATGAAGCCACTTGGATTTGTGAGTTAAATGCGTCATGACTCGGAATTAATTGAAGAAAATGTGTTATCTAAATCATTTAACTCATTTAATGCATTTAACCTTTTCATTAGCATACCAAAGCACCATTGTTCACAATGGAGAATGCTTTACTTGATGGGATGCTGCGACACAATTTTCTGTGTTAAGTGGGAAAAGTGGGATATCTGTGTTTAGTTATTCTGTGCCAAACACACAAACCAAAGTTATCAAGAGCTTTGAATGTCAGGGTCATCAGTTTGAGGAGGAGCGGTTGCTGAGGTTTATAAGCCTGGCAGCAGTGTTCGTTATGGACTGGAGAGGTAACAGTCTCTGGCATGGAAGGCCAATTAATATATAGTTACAGTAGTCTAGACATGATATGATGAGAGAGTGAATAAGAATTTTGGTGAGATCTTGTGTGATAAAAGATGAGTGGATATGATAGAGACTCGCTTAAAGGAGAACTAAACCCTAAAAATAAATATGGCTAAAAATGCCATATTTTATATCCTGAACAAGTTTCAACTTGTCAATAGCAGCAATGATCCAGGACTTCAAACTTGTCACAGGGGGTCACCATCTTGGAAAGTGTCTGTGACACTCACATGCTCAGTGGGCTCTGATTGGCTGTTGAGAAGCTAAGCTTAGGGGTCGTCACTAATTATCCAGCAGAAAATGAGCTTCCCTGGCTGTAATATAAGCTGATGCTACAGGTTTGCTGATTATTAAATTCTGATGCTAATTGCACTGGTTTCTGTGCTGCCATGTAGTAATTATCTGTATTAATTACTTATCAGCCTTATATTGTGACATTTCTATTCTATGTGTACTGTATATTGTGAGTGGGCCCCTAAGCTCAGTAAGTGACAGCAGCACAGAGCATGTGCAGTGAATCAGCAGAAAAGAAGATGGGGAGCTACTGGGGCATCTTTGGAGACACAGATCTTTACTGCTAAATCGCTGGGGTTGCCTTGGACTGGTACAGAACTAATACTCTTCCATCTTCCTCTTTCTTCAAATGTCCTGGGGCAAACGCTTGCGTGGTAGGCGACTTTTTAGTTAAAGTTCAGCTTTTCGCTCTACTGTGCATGCACAGCCGCACGTAAAAAGAGGAAGACGGAAGAGGATCGCTCCGTGGTGCTCACTGGTATAACCCTGGGCCAGTGCAGTTTTCTGCTGATAGGAGCACCAGCCCAGGGTTTCAGGTACGTCAATAGAATCACTTCGGGGTGTCTAACATTTGGCACCCCCAAAAGCAAGACGACTAGTGATGGGCAAATTTATTCGCCAGGCGCAAATTCTCAAAAATTATCTGGCGTCCAAAAAAAAATTGGACGCCGGCGTCAAAAAAAAAATTGGACGCCGGCGTCAAAAACAAGACACCGGCACTGTTTTCTGAATTTTTCGTGGTTTTGCAAATTTCGTGTGAAATTCGCAAATTTTTCGGCTAAGCGAGACCAAGCAAATTCGCCCATCACTAAAGACCACATTCCTTCTCTTTTACAAACAAAGCTACAGACCCGATCGCGTACATAACCCAGGGACTAACTGTATTGAACTTGGTATAGGTTAAGAGAGAGAGAGTACAAATAACTGTAACAATTTCCTTCACTCTTACGTCCAATGGATTAGTGTTAATGGCTTTTATATTCCCTTGTGATCCACGGCACTGTCTAATCACTATAGAACAGTCGTGTTTGTATGTGCAGTTGCGTGTGGCGTGTGATTGGGGGTTTTATGTGTGACATGAGGTTGGAGTGAATCTGATCATGAGGACATAGTTACATTCACATACGTACAATGAATGGGGCTCATCCAGCTTGTGCTTGGGAAGAGTTTAACCCTTTCCTCGTGATACAAGTTATATTCAGCACCCAGAGGGTAAAATAAAAAGCTTTACAGCAAGAATCACAAGATCCTAATCCACGGATTATAAACCTTCAGCCTTCATATCTCTGTGCTGTCCTTACTACTAGGGATGCACCGAATCCAGGATTCGGTTCGGGATTTGGGCAGGATTCGGCCTTTTTCAGCAGGATTCGGGCAAATGCTTCTGCCTGGCCGAACCGAAGCCAAATGCTAATTTGCATATGCAAATTAGGGGCAGGGGGGAAAATTGTGTGACTTCCAAAACAAGGAAGTAAAAAATGTTTTCCCCTTCCCACCCCTAATATGCATATGCAAATTAGGATTTGGTTCAGTAATCGGCTGAATCTTTCACGATGGATTTGGTGATTCAGACGAATCCAAAATAGGGGATTCGGTGCATCCCTACTTACAACAATTTCCAGCATCCAAAGGCAATCGGGGGATACTAGCAGGGTCGGATTGGGTTTTCGGGAAACAGGGAAAAACCCAGTGAATCCTGACACTTGTGGGCTCAGACCTGATTCCCATGGCCACCAATGAGCGAATTTATTCACCAGGCACAAATTTGCGGTGAGTTCCCGCGTTTCGCCACCGGCGAATAAATTCACAAAATTGCTGTGAAAATTCCCTGGTGAAAATTCGCTGTTGTCCAAAAAAACGGACACCGGCGTCCAAAGACTGACACCAACATCCAAAACAAGACGCCATCTGTGTTTTATGAATTTTTCGCCGTTTCGCAAATTTCACAGTAAATTTGTGAATTTTTCGGCACAACGAAACGGGACAAATTCGCCCATCACTAGCCACCAAACCGGTTTGTACCAACCTTTACTATAGGCCTATATACCTATTCGAGACCAAATGAAAGGTTGCTAAAAATAGGAATTGTTAATAAACATTAAGATAAAGTCTTTCTATATAAATAAAGACTAATACAAAAAGTTTTTATATACAGTATTTTATAAAAATTAAGGTCAGCATGACTTTAATAGCTTGTGGCTTCAGGGAAGCAAAACACAGTGATTTATATAGAAAAACATATTTCTATAGACTCAAAGGTAAAAAAAAATTATATATATTATTGGATATTTTTTGCAGGGTTCCCACAAACAACACTGCCCCACTTAAATCACTGCTATTGGTTTATTCTGAGCTGATACTACTGCAGGACATGAGTCTGTACAACAGAGACACCTAGTGGCACAATATTGAAATGCAGGACACCATTCACTGTGCTCGTTTGGGCCGTCAATTTAAAGCCAAGGCAGGGAGGTTTGCTGTGAAATTGTCTGCAGAATGATCTTGTCTTGTCAGAAAGTGTTGGTTTATTTATTGGGTTTGAGCTTTACAAACTTTTATTTAGTAGATACTGTATCTGGCAGTGGGAAACAGGACGAATATTGGCCCTAATGGGCCCCACCAGTTCAGGCATAACGATGGATGGTTCATTGCAGGGAGGTTGCCATAAAACTTTTGGTCAGTGATCAGCAGAAGGGGCTGCAGCTGGGTGTTTTGAGGTAGAGGGTGGTGGGCCCTTGGTTCGTCTTTCACTGGGCTTCAGGTACCCCAATGTTGGACTGGGCCAATGGAACATCCCAGACCTGCTTCTCAAATGCCTGAGACCTCACCTCCCCCCCCCCCCCGTTTGATCACATGAAGAAATAAAGCACATGAAGCAGGTATGTTCTTGGGGGGCCCATGGGGGTGGTGGAGTATCTGGTGGCATGTGCAGACCCCTGGGGCATGTGGCAACCCCATGGGCCCAGACCCCCCCAGTCCAACACTGAATACCCCAGTCTTATGCTGAAGATGCATACTATTGTAAAACTATTGTAAAAACTAGTAAATGATGTATACAGGTATGGGATCAGGTATCTGGAAACCTGTCATACAGAAAGCTCCAAATTACAGAACACTTGTCTACCATAAAAACCCCAGGTCCCAAGCATTCTGGATAACAGGTCCCATACCTGTTCTGTACGTCTGTCTGTATACTTCTGTTTACTACTATTCTGTGTCCTGTCCAATTTCCGAAAACCGGACCTACTACCCAATTGCAAACCCTTTTGCCTTTTAAAGAAGTTGCATCAACACAAGACAGATATGATGATATAAAGGAGTTAAATTAAAAACTCTGTCTGTTAATTGGCTCATGTGACCTACAGTAACATTTTTGGGTTGTTTGGTATGTTTGTGTGCACCGTGAATCGTATGATCCCAGGGGGCGGCGCTTATTTTTTAAAATGGCAATTTTCTATTTATGATTACCCAATGGCACATACTACTAAAAAGTATATTATTATGAAAATGGTTTATTTACATGAAGCAGGGCTTTACATATGAGCTGTTTTATGTGATATCTTTTTATAGAGACCTACATTGTTTGAGGGGTATAGTTTCCTTTAAGTCTTGAGTTAAGTTTCAGTTTATGCAAAATTAAACAGTGCTTGTCAGACCCCAAAACTACCGCACTGCTCAACCACACTTTACTCTGTTGTCAAGATTGAGGCATGCTGGGAGCTGTAGTCAAGCATCAGGGTTGTATTCTTAAAGCAATATTGCTCAATAAAACGTTCCCCCTAAATATCCACAGTCAGTGGCAGCATTAAAATGCAAAATAACCCTCCAATGAGAATCCCATGTGTATCAATTTGGCTCCCTGTTCTTCTTTCATGCATTTTGAGTTGGAAACATTAAGCCCAGTTTCCCAGCACTGAACAAGTCTGTCCTTTACCCCCATGTCTGATTCCAGTGTCATATAATGGCACAATAATCTCTATATGTAAGATAAGCGCAAGATGTATGACATAGTGCTGGGAATCAGCATTCTCATTGGTCGATTCTCTTGCATCTGTAATTACGTTTGTTTTTTTAACTGGTTTATGGTCAGCAGCATTCTCATTGGTGCAATTTAGAGAAAATTATGGGACACGGTGGGATGTTCCTAGAACAAGAAAATATGTAAAACAAACAAAGCCCAAGGCCAAAACAAGTTTTGAACTTCACCTGCAACTGGATTCCTTTCTTCCAAAATTGGGAATAGTGCTATTTTCTCAATGAGGAATCCAAGATATACTGTTTAGAAGCACAAAACTGAATGGTTCATGTCATCTGCCCATTAAATAGCCACAGGGCAAGTTCAGATTGTAAATAACTATAATATTCTGTGGGTGAACGTTTTAGTTGGATTAAATTGTTATTTTTTTTAATCAATGACATGGCAACTGAAAATACTGGCTGTTGGGATCATTGACTTCACCAGAGGTGCTGTGAAGGTTCAGCTTTATTGGTACAAATACATTCTACTCTTGAATCCTTCAGCACAAAAACTAGTTTGAAACAAAAGACAAAATCTAGACAAATTGCATATTGCTTTATGACACTGCACTTTACACCATGCTATTAAGTCTGATCTAGTTAAAGTCATCACCTGTGCAAAAGAGAAGGGGTTGCAAGTGAGCTCAGGAGTTTGGACAATATGGGGAATGGACGGATAAACAGCTCAAGACTATGAATTAAATTAAAGTTAACTTTCTGGTGGGAGTTGCAGAAGTAGAAAGATATTTTTTTCTAGATTTTCATATTGCCAGTAGATAAGCCTATTGTTGTTTAAGACAATTTAGTTATGTATGTATTTTGGAAACAAAATTTCTTCTAATCAGAATGGGTGACCTTGTGTCAGCTGGAAAGACCTACTGGTAAATAAAGCATTAGAGAGATTGTTATATGATCCCCTTATATATTTATACATAGTCATCATATCACCCCTTAAGCGCCTCTTCTCCAGCGTGAACATCCCCAATTTGGCCAGTCTTTCCTCATAGCTAAGATTTTCAATACCTTTTACCAGCTTAGTTGCCCTTCTCTGTACCCTCTCTAATACAATAATGTCCTGTTTGAGTGATGGAGACCAAAACTGTACGGCATATTCTAGATGGGGCCTTACCAGTGCTCTATACAGTGGAAGAATGACCCCCTCCTCCCACAAATCTATGTCCCTTTAAGGGAACTCAAGACCTTATTTTCCCTTAATGCTGCTGACTGGTATTACTTGCTACAGCCAAGTTTATTATCTACAAGGACTCCAAGCAGGCTCGGACTGGCAACCTGTAGGTTCTGGCGAATGCCAGAGGGGCTGCTGTAAGTTGCCATAGACAGTCACTATTTAGTGGGCTGGTGGGGCGCTGTTTGGGCCTCTGTGTACTTAAAATGCCAGGGCCTATTTTGAATCCCAGTCCAAACCTGACACCAAGGTCCTTTTTCATTATGGATTTGCCTAGTGCAGTCCCATTAAGGGTATAAGTGGATATTTTTACATACCAGGTGCATGACTTTACATTTATCAACATTGAAACTCATCTGCCACTTAGCTGCCCAGATTGCCAGTTTGTCAAGATCCTGTTCCAAGGATGTCGGATGGAATGGATGGAATTAATTGGGATGCATCATTTTGTGTCATCTGCAAACACTGATACATTACTTACAATACTCTCCCCTAAGTCACTAATGAACAAGTTAAATAATCGTGGACCCAATACCGAGCCCTGAGGGACCCCACTAAGAACCTTACTCCAAGTAGAGAATGTCCCATTAACAACCACCCTCTGTACCCGATCCTGTAGCCAGTTTCCTATCCACGTGCAAATGACTTCATTAAGTCCAACAGACTTTAGTTTAGAAAGCAGTTGTTTGTGAGGCACTGTTATAATAAAAAGCAATTCAATTTTTCTGGCATGATGTATCCTTCATAAAGCCATGCTGATTGCTGCTCATAATGCCATTCACTAGGACAAAATTTTGAATGTGATCCCTTAACAAGCCTTCAAATAATTTGCACACCACAAATGTTAATCTTATTGGCCTATAATTGCAAAATTGAGATCGTAATCCCTTTTTAAATATAGGAGTGACATCAGCTTTCCTTCAATCTATAGGTACCATACCAGATGAAAGCAAATCTGAGAAAATCAGAACTAGAGGCCGGGTGTATGCCATATGGCCCTGGTGGCTTGTTCACATGTTCATGTAACACCTATTTGGGCCACTCGGGGTTAATTCACCAGCTAGAACACTAGAGCATGGGTTACACGTGACTTACACCCAGGGCAGGGCCTTCGCTAAGTGGAAGTGTTCCCTCTATGGTGTAGTGCAACTACATCCCCCCCTGGCTACTGTGCACACAAAACAACTTGGGCGCCAGGAGGTTCTTAACAATCAGGAACGGTTTATTATGCCAAAAAGGGCAAATGAGCACAGGTTTCAGTAGTCACGCAGGAGTTGAGGAAAACAGCATATTGAGAGTTCACACAGAACAAGGCAGACTCACACAGAGAGTACACAGGCAATTGCAGCACAACCTTTCCCTCCTGGAAGTTGTCAGGAAGCAGCTTCTACCCTACAGTCCCTCCTCACTGAGGTCCCTGACTGGAGGCAACACACAGAGCCTCTGGGAAGCTACTCCCTTACTGCAAATCCTTGTTGGAGCTTCAGCTGCTCTTTCTCTCTAACCTCTCTGCCTTTCTCTCCTAGAGAGACTATGACAAGTCTGCCCTAGTATATCTGTTCCTCATTCACGGGGTTACCTGGTCCCCGACTTGGACACATGACTTCTTCTGGGCCTATTGCACTCAGTCCCCCTGAGCACATCCAGCTGGAATCACATCCAGAGGCAAAAGAGGAAGAGGCCACTCCCTGCACTCACTATATAGGAGTGAGACGGAGCAGTGTCATCAAATCTCTCAGCCTATCACTGTAAAGGTTATTTTGTAACAGGGATTCTACCCAATAACCCAAGGAAATGGTGAAAAGATTAACTCTATAGGGCCTGTATCCCTATAGGGCCCTACATTCACATGAATTTTTAGTAAAGCTTTATGAACCATATCTTGAGTCAGCCACCGACTATATTGAGTGCAGACATGAGGTGGGTCTGTGAACTCTGACTCCTCTATTGTATACATCATGGGGCAGATTTACTAAGCTCGAGTGAAGGATTCGAATGAAAAAAAATTCGAATTTCAAAGTATTTTTTTGGGTACTTCGACCATCGAATGGGTCAAATTCGATCGAATTTGATCGAATCAAATGATTCGAACGATTCAAAGTAAAAATCGTTTGACAATTCGACCATTCGATAGTCAAAGTAATGTCTCTTTAAAAAATACTTTGCCACTTTAAACCTACCGAGGTTCAATATTAGCGTATGGGGACCTTCCCCAGCACTTTTCTAACATTTTTTGATTGAATCAAAATCCATCGATCGATCGCTTAAAATCGTTCGATTTGAAGGATTTTATCATTCGATCGAACGATTTTTACTTCGATCGTTCGATCAAAGCATTTGCGCTAAATCCTTCAAATTCGATATTCGAATTCAAATTCGAAGGATTTAACTTAGAGGGTCAAATGTGAGGGTTTTTTAACCCTTGAAATTCGACCCTTGATAAATGGGCCCCTCTTGAGTTTTGAGAATTTGAGTTGGCACTATTGTGTAATTGAATGGTGTCTTAATATAATCTTGACGTACAACTGGTATAAACGTTTACATTTTAAAGGGGTTGTTAACCTTTGAGTTAGTTTTTTTGTATGATGTAGAGAGTGATATTCTGAGACAATTTGCAATTGGTTTTATTTTTATTATTTGTGGTTTTGAGTTATATAGCTTTTTTTATTTGGCAATTTTCAGCAATCTGGTTACTAGGGCTCAACTTACCCTAGTATCAACTTACTCTGGATTGATTTGAAGAGACTGGAATATGTATATAGAAAGATTAGTAAAAAAAAGGAGCAGTAACAATAAGGGCACATTTACTTAGCTCGAGTGAAGGAATATATTAAAAAATACTTCGAATTTCGAATGTTTTTTTGGCCACTTCGTGCATCGAATTGGCTACTGCGACCTTCGACTACTACTTCGACTTTGAATCGAAAGATTCGAACTAAAAATCGTTTGACTATTTAAAAAAAACTTCGAACCCCTACTTTGCCACCTAAAACCTACTGAGCATCAAGGTCCCCATAGGCTTTACTAGGTTTTTTTGATCGAAGGAAAATCGTTTGATCGATGAAGTAAAATCCTTCGATTCGAAGGATTGAATCGTTCGAACATTTATTCCTTCGATCGTATGAACGAAGGAAATGTGATATATCCTTTGACTTCGATATTCGAAGTCGAAGGATTTTACTTCAACGGTCAAATATCGAGGGTTAATTAACCCTCGATATTCGACCCTAAGTAAATGTGCCCCTAAATTTGTAGCTTTACGGATCATTTGTTTTTAGATGGGTCAGTGACCGCTATTTGAAAACTTGAAAGAAGGCAAATATTTAAAAAGCTATAAAAAATAAATTATGAAGACCAATTGAAAAGTTTCTTAGAACTGACCATTCTATAACATATTAAGTGGCAGATTAATAAAGGTTTGAGTTGTGTTTTCCACAATAATTTGAGTTTTTGAGTTGTATTTTTTGGTCAAAGCTCACATTTTCTGGTTAAAAAAATACTCAAATTTTTCAAGATTTATTATACATCAACCCTGGAAATAGCTAGAATCTGAAAATACACCATCTAAAATTTGTAAGGTCATGTAGGAGTCAATGGCAAAGGTCCCTTGAACCATTTGAAGCTGTTACCAGCCTGCATGATGTTGTCATTTTTTTTGGGAGGGTTTTGCCCAAAAAATTTAATAATTCAAGCGATTTGAGTTATTTTCCACCAAAAACTCGATTAATGCGAGTTTTTGACTTTCAAACTCATAGAATTGGGTTTTTTTCCATTAGAGGTTTTTCTTAAATAAGCTGCCATTCCGGTTGAAAGTTCATTCAAGTTGATTTGAGGTATAAAAAAACCCAACCTTTGATAAATAATCCCCTAAAAGTTAAGTTTAAAGTGAACCACCCCTTTAAGCAGGTATTTTCTACCTTTTTGGGCGACATTGTGTGAATTTCCTACCCAAATCATATCTAAAATGATGCCACCATATTGGTATTCTTAGCATACATGTTTGTTGGTCAACCAGAGCCTTGTCTTGAAGTTGTCATACCTCTAACACAAGGATAGTCAATCTCAATCAACAACAGTCAATCCAAAAACAACAGTGGAAACAAATAATGAATGCAGTTATCTTTTGGCTTTTTATTCATTTAAAGAACACACGTATTACATTGAAGTCTACAAAGCAACCATCCCACAAAAATGGAAGCAAAGTCAGTGACTTCTAGAATGATTCCACAGTGGTAAGTTTGCTATTCAGATTCATTATGTTATCAGACTGATGTTCGTCATTGTTGGTGCATCTCTCTTTGAAAAAGTTTTCAAGGGAAAATGGTATTGACTTCATGAAACTCTTTTTGAAGTCGTGGCCAATAAAGGCATAGATCACGGGATTGAGGCAAGTTTCAAAGAACGCCAGGCAGCATGCGATGTTCAGCATCACAAATTCTCCAGTGGCACTCATTTTCACATTCATAAATTCCAGAAGAGGTAAAAAATAGAATGGGAACCAACAAAAGAAAAAGCAGTTTACAATCGTAATAATAACATTGAAGGTCCTAGATGATCCTTTGATTTGCCTCCTTCTTCTCACTTTCAATATAATGAGTGCATAACAGAGAAGAATGATAGAAAATGGAACCAGGAACATAACAACAAACCTAGTAATGAGCAGAATTTTATATCTCCATTTATCAGTGTGATAATCATATGCGTAAATGGGAACACAGTACATCACATTTTCACTCTCGTCATGCTCTGTAGTATAGAAAGCAAAATAAGGTGAACTTAAAACCAGACACAACATCCAGGTTATTGCTGAGATAATAGTTGCTAACCTTGAACTTCGGTGATTTGTTGACCAAACTGGGCACCAGACCGAGATGCAGCGGTCAACACTGATGATCACTAAGAAGAAGGTACTGACATACATATTTAGGTGAAGAACAGTAAAAATGACCTTGCACATTATCTGACCAAATGGCCAACGTCCTTCCATTGCCGTCTCTGTAATTAGGAACGGAAAGAAGATATCAAAAACAAAATCAGCTATAGCCAGGTTGAGGAACCATATGCTGTTCACCCTCTTACTCATTTTAAACCCAGCAATCCAGATGACCAGTCCATTATCAACAATTCCGAGGATAAAACTTAAACTGTAACATATTGTACAGATGATTTGCATCAAACGAAAGATATCTTCATTTACAGAATCCTCCAGGAATACGTTTCCTTCAGCTGTGCCATTTTCAAAGTCAAGGGAAAGAGAAACGTTCTCCTGTCCGAGATGTCCTGCCATATGCAAGCAAAATACAGACTCTTAGCATTTTGTAAATCAAAATTACATGTATAATTATGTTTTTGGACTATGATTATAGTATATGCCCTTCATGTGTGGAGGAGTTGGAGAAGTGCTAGATTAGCAGCAACAAGGACTTGGAAAACAAGAAATTAATGTAGGAGGAACCTGCAGAAGCCATGGCCAACTTTGGTCAAGATTTGAATAGTAAGTGTTAGCAAGATGGCTTCCAGAGACAGGCAACCATCTTGAAAAAAACAACTGTGGTGGAGAATTTGTGAAAGAATGAATAAATACATTTTTCTTTGTAAATGTGAAAATATGAATTAATGCAGGGCTGTTTTTTGTTCTGTGCGCTTTAGGCACTGGACCTCAGAGTGCCCTATCAGCTCATGCACATTACAGAAGTTGCTGTCAAGCCCATGCATGGAAGTGATCCAACATGCTTAAGCCAACAAGATTCCCACTATCCCCCACCCCAATCCTCTGCCACTTGATTTGAAAAAGAAGTATCCGGTGGTGGTGGAGATTTTTTTTTTTTGGCAAATTCGTTTTTTACCATATAGGCCCTTTCAAGTATGAGACGTATTTACAATATGTTTCATAAGTGAAAGCTGTCAGTTTTAGAATTAGATACATCTCTAGAAGCCAGAAATAAGATGTTATTACAAGGTTAAATGTGGCCGCCCACAAACAAAATAACTACAAAAAGCTCCAAACAAAAAATGTTTCTGAATATTCCTTCTAAAAGGTGTTTGCCTAAGATAAAAAATGCAGAAATATTTAGGAAGCCTGTGTCATACTTATCTGAAAGTTCCTTTGATTGAGATCAGAGAAACTAATCTGGGCTTCATTTTGGAGAAAGTAATAAAAATTGTAACAAGAAAAAAATTGTATAAATAATAAAAACTAACCTTTCCCATGATCTTTGTTCTTTATTATTATTATTATTATTATTATTATTTATATTATTATTAATATTATTTATATTTAGTTAATTTTTTAAAAACCTGCTTGAAGGTGCCATAGTTGGCAGCTTTAAAGGGACACTAAACCCAATTATGAAAGTGTCTCACTGCGCCCCCTAGTTCTCTATAGAAGTTGAAAAAAAAATCACACATGCAAACCAATTCACCAATGAGAATTCAACTGACCAAAAACTTAATTACAGATGCAAGAAAGTCGACCAATGAGAATTCTTATTTCCAGCACTATGTGATCCATCTTGCTCTTATCTTACATACAGAGATTATTGTGCAATTGTGGGGTTATTATATGACACTGGAATCAAACATGGGGATAAAGGACAGACTTGTTCAGTGCTGGGAAACTGGGCTTAAAGCTTCCAACTCCAATTACAGGAACAAAGAACAGGGAGTCAGATTTATACAGATCAGCTCAGAGTCTCATTTGAGGATTTTTTTGCATTTTTAATAAAGCCAAGGTTCCTGGAGAGACAGGGGGACGTTTTTGGGCAATATTGTTTAAGAATGCAACCCTGATGTGGTTGAGCAGTGCAGCAGGGTTTACTATCACTTTAATAAATACAATGCTTTGAGATGCACATCTCAAGTGCAAAGCATAGGGGTCTCAAAATTAAATAAATAAATGAAATAAATAATTTTATATTTTCCAGATTACATGTGTTTTAAATCCTCACTTTTACCATCAGCACTGTAAACACTGTCAACACACTGCCACCCTGTGGTTAAACTAGAAAAATCTAAAGGTCACGATATCAATAAACTAAGGGGCCCTTCAGTGACCAAACTTCAGGGGATTGCACAATAAATGGGGAAACTATTTATCAGTCCCCTACATAATGATAATAATACGTGTAACCATCGTGTCACCTATTTAAACCACTGCAACTAAAAAGAGAAGTTTTTATTCCTAGATAGAAGCTGAAGGGATCAGTAACAAAAAGAAACTATTATAAATTTGCAACTTGTACAACTCAGTATATTCTAGCAAAACTGTTGGAAGCTTTGTGTGGTATATATGGCACCAATATATGGGTTTGAGTATTACTTTAGCAATGCTTTTATCTATTTTACCCCCTCTGTAGCTAAACTGTAAACTGTAAACTGTAGCTGCTCATATTATTTATGTGTGCACTTTTACAACAGAAGCAAGAAGTTACCATTATAGAGATACTATTATCACAATGAAAAGGAATGATCTAACTTCAGATGTATAAAAGTGGTTAAAAGGAGGGGATCTGACTTTTGTCAGTATTCAATTTTTGTATAGGAGAAAAGAAAGAAAGTATCCCCGTCTTTTTGATCAGAAAAAACACACAAAAAGTTATATATGGTCACTATGTAATTTGATTTCAATTAATCCATTTAATCTCGTGATTCTATATCTGTTGGTTCCCCCCTTGATAATTCGCCCCACAAAGTGCTAGTGCTTAACCTCAATTAAATAGCATTAAATAGACTAAAACTAAGACACAATTGATTTTTCTTTTAAATATTGTATATGCTTCTAATTTCTAACTCATGAACATTTCATTTAACATTAATTGATTATTGAAATACTAAAAACCAACTAAAACACCAATAAGGGTGATAAAGTGCCACCAGATTGTGATCAATTCACTTATGAATTAATTAAAGTGCAATTGTTAATATCTCTGATTCCAAGAAAAGGTAAGAAAAGGAAATTGGTAGAAGGGTGGAGAAGTCCCGTATTTTCTAGCTGATTGTTTTACTAACTGCGGGACCCCACAAAGAAGGAGAAGTCAGTGCTTCTGGAACTGTGGTCTAGAGATGTCGCGAACTGTTCGCCGGCGAACTTGTTCGCGCGAACATCGGGTGTTCGCGCTCGCCGGAAGTTCGCGAACGTCGCGCGACGTTCGCCATTTTGGGTTCGCCATTGTTGGCGCTTTTTTTTGCCCTCTCACCCCAGACCAGCAGGTACATGGCAGCCAATCAGGAAGCTCTCCCCTGGACCACTCCCCTTCCCTATAAAAACCGAAGCCCTGCAGCGTTTTTTCACTCTGCCTGTGTGTGCTGAAGAGATAGTGTAGGGAGAGAGCTGCTGCCTGTTAGTGATTTCAGGGACAGTTGAAAGTTTGCTGGCTAGTAATCGTTTTGATACTGCTCTGTTATTGGAGGGACAGAAGTCTGCAGGGGTTTGAGGGACATTTAAGCTTAGGTAGCTTTGCTGGCTAGTAATCTACCTTCTACTGCAGTGCTCTGTATGTAGCTGCAGTGGGCAGCTGTCCTGCTTCTGATCTCATCTGCTGACTGCTGCAATAACAGTAGTCCTTGTAAGGACTGCTTTTATTTATTTTTTTGTTGTTTTACTACTACTACTACTACTACTACTATAAGAGCCCAGTGCTATTAGTCTAGCAGTGTTGGGGAGTGGGACTGGTGTGCTAATCTGCTGCTCCTAGTAGTTCAGCAGCACCAACTTTAATTTTTTTTTTTTAATATTCATTTTTTTTTTATTTTACTTTTTTTTATTTTACTACCGCTGTAGTAGTGTATAAGTTGACCTTTTAGGCATTATTTGCCCTGTAGGCATTATTTGCACACTGTTTTCTTCAACCCGCCATCGAGCTGTGTGACCTTGTTCACATTCTGTCTAAATATCCATAATATTACCGTCTCCAGAAAAAACACCGGAGTCACTTTTTTCAAGCAGCCATAATATATTTTACGTAATCCGTATCCACCGCTGTAGTAGTGTATACGTTGGCCTTGTAGGCATTATTTGCACACTGTTTTCTTCAACCCGCCATCGAGCTGTGTGACCTTGTTCCCATTCTGTCTAAATATCCATAATATTACCGTCTCCAGAAAAAACACCGGAGTCACTTTTTCAAGCAGCATTCATATATTTTACGTAATCCGTATCCACCGCTGTAGTAGTGTATACGTTGGCCTTGTAGGCATTATTTGCACACTGTTTTCTTCAACCCGCCATCGAGCTGTGTGACCTTGTTCCCATTCTGTCTAAATATCCATAATATTACCGTCTCCAGAAAAAACACCGGAGTCACTTTTTTCAAGCAGCATTCATATATTTTACGTAATCCGTATCCACCGCTGTAGTAGTGTATACGTTGGCCTTGTAGGCATTATTTGCACAGTGTTTTCTTCAACCCGCCATCGAGCTGTGTGAGCTTGTTCACATTTTGTCTAAATATTGATAATATTATCGTCTCTAGAAAAACCACTTGAGTTACTTTTTTTCAAGCAGCATTCATATATTTTACGTAATCCGTATCCACCGCTGTAGTAGTGTATACGTTGACCTTGTAGGCATTATTTGCACACTGTTTTCTTCAACCCGCCATCGAGCTGTGTGACCTTGTTCACATTTTGTCTAAATATTGATAATATTATCGTCTCTAGAAAAACCACTTGAGTTACTTTTTTTCAAGCAGCATTCATATATTTTACGTAATCCGTATCCACCGCTGTAGTAGTGTATACGTTGACCTTGTAGGCATTATTTGCACAGTGTTTTCTTCAACCCGCCATCGAGCTGTGTGAGCTTGTTCACATTTTGTCTAAATATTAATAATATTATCGTCTCTAGAAAAACCACTTGAGTTACTTTTTTTCAAGCAGCATTCATATATTTTACGTAATCCGTATCCACCGCTGTAGTAGTGTATACGTTGACCTTGTAGGCATTATTTGCACACTGTTTTCTTCAACCCGCCATCGAGCTGTGTGACCTTGTTCACATTTTGTCTAAATATTGATAATATTATCGTCTCTAGAAAAACCACTTGAGTTACTTTTTTTCAAGCAGCATTCATATATTTTACGTAATCCGTATCCACCGCTGTAGTAGTGTATACGTTGACCTTGTAGGCATTATTTGCACACTGTTTTCTTCAACCCGCCATCGAGCTGTGTGACCTTGTTCACATTTTGTCTAAATATTGATAATATTATCGTCTCTAGAAAAACCACTTGAGTTACTTTTTTTCAAGCAGCATTCATATATTTTACGTAATCCGTATCCACCGCTGTAGTAGTGTATACGTTGACTTTGTAGGCATTATTTGCACAGTGTTTTCTTCAACCCGCCATCTAGCTGTGTGTATTATCGTTTCCAGAAAAACCAACTGAGTTTTTGTTGTTGTTGTTGTTTTTTTAAAAATAATGCCAGGCAAAGGCAGGCCGCCACGCAGAGGCCGTGCTAGGGGCCGTGCTGCTATGCAATCCTGTGGCCCTAGCAAATTGCCCAGTTTTAAAAAGCCAATGACCCTGAACTCCCAAAATGCTGAAGAGGTAGTTGACTGGCTTACACAGCACACCCCATCCTCTACCGTTTCTAACTTTACCACAACATCCTCCTCATCCTCCACTGCTATGGCCACCCCACGTAACACTTCCTCCACCACCGGTGCCCCTTCTTCACTGGGGTCAGAGGAGTTATTTTCCAATGAGTTTCTTGAACTGAGTAATGCGCAACCATTATTGCCAGAAGAAGATGAAGGAGATGAGGACCTTACACCAGATTTAATTCTGGCAGAGAACACGATAGAGATGGACATAATGAGTGATGAGGAGGAGGTCCCCGCTGCTGCTTCCTTCTGTGATGTGTCAGAAGAAATTGATGCATCTGAGGAGAATGATGATGAGGAGATTGATGTTTTGTGGGTGCCTAGTAGAAGAGAGCAAGAGGAGGGTAGTTCAGATGGAGAGACGGAGAGTCAGAGAGGCAGTAGGAGAATAAGACTTAGAAGAAGCAGGGAGGACAGCCCGCAGGGATCAGCAGGGCAACAACATGTATCGGCACCTGTGTTCAGCCGGCCAACGCACCCGCCATTGCCGCCAATACCGCCAACTCCGCCAACTTCTACTGTTACCGCCAGATCGCACACTTCCAAAAAGTCAGCAGTGTGGGATTTTTTTAATGTGTGTGCCTCTGACAAAAGCATTGTAATTTGCAATGAGTGCAGTCAGAAACTGAGCCTTGGTAAGCCCAACAGCCACATAGGTACAACTTCTATGCGAAGGCACATGAGCGGCAAGCACAAAGCACTTTGGGAGCAACACCTCAAAGGCAACAGGCAAACTAAAAGCCACACTCCTTCTGGTCCAGCATCTTACTGCTCTACCTCTGCTCTCCTTGACCCGTCTGAACCACCCTCCACTCCGCCTTCCACCTTGACCACCTGTTCCCATTCCCAGTCATCTGCCACCAGCCAAGTTTCTGTGAAGGCCATGTTTGAGCGTAAGAAGCCAATGTCTGACTGTCACCCCTTGCCCGGCGTCTGACAGCTGGCTTGTCTGCACTCTTAGCCCGCCAGCTTTTACCATACCAGCTGGTGGACTCTGAGGCCTTCCGCAAATTTGTAGCAATTGGGACACCGCAGTGGAAGGTACCCAGCCGCAATTTTTTTTCTAAAAAGGGAATACCACACCTGTACCAACATGTGCAGAGCCAAGTTACCGCATCTCTGTCACTTAGTGTTGGGCCAAAGGTCCATATGACTACTGACGCATGGTCCTCCAAGCATGGTCAGGGCAGGTATGTCACCTACACTGCCCACTGGGTGAACTTGGTAATGGCTGGGAAGCAGGGAATGGGTAGCTCAACAACAACAGTGGAGTTGGTGTCACCGCCACGGATTGCACGCGGTTCTGCCACCACCTCTACTCCTCCATCGCTCTCTACCTCGTCTTCTTCTTCTTCTTACTCTGCTGCTGGGTCCTCCTTCTCCTCCTCCACACCTGTGCACCCCAGCTCCCCCTAGGCTATTCGACGTGCCAGGTACGCCGTTGTCACGCTGTCTTGGGGATGACGTGCCTGGAAAGCAAAAACCATACCGGATCTGTACTCCTGTCATCTCTGCAGTCACAGGCCGATCGGTGGCTGACCCCACACCAACTGCAGATCGGAAAAGTGGTGTGTGACAATGGAAGCAATCTGTTGGCAGCGTTGAGACTAGGCAATTTAACACATGTGCCCTGCATGGCACATGTGTTAAATTTAATAGTCCAACGTTTTGTCTCCAAGTACCCAGGATTCCAGGACGTTCTCACCCAGTCCAGAAAGGTGTCGGCCCATTTCAGACGTTCCTACACAGCCATGGCACGCCTTGCTGACATTCAGCAGCGCTACAACATGCCAGTCAGGCGTTTGATTTCTGACAGCCAGACTCGCTGGAATTCAACGCTCCTTATGTTGGAACGTCTGCTGCAACAACAAAGGGCCGTCAACGAGTACCTTTTTGAACTGGGTGGTAGGACTGGATCTGCACAGCTGGGGATTTTTTTCCCCCGTTACTGGGTGCTTATGCGCGATGCCTGCAGGCTCATGCGACCTTTTGAAGAGGTGACAAATATGGTCAGTCGCACCGAAGGCACCATCAGCGACCTAATACCCTTCGCTTTCTTCCTGGAGCGTGCCGTGCGACGAGTGACAGATGAGGCTGTAGACCAGCGTGACGAGGAGCTGGAAGCGCACGATTTCTGGTCGGAATCACCAGAACGAACCCAGGCACCTGCTGCAACGCAGGGAGAGGTGCCAGAAGTGGAGTCAGAGGAGGAAGGTGGCTTTGTGGAGGAGGAGGAGGAGGACCAACAGGAGCAGGCTTCCCAGGGGGCTAGTGGTGACCTTTTGGGGACCCCTGGTCTTGTACGTGGCTGGGGGAGGAGACCGTGGATGATGCAGTCCTTGATAATGAGGAAGCGGAGATGGATAGCTCTGCATCCAACCTTGTGAGAATGGGGTCTTTCATGCTGTCATGCCTGTTGAAGGACCCCCGTATCAAGAGGCTTAAGGAGAAGGACCTGTACTGGGTCGCAACGCTACTAGACCCTCGGTACAAGCATAAAGTGTCAGAAATGTTACCAACATACCACAAGTCCGAAAAGATGCGGCATTTACAAACCAGCCTGCAAAACATGTTGTACAATGCTTTTAAGGGTGATGTCACTTCAGGAACTCATCAACATTCCAGGGGCAGAGGTGCCAGTAATCCTGCCACGAGCACACCTGCAAGGACAAAGCCCTTTGGCCAGTCTGTAACGTCAGACATGCAAATGTTTTTCTGTCCAAGGCAGCGCCACAACCCTTCTGGATCCACCCTCAAAGAACGCCTCGACCGGCAGGTAGCGGACTACCTGGCATTAACTGCAGATATCGACACTCTGAGGAGCGATGAACCCCTGGACTACTGGGTGCGCAGGCTTGATCTGTGGCCAGAGCTGTCACAATTTGCCATGAACCTCTTGTCTTGCCCAGCCTCAAGTGTGCTCTCAGAAAGGACCTTCAGTGCAGCAGGAGGGATTGTAACTGAGAAGAGAACTCGCCTAGGTCACAAAAGTGTCGATTACCTGACCTTTATTAAAATGAATGAGGGGTGGATCTCGGAGGGTTACTGCACGCCGGAAGACTTGTTCTGACTTCTATGCAGCTGTCCTTCTCTTCAAGCCTCATGACTCCACACACAGCTGTCCTTTAGCGTCCTCCTCCTCCCTCCGCCACCGTTACAAACTAGGGTGCAAACCCTACTGGTTTAATTTTTTCTGGCCTCTGTGCTTCAGTGGCTGCAACCAAAAAAACTGGGCAAACAATGTCTACAAGGTCAACGTATGGCAAAAAATGACTATTTTCAGCATTTATATGGCATATTTTTTCTGGCAACTGTGCTTCAGTGGCTGCATCCAAAAAAATGCATATTTTCTGCATTTATATGGCATAATTTTTCTGGCCTCTGTGCTTCAGTGGCTGCAACCAAAAAAATGCATATTTTCTGCATTTATATGGCATAATTTTTCTGGCCTCTGTGCTTCAGTGGCTGCAACCAAAAAAATTTATATTTTCAGCATTTATATGGCATAATTTTTCTGGCAACTGTGCTTCAGTGGCTGCGACCAAAAAAATGACTATTTTCAGCATTTATATGGCATATTTTTTCTGGCCTCTGTGCTTCAGTGGCTGCGGCCAAAAAAACTGGGCAAACAATGCCTACAAGGTCAACGACGTTGACCTTGTAGGCATTGTTTGCCCAGTTTTTTTGGCCGCAGCCACTGAAGCACAGAGGCCAGAAAAAATATGCCATATAAATGCTGAAAATAGTCATTTTTTGCCATACGTTGACTCAACGTATATGGCAAAAAATGACTATTTTCAGCATTTATATGGCATATTTTTTCTGGCAACTGTGCTTCAGTGGCTGCGACCAAAAAAATGCATATTTTCTGCATTTATATGGCATAATTTTTCTGGCCTCTGTGCTTCAGTGGCTGCAACCAAAAAAATTTATATTTTCAGCATTTATATGGCATAATTTTTCTGTCAACTGTGCTTCAGTGGCTGCGACCAAAAAAATGCATGTTTTCTGCATTTATATGGCATAATTTTTCTGGCCTCTGTGCTTCAGTGGCTGCAACCAAAAAAGTTTATATTTTCAGCATTTATATGGCATAATTTTTCTGTCAACTGTGCTTCAGTGGCTGCGACCAAAAAAATGCATATTTTCTGCATTTATATGGCATAATTTTTCTGGCCTCTGTGCTTCAGTGGCTGCAACCAAAAAAATTTATATTTTCAGCATTTATATGGCATAATTTTTCTGGCAACTGTGCTTCAGTGGCTGCGTCCAAAAAAACTGGGCAAACAATGTCTACAAGGTCAACGTATGGCGAAAAATGACTATTTTCAGCATTTATATGGCATATTTTTTCTGGCAACTGTGCTTCAGTGGCTGCGTCCAAAAAAACTGGGCAAACAATGCCTACAAGGTCAACGTATGGCAGTTGTTTAAAGAGAACAGTAGATTACTAGCCAGCAAAGCTACCTAAGCTAAAATGTCCCTCAAATCCCTGCAGACTTCTGTCCCTCCAATACAGAGCAGTATCAAGCAGATTACTAGCCAGCAAACTTACTATCATCTGTCCCTGAAATCACTAACAGCTCTCCCCCTACACTATCTCTTCCAAGCACACACAGGCAGATTTTTCAGATACATTTTTGCCCTTGATCCCCCTCTGGCATGCCACTGTCCAGGTCGTTGCACCCTTTAAACAACTTTAAAATCATTTTTCTGGCCAGAAATGTCTTTTCTAGATGTTAAAGTTCGCCTTCCCATTGAAGTCTATGGGGTTCGCGAACCGTTCGCGAACCGCTCGCGTTTTTGCGCAAGTTCGCGAATATGTTCGCGAACTTTTTTTCCGACGTTCGCTACATCCCTACTGTGGTCTCAAGTCTATTTTAACTAACTGAATTGACAAGCTATCTTTTCTAAAAAACACACAAATTCCAGAGCACTTATAGTGAAAACAGTAAAACAAGAATGCAGATAAGGAATCTCCTTAATCTGGGCTAAGAGAAGCGCCCAGATCACTATAAAAAGTTTTTTTTAAAAAGAACCCCCCAATGTTTTATCTAAAATGGTATAAACCAGTGAGAATTAGCAAGCCAACGCGCGTTTCGCAAAATTGCTTTTTCAAGGCTGTGTGTGCTGCCTCGGACGCCAAATATTTATAATCTTCCGAACATGCACCGGCGTCATTACGCATGCCCACACTCAGCGCAATGACGTTTCCAAAATGCGCCAGCGTGATTGCGCTTAGCGCAATGACGTCTTATGTGTGATGATGCGTTCAGTGTCAGCCTTGCCATAATCATTATAGGAAAACTTAGCCTGACTTCTAGATCCCCTAGAATCTAGAATTGTTATTTGTGGGAATTAATTCAACTAAATCATTAAAATGTATCTTTATTGATTGTATTACAATTGTTAAAAAACAGTAAATAAACTTACTCTTAATTTAAAAGAATTAACTCTCCAATATTCTTTATTTTTTATCTTATGCATATAAATGAATTGTGCAGATTCCATTGAATCGATTCATACCACATATAACAATTACTTCTAAGAAAAAATATTTATTTATCCGTTAATTATGTAGTATATGAATTCTTAGTGATCATATTAATTTATTCGACGAACTCCTGGATAGTTAATAAAGTTATAATGGCTAACCACCCCAATATAAAATTCATTAATAGATCTTATTATAAAGTCTTCAAATGAATGCTGTGAAGAGATTATTTTCATTGATGCCATGTGGGAATACAGTGTTCATCTTGTATATCCAATAACTCTCACGTTTTAATAAGGTTTGTTCTAAATTGCCCTTTCTAATTCCCAAATTGCTTTTCTCCAGTGCCCAAACCTTAACTTTAGAAGAATCCATAGCATGAAATTGTTTGTAACGTTGGGCTACTGTGGACAAGGTGCTTTCTGGTTTCTTGGGTTTGTTAGCCGTTCTAATGGAGCTACAATGTTGTTGAATTCTACTTTTCAATTTTTGGGTTGTCATTCCAATATATCTTAAGTGACAGGGACACTCTATACAATAAATAACACCTTGACTTTTACAGTTGATATAGTCATTAACTTTGTGTATTTGTCCAAATCTATCTGTAAACGCGGTGACATTCATTATTTTGTCACAGATATTACATTCTCCGCATTGAAAGCAGCCTGGGTTTTTGGCTGAATGTTTGTAATTTTGAAAATGACTATTGGACAGCATGTCCTTAAGGTTCGGGCTTCTCCTATAACAGGTAGAAACTTTATTTTGGAGAACTGTTTTTAAAGTTGTGTCTTCCAACAAGACCGGCCAGTGTTTATTCATAATGTTCTGTAATTGTATACTATTATTACTGTATGTAGTAACAAATCTAACAGTGTTGTCAGTGTTGAACATCAAATTAACCACGGAGATGTCAAGAGAATCAATTTCTTTTCTGGATTTACTCATAATGAACAATAATCAGGGTAAATTGATCACTCAAAATTTTCGAAAAACCACTGCTACGAAAGCTTTACTATCCTATAATAGTTTCCACCCGAAAGCGGTAAAGAGATCCCTACCTTCAGGAGAATTTTTGAGACTTAGAAGGAATTGCTCCTCAATTGAGATTTTCAAACTACAATCCAAAGACCTAAAAGATAGGCTGAAATCCAGGGGTTACTCAGGATAATATATAAAGAAAGCATATAACAGAGCACTACATACTGAAAGATCGCAACTATTAGAACAAAAGATCAAGGAGCCTGACAACACTGTTAGATTTGTTACTACATACAGTAATAATAGTATACAATTACAGAACATTATCAATAAACACTGGCCGGTCTTGTTGGAAGACACAACTTTAAAAACAGTTCTCCAAAATAAAGTTTCTACCTTTTATAGGAGAAGCCCGAACCTTAAGGACATGCTGTCCAATAGTCATTTTCAAAATCACAAACATTCAGCCAAAAACCCAGGCTGCTTTCAATGTGAAGAATGTAATATCTGCAACAAAATAATGAATGTCACCACGTTTACAGATAGATTTGGACAAATACACAAAGTTAATGACTACATCAACTGTAAAAGTCAAGGTGTTATTTATTGTATCAAGTGTCCCTGTCACTTAAGATATATTGGAATGACAACCCAAAAATTGAAAAGTAGAATTCAACAACATTGTAGCTCCATTAGAACGGCTAACAAACCCAAGAAACCAGAAAGCACCTTGTCCACAGTAGCCCAACATTACAAACAATTTCATGCTATGGATTCTTCTAAAGTTAAGGTTTGGGCACTGGAGAAAATCAATTTGGGAATTAGAAAGGGCAATTTAGAACAAACCTTATTAAAATGTGAGAGTTATTGGATATACAAGATGAACACTGTATTCCCACATGGCATCAATGAAAATAATCTCTTCACAGCATTCATTTGAAGACTTTATAATAAGATCTATTAATGAATTTTATATTGGGGTGGTTAGCCATTATAACTTTATTAACTATCCAGGAGTTCGTCAAATAAATTAATATGATCACTAAGAATTCATATACTACATAATTAATGGATAAATAAACATTTTTTCTTAGAAGTAATTGTTATATGTGGTATGAATCGATTCAATGGAATCTGCACAATTCATTTATATGCATAAGATAAGAAATAAAAAATAAAGAATATTGGAGAGTTAATTCTTTTAAATTAAGAGTAAGTTTATTTACTGTTTTTTAACAATTGTTATACAATCAAGAAAGATACATTTTAATGATTTAGTTGAATTAATTCCCACCAATAACAATATCACCTAGAAGTCAGGCTAAGTTTTCCTATAATGATTATGGCAAGGCTGACCCTGAACGCATCATCACACATAAGACATCAATGCGCTATGCGCAATCACGCTGGCGCATTTTGGAAACGTCATTGCGCTGAGCGTGGTAATGCGTAATGACACCGGCACATGTTCGGAAAATTATAAATATTTGGCGTCCGTGGCAGCACACACAGCCTTGAAAAAGCAATTTTGCGAAACGCGCGTTGGCTTGCTAATTCTCACTGGTTTATACCATTTTAGATAAAACCTAGGGGGGTTCTTTTTATAGTGATCTGGGCGCTTCTCTTAGCCCAGATTAAGGAGATTCCTTATCTGCATTCTTGTTTTACTGTTTTCACTATAAGTGCTCTGGAATTTGTGTGTTTTTTAGAAAAGACAGCTTCTCAATCCAGTTAGTTAAAATAGACTTGAGACCACAGTTCCAGAAGCACTGACTTCTCCTTCTTTGTGGGGTCCCGCAGTTAGTAAAACAATCAGCTAGAAAATACGGGACTTCTCCACCCTTCTACCAATTTCCTTTTCTTACCTTTTCTTGGAATCAGAGATATTAACAATTGCACTTTAATTAATTCAAAAGTGAATTGATCACAATCTGGTGGCACTTTATCACCCTTATTGGTGTTTTAGTTGTTTTTTAGTATTTCAATAATCAATTAATGTTAAATGAAATGTTCATGAGTTAGAAATTAAAAGCATATACAATATTTAAAAGAAAAATCAATTGTGTCTTAGTTTTAGTCTATTTAATGCTATTTAATTGAGGTTAAGCACTAGCACTTTGTGGGACGAATTATCAAGGGGGGAACCAACAGATATAGAATCACGAGATTAAATGGTTTAATTGAAATCAAATTACATAGTGACAATATATAACTTTTTCTGTGTTTTTTTCTAATCAAAAAGACAGGGATACTTTCTTTCTTTTCTCCTATACAAAAAAAGAGAAAAACGATTATTGTCAGTACAGGATAGAAACCATGTCACTCTTTTAACTGCTTCCTTTATTCTCATTTCCAGATTCCCTTCAACCCAACCCAAGCTCTTACCTAATAAATCTGTTGGCTGCATTTTCCCAGGATAGGTCTCTGGATCTCAACAGCTTCTGAGTCTTGAAGGTCCGTCACAAACTAAATGAATATTGTTGCCTTTATTTATCTCTTTCAGCACAAGAACCTTAGCCATGGAGATGACAATCACTTTGCTGGGCATGAGTGCTGAAGTGCAGATCAATATCTAATAACTGTCACAGAAGAGGCTTCTGTAACAGAAAACCTTCTTCTAACAAATATAGAAAACTGTCTACATATACACATATAAAGGAATTCATGAAGGTTACATGATTGTGACCCTATATTTGTATTGCTAATACAGGTATGGGACCTGCTATCCAGAATGCTCGGGACCTGGGGTTTCCATATAAGAGGCCTTGACGAAATTGTGATCTTCATACCTTAAGTCTGCAAGAAAAATCATTTAATTATTAATTAAACCCAATAGGATTTTACAATGCAGTATTTTGTTATTAAAGAGAAGGAAATATTTTTTTCTGTAATTCAGAACATTCTGAATAATGGGTTTCCAGATAACCGATCCCATACCTATATATTCTTTCTGACTCTGATTGCCCAGGCAACTGGTGGTTGCTACAGTCAGTGTGGCATTATCTGTTGCATGATGAAGTAAGGAGATAGATCTGAGTATCGTCAGCATAGAGGTGGTAGTGGAAACCATACGAGTTGATTAATTTGCAGAGGGAGGAAGTATAGAGAGAGAATAGTAATGGTCCCAGGACAGAGCCTTGAGGAACCCCAACTGAAAGAGGTAGGGGAGAAGATGCAACTCCATTGTAGGAGACACTGAAGGAATGATTGGTGATGTAAGAAGAGAACTAGGACAGGGCTGTGTCACAAAGGCCAAGTGAATGGAGGGACTGGAGGAGGAGAGGGTGATCTACAGTTTCAAATGCAGTTGAGAGATCAAGCAGTATTAGTAGTGAGAAATGATTGTTGGCTTTAGCGGTTAAAAGATCAATAGTTAGTTGAGTCAGGGCAGTTTCCGTGGAGTGTTGTGGCTTAAAACCAGGTTGTAGGGGGTCCAGCAGGTTATTGTCAGAGAGGAATGAGGTTAGTCGGTTGTAGACTAGGCGCTCAAGTAGTTTAGGGATGAAAGGTAGCAGAGAGATAGGTCGGAGGTTGTCAAGATTGGAGGGATCAAGAGAGCGAGAGATTAAATAGGTGAGTTAAGGCTTTGAGTAGACAAGGATTGGTATTGCTGAGAAGTTTTGAGGGAATTGGATCAAGCGGGCAGGTGGTAAGGTTAGAAGAGACCAAGAGACTTCCTCATCAGTGACAGGGGTGAAGGAGCACAGGAGAGACTGGGGAGTGTGGAGGGAGGGTGGTGGAAGTCTAAGGGGGTTGAGTAGTGTAATGTCCCTTCTGATAGTGTCAATTTTGTTTTTGAAGTGCTCAGCAATATCTTGAGCAGAGACAGATGTACATGGAGGGGGTGGAGAAGGGGAAAGGAAAGTGTTACGGGTGGAGAAAATTTGTGCTGGTTTTTTAGAAAGGGAGTTAATGAGTGAAGTAAAGTATGTTTGTTTGGCTTGGAAGAGGCTGGAGTTATAGGAGCACAGGGCAGATTTGTAGCTCCAGAAGTCTGATTCTGAACGGGATTTGCGCCAGCGACGCTCAAGTGCACGTGAGTGTCTTTGGAGCGCTTTTGTATGAGCAGTATGCCAAGGTTGAAGTGGTTTGGGTCTAGCATGTTTAGTTTTTGTAGGAGCAAGCTCATTGAGGGCAGTGGTGAGAGTACTATAGTAGACAGAGGTAGCCACATTAGGACAAGAGATGGCTGATATATTAGAGTGAAGAGAGTCAAAGGAAGAAGAGAGATGTGACACGTCTACAGCTTGCAAGTCACGGTAATTATGTGTTTGGGGAATAGCAGGGGGTGAGGAGGGATTGAGTCAGAGTTGAAATTTGAGCATATTGTGATCAGAGAGGGGAAATGGTGTGTTAGTAAAATTGGTGGTTGAACAGAGTCTGGTAAATATGAGATCCAGAGCATTACCATTGGAGTGAGAGGGGGAGTCAGAGCACAAAAATAAGCCTAGGGAGGAGGTTAGTGAAAGAAGTTTAGAGACAGAAGGGTTGTTAACAGTGTCGGACTGGCCCACAGGGATAGCAGGAAAACTCCTGGTGGGCCCAGGTGTCTGTGGGCCCTTGTGCTGCCAAACTTTTGGCCTAGTTCATGACCATTCCCTATTTCTATGAGAACAATGAGGCTATATAGATGGAATAGATGGAATAATTGATAGTATAGTATAAAGAAAACAGACTATAGAGGTTGAATGAGGAGATGAAGAATATTAATACTGAAACTGGCCCCTGGTGTAAGGTTTTATGGTGGGCCATGGTCTAAGGTTTTTGGATGGGCCCTTGGTATCCCAGTCTGACACTGGTTGTTAATGTTGTTAACGGGTATATTAAAGTCACCTAATATGATGGATGGGATGTTAGATGAAAGAAAGTAAGGAAGCCAGGCAGCAAAGTTGTCCAGAAATTGTGCAGTTGGTCCTGGTGGTCGATATATAACAGCAATGCAGAGTGAAACAGGAGAAAAGAGCCTAATGCAGTGAGCCTCAAATGAGGAGAATGATAGAGAGGGAACAGGTGGAAGAACTTACAGCAGGGAGAGAAAAGCAAACCTACCCCACCTCCAGGTCTGTTACCAGGTCTGGGAGTATGAGTAAGGTGTAGGCCCCCATAGGGCAGGGCAGCAGGTGAGGCAGTGTCGGTAAGAGAAAGCCAGGTTTCAGTAAGTGTGAGTAGGTTATAGGAATTTGCAATGAAATGGTCGTGTATAGCGGTGAGTTTGTTGCAGACAGATCTGGCATTCCAGAGAGCACAGGAAAGATTAACTGGGTATATGGGTATAGGAATAAGAGTTCTGTACTTTTGAAATTTGCACAGAAGAGAAGGAGCTTGTGGCCATTAGGGATGTAGTGAACTGCCGATTTGGTGTTCGCGAACGCCGTTCGCGAACACCGGCAAAAAATGCGAACGTTCGCGAACAGTTCGCGAACTTCGAACACCCGCTAAAATCGTTCGATTCGAACGTTCGAAGGATTTTTCATTCGAATCGAATGTTCGAAGGATTTTAATCGTTCGATCGAAGGATTTTCATTCGAATCGAACGTTCGAAGGATTTTAATCGTTCGAACGAATGGAAATCGTTCGAACGAATGGAAATCGTTCGAACGAATGGAAATCGTTCGAACGAATGGAAATCGTTCGATTTTAGCGGTCGAATGGTCGAATGGTCAAACGATTTGTATTCGAATCGAATGCGAACTCAAAATGCGAACGTTCCCAAACGTTCGCGAACATTAGGCGGACGCGAACGGTCGAAGTTCGCGCGAACAAGTTCGCCGGCGAACAGTTCGCTACATCCCTAGTGGCCATGATATAACTGGGATGGGGTTTGGAGAAATGTCCCCAGCTGCCAGCAATAGAAAAGAGAGATAGACTAAGTGAGAGCGGGATTTGTAAGTTCTGAGTTCTTAGCTATAAGGGTTGTTTATGGATGCAAATGTTGTGTGCCATTTTGGATGCAAAGTGACATTGTTTTATTATACTGCAGTGGTTTGCCCATAATTCCAGGGTAATTGCAGTTGGTCTTTAATTTGTTTGCTGCAATTTCAGCCAATGCATGAAAACGACCTGCTGACATTTTAATGCAAATCCGGGTCACATTGCATCTAGTATTTGCACACTGGAGGTTTTGTCACTTGCAGGATTTGCATTTGTATCTGGTGCACCAGGAGCAAGTCGTTTGTGCCTTTTGATGCAACTTACTGCAGAATGGATGCATTGCTAACCAGGTGAAAGTGCTCCATCATGTGCATGATACACTTATGGGTGCATTTGTAATTAACACCTTGAATATTTTATTCAATTGAAGAGGCCCATCAGACTTATTTTACTGGTTTCAGAGGTTTTTGAAACCACAAATAAACTAATTTTCTCTGAAACCATGAATGTCATATAATTTTTTAAAAGATGTGAATATGTTTTCACAATATATGTATGAACAAAAATAATGCTAACATTTTGAGTTGTTGCGACAATAACTATAATGTAAGGAATCCCAAACCTAGTACAAACCCCAAGGTCCAGGCCTTGGCTCAGACTTCCGCCTATAACCACCACCTTTCGCTTTAGGAGGAGCCCTCCGCTACTCAGATGCTGCCAGGTCTTATAGTGAGAGGACCAAGGGGAGAGTTCTGGACAGACCTGGGCACCAAATATGTGGAAGAATAATGGAGAACAAGGAACAAGGTGCCAAGGGACAGGCCGAATTGACAACAATCAGGCAGCACAGAACAAATTTGGGAGAGAAAAGCAGGGTCATAGGCCGGGTCAAAACCAACAGTATCGCGGTACAGAACATGATCTGAAAGAATGGTCAGTAAACTGGCAAAGGTCAGGACAGGCAGCAGACTAGGAATGATCAGGGACAGGCAAGGTCAGGAACATCTTAGACAGACTTGAATAGCACCCAGAAACTATGAAAATAGACCTATGTTGGGTAGTGTGTTATTGCCCCCGGTCCCTTTAAATAGTCAATTTTAAGCCAAACGAGAGGACGTCAGATGCAGCGCTCGTGTCAAACTCAGAAGCAATGCATCATTTTCAGAACAACGCAGAAGGAAGAGTGTCACGACCGGCACCCAATACCAGAACAAATGCCAAGCACCCTGGTCTCGGCTCGGCTTCACCAGTAGTGTGACCACCGTTGGGCTTCGGGAGGAGCCCTCAGCTTACTTGGGTGCCACCTGGACTTAATGAGGGGTACAAGGCGAGATATTCTGGCTGGCAAAGGGGCACGGGTGTTAGCAGAGTCTTTTGGGCCGAAGGTCACAGTACAAAAGGATTAGGCAGAAGGATGGTCAGACAGGCTGGGTCGAGGCAGGCGGATATCAGAATCGTCAGGCAGTCAAGCGTCAAACCGGGTTGTCAATCAAGGGGTTAAGCTGGAAGAGTTGTCGTAGGCAGGCAAGGGTCAGGATACAATGCAGAGTAGTCAAGAACAGGCTGGGTCAAACAAACAGGATACAGATCAGATGCACAAGGCTACAGGAACCACATGAAACCAAGTTCTATCACGGGCATCTGTCTGCAGTCAGAATGGGCCTTTTGTAGGGGAAAGATTTCTTATAAAAACGTGCACACTTGCGCCTATAAACAACACGCAGGCGCGCCTTGCGCGCCCTAAGGAAGGCAAGATGGTGCTGGAATAGGACCATGTGTCCCCGCCGACCCACTAGACCACCAGGGCAGGTAGGTTTTATTACAAAGAGTATGCGGCGGGCTTCCCCACTAGAGAACCAGATATTCTCACAATAACTAGTGAAAACTATTTTACTTCTATAGGACCTCAACTGCTTTTATTTGCTAAAGTTTTTTATGATATTTACACTTAATAAATCTTGAATTTAGTTTTTAATTCCAGATCTGTGTTTTCCCAATCCAAATACTGTAAAGGGGCAGTGGCAAATAAAAATTTCCCTCTTTCCACTGAGATTCATCAGGACCACAGCATGTCGTGCCTAACCCAACCCCCAAAATGACATACATGTCTATGTGGTAAGAGGGCTAGCAGTAGTCAGAGTATCTGCTCATATCTAGACATGCTTAATTGTCATCCGTCAATATATATTACTAGCAGGTTGTGTCAGGGAACTGTAGCTCTACAGATTACCCCAAGTATCTTGCTTAGCATAACAAATGTAAACTGTGGATAATAAAAATCCCGAAAATTATTTAGATGATTGTGGATAACTTACAATTTTATTGATTTTTGTCAACAACCAAAGCTAATAACACCCAACCATGTACATTATTTGTCAAAGGAGACAGAGATTGATCAGTCCATCAGTGACCAATTTAATGTGTGGGGACAATGAAAAAGTCAGAAACAAATTAATTAAGGTTAAGGACATAAATTGTATTTAGCACATTTTTAATACTACAGTAAATCCAGTTACCCTTGCTTTGTTCCTTTAACAAATTTATAATTTATATACATATTACTTATACCAATCTTAAATATTCCTGTTATCTGGCACACATTTTCTCATTCTCATTTTTCTAATACAATTTTCTACAATGTGTTTGAGTAAATGATACATTTCCTGTCTAAACTAGCTGGAACATGCACATAATCAGAGATAAAGAAGATAGCAGTGTAAGCAACTTTTTTTTAAAATTGCAATTATTTCTATAGTTGTTTCTTAATGTGTCAGATAATTACAAAAAAAAGTGAGAACGTAAAAGATGTCCTAAGGGTAAAGACACAGGGGAGTATTCATTTCAGGGCATTTGTTTATATGGGTGATTTCCAGAGAAATTACCTAGGTTCCTCCAGGCCCGGATTTGTGGCGAGGCGAGGAAATTTTAGGGGCGGCATGCCGCCAAGCCGCATCCTTAGGAGCACTGGGAACTCGAAGCTCCCCAGTGTTTCTGTGCCTGAGAGCGCCGCGGCCAGCAATAGGACCCTGTGGCCACGAGGGGTGTGGTCGGCATGAGCAGAAGTGGCCAGTGCTGAGACCATGTGGCCTTGGAGCCCTGCTTCATCAAATCTGGTCCTGGGTTCCTCCCTCAGTCCGTCTTTCATGAATATGGGGAGGATGGAGCACAGGTCTTTCACTGTACCGTGATGCAAAGTACAGCGCAGGGTTCAAACTTGCCAAAAAACATCAGTTTATGCCATTTTGTGCAATGTATAAGTGGCCCCTGATTGTAGGGTTGTACAATGAATCTCATGAAGGAATGACAACCAATTTCTTGACAAAGATTATACATTCTTCTCACAGTAGGACACTTTGGGGCAGATTTATCAAGGGTAGAATTTTGAGTTCATGAACTCCAATAAACTCAAAATTCGACCATTTATTATTAAATTTGAATTTTTTAAACTTGGGGGAATAGGATGGATAACTATGGGGGGGGGTTGTGGATGCACACCTGAGGCCAATTTCAAAAAGTATAAAGCCCTGTCTAAGTAATTCAAGTAAATATGCAAGTACATGTAATTTTGAAACAGGGTTTTTTTGTTACAAAGTTATGATCATAATATTGATAAGCCACCATACCACGTCAAGGTAAAACCCCACATGGTGGTCCCTAACTTATTTATCTTTAGTCATAGTAAAAAAGGAATATTACCTCTCTGTAGTAACAATTCTTTATGTAAACATCTCCTGTGCTTTGGTTTCAAACTCTGTGCTAAATCCTCCCCCGCCAACTGCTGAGCGGCTTTTAAGAGGGAGAGACTGCCTTAACCAACACCCATTTTAGAAAAGTAGAAGTCAGGTGTTGTAATTAAAGACAAAGTAGAGTGATATGTGCAGTTGCACAATAGTGTGTGTACATGTGTAAGTGAAATGTGAAGGTGTGTATGGTAGTTAGGGATGTAGCGAACTGCCGATTTGGTGTTCGCGAACGCCGTTCGCGAACACCGGCAAAAAATGCGAACGTTCGCGAACAGTTCGCGAACTTCGAACACCCGCTAAAATCGTTCGATTCGAACGATCGAAGGATTTTAATCGTTCGATCGAAGGATTTTCATTCGAATCGAACGATCGAAGCCATTCGATCGAATGATTTTCATTCGATCGAATGCTTACAATCGTTCGAACGAATGGAAATCGTTCGATTTTTAGCGGTCGAAGGAATTCGAATGGTCGAACGATCGAACGCGAACTCAAAATGCGAACGTTCCCAAACGTTCGCGAACATTCGAAGTCGAAGTTCGCGCGAACTAGTTCGCGGGCGAACAGTTCGCTACATCCCTAATGGTAGTGATAAGGGAAAGTGTATGTGTATTTGGTAAGGGAAAGTGTACTTGTTGTGCCTTGGTTTGTGCAATCGCTCTCTCTTAAAAGCCATAAATGCTAGCGGCATGGGAGGATCTAGCCGTGAAAAAACCAACGTCCCATTAGACACTTCTCTATGTACACACACACTTATTGTCATTCATTTAGTTCTCCTTTACACTTTTTCATTCTATGCTTACTTACATACATACTCCCAAATACACATACACTTTCCCTTATCACTACCATACACACCTTCACATTTCACTTACACATGTATACACACTATTGTGCAACTGCACATATCACTCCACTTTGTTTTTAATTACAACACCTGACTTCTACTTTTCTAAAATGGGTGTTGGTTAAGGCAGTCTCTCCCTCTTAAAAGCCGCTCAGCAGTTGGCGGGGGAGGATTTAGCACAGAGTTTGAAACCAAAGCACAGGAGATGTTTACATAAAGAATTGTTACTACAGAGAGGTAATATTCCTTTTTTACTATGACTAAAGATAAATAAGTTAGGGACCACCATGTGGGGTTTTACCTTGACGTGGTATGGTGGCTTATCAATATTATGATCATAACTTTGTAACAAAAAAAACCCTGTTTCAAAATTACATGCACTGGCATATTTACTTGAATTACTTAGACAGGGCTTTATACTTTTTGAAATTGGCCTCAGGTGTGCATCCACAACCCCCCCATAGTTATGGAATAGGATGGACCCAAGAAAAAAAATTGAATATCATGGAGTCTGCATACAACTCTAAATTGATCCCAGGAGGTCTTCCATAGGCTAAAACAACAACTCAGCAGGTTTTTGGTGGTGAATAGTCTAATTTGAGTTCTTAAAGGGCCATTGTCAGAAATCAAATTCGAATTTTTTAAAAAAAACTCAAAACGAATTTTAAAAATTCCCTAGTTGAATTTGACAGTTTTGACCAAAAAAAAAAACTTTGAATATTCGAAATTCGAATTTACACTTCAACCCTTGATAAATCTGCCCATTTGAGTAGCACAACAATCCTGCATATAAAAAATATGCAGAATTCACAGTAAATATATTTTTCTACAGGACTGAAAAGCCAAAACCAGTTTAGGGATGCTAAGTCATTGTTTCAGGTTCTAAATCATTGCTTGGACTTTCCGCAGGATTAGTTTCCTCTCTGAATGTGTTTTTCAGGAGAAATGAAATTGATTTATTTAAACTTTTCTTAAAGTCCTGACCAATGAAGACATAGATTATTGGATTGAGACAGCTGTTAAAGAAAGCTAAGTAATATCCAAGGCTATTTAAAATTACATTAGCAGGATACCCTATTTCAATATCCGCATTTTCGATCATAGGGAGAATATGATAAAGAAACCAGCAAGAAAAGAAGCAAATGACAATTGTAAATATAATTTTCAAGGTTCGACCAGACCTAGAGATTCTGCTGTTTTTTCTCACCTGCAATGCAATGAGCCCATAGCAAACCATGATGATGGAAAAGGGGATCAAGAACATAGACACAAATCTTGTCATAATAATGGGTTTATACCTCACTTCCCACGTTTCATAATCAAAAGTGGTTGAGTTATTCCAAATTGAAAACATGAGGATACAGTGAATAGATTCTTTGCCATTGTCAGTAGTATCATAAAAAACAATGTAAGGGAAACTGAGAGCCACAGACAAGACCCAAATAATAACTGAGATGATTGAGGCTGATCTTGAAGTTCTGTGGATTTTGGCCCATATTGGATACAGAACACAGATACAACGATCAACACTGATTATCATTAAAAATAATACACTTGCAGAGAGGTTTAGATGTAGGTTAAAACCCCAAGTCTTGCACATAATCCAACCAAAGGGCCAATGATACCACATTGCCCATTCTGTAATATAGAGAGGGAGAAAGAGACAGAAAGAAAAATCTGCAATGCCGAGGTTGAGAAACCAAATAAGAGTAGCTGTCTTTTCCATTTTAAATCCGATAATCCAGATAACCAGCCCATTGCCCACAGTTCCTAGAATGAATATTATGCTGTAAATTGTTATGTTAATTATTCGGAACAAGTGGTAGATTCCGTCAAGTTCCTCTTCGGCCAAAGTGGTAACAGTGGACAAGCTGGGAATGTAGAGGGTGGAATTCTCCATTTCTTTTACAGAGCAGCTCTATTTAAACAAACGTGGGAGAGAAATTTAAAAACAAATTTTGCAATGTAATGAAAATCTATAGGAGCGGGTAGTATTGTAAATTAGCAGCCTATGTATAATGCAGGGTTAAAAATGCTAATGCTATGGAAGCACTGCAAGAGGCAGATTTATCACAGGTCAAATTTCAAAGTGATGGGAGTTTTTTGAACTCCCATAACTTTCAAATTCAAATAAATAAAGACCAACTGAAAGTTATTAAAAATATCAAGGTTTTTTTTTTGCTGGTGAATAGGCTGTATTTGATTGTTCGAATCGAACCGAAGTAAGATCGAATTCGAATCAAAGTATTTAAAAAAAAAAAAGTCCACCAATTGACTCCAAATAGGTTCTAGAAGGTCCCCCGTAGGCTAAAACAGCAATTCGGCAGGTTTTAGATGGTGAATGGTCGAGGTCGAAGAGACAGTTAAAGAGACAGTACATGACTTTGAAATTCGAATTAAAAAAAAAACGTAATTTATTTAAAAAAAATGAAGGTTTTTTTTTTGAGGGTGAATAGGCTGTATTCTATCGTTTGAATCGAAATAAGATCGAATTTGAAATTTTAAAGAGACAGTACATGATAAATTTCGATATTCGAATTTTCAAATTTTTATCCAGAAAGTTCCAAATTTTTGGAAAGGCCCTCCCCATAGACTCAATTTTGTCCAAATAATTAAATTTTTTTAAAAAAAAACACAGGTCCCAAGCATTGTGGATAACAGGTCCAATACTTGTACACTAAAAAAATACTTTCATAAACAAAAACAAAACTTTACATCTTCACTAGATTAAACTAGACTAAACTAAGACTAAACTAGACTAGACTAAATTTCAAATTTAAATCATGCAACCTGGTTTAACCCGAAGATGAGTTTTACAAAAATTACTTTTAAAGCAAGACTTTAATTTATATTTACTGTGCCTTGGTGCATTCCCCTGTTAATCTGCTATCTGGTTGGTAGGGCATTTGCCTTTAGATATGGGGCTGTGGATTGGACTTCAGAATGATTAATTCTACAACTTTTTCATTGGCCTTAATTTTTTATATAGTTTTTGAATCATGTCCCTTCTTCTTATGACTCTTTCCAGCATTCAATTAGAGGTCACTGACCCCATCTAAAAAACAAAATTAATGTATGGTTATTAGGGCAATATGAACCCTGGCAACCCGATTCCTGAAATTGCAAACTGGAGAGCTGCTGAATAAAAAGCAAAATGACCCAAAAACAACAAATGATAAAAAATGAAAACCAATTGCAAATTGCAATTTTGCAATTTGCTATTTTTTTTATATAGTATAGAAAGCCAGCTTATATTTCTTCTAGTACTTTAAATTTACAGATCCCCTTTTAACACAACGAAAGCTCTTACCAAATAAATCCTTGTTTGGTTGCAATTATTCCAGAACAGGTCTCTGGATCTCAGCGGTTTCTTGAATATACCTCACCAATGAAATGAAAGTTTTTGCTCTTATTTATCGTTTTTAGCTCTGATTCCTTTTGCACGCAATTTCCTTTTGTGAAAGCTCCAAGCACAAAGATGAGAATCACATTAGATCACATGAGCTAAGCACAGATCAATATCTAGCAGCATGTATGTATATATTTATACTTTATAGATAAAGTCTTAGAATCAGGCACTCAGTTGTCTTCAAACTATGTCCATTTGTCAATCATGTCAATGGCACAGATGTGAAGCTTCATTTTTATTGTTAATGTTTGTTTTCTTTCTATTCTAATTTATTGCACATGTTGACAGTTATTGCCTGGTTGCAGCTCAGCATGGCTAGCAACCATTTGCCAATTTTAAAGCAAACTTGGAAACTCTGGGGGATAAGAATTAAACCCACATATAGTTTCTGAAATTTGCAAATGATTGCAAAGTTCATTTTAATGTGAACATTACTCTCAGCGTCATTCCCTAGATATTTTCTGCAGTTCAACTAGTCCCTAAGAAAGTCTGGAAACTCATGGGGCAGATTTGCAAAAGGGCGAATTGTCGCCAGCGACCGATTCGCACATATCGCACCTCTTTGCCAGGCGCAAATTTGCTACCACTATGCTAATTCAGTAATATGCAAAGTTGCGACGAGTAAAGGAGGAAAAGCACCTGCAATCTGCAACCAAGAGTGGGAGATCCCGAACAGTTCACAGATCGAAGTCCCTCAAGCGGTGCACGGAAGGTCCTATAGCTGCACGCGTTAACCCCACAAGCGAGATCTTAACTGACCAGATGGAGACCTTCAGTTTAAATATGCTCAAATACAGTAAGCTCATTTAGCGACTTACTCATAATACAGTAAGGTCATTTAGCGAATTACTCATAGTCAATAATGCATATAATGATTAGATTAATAACAGATCTTGCTTCCCATATGCTCATCCGAAGCTGCCCAGACTCCCAACAAGCGCATCTGAAGCAAAGGTCTTATATGGCTAACTAGTCGTTTAATAGCATATTGTGCCCCTAGCTAAATAAAGAAGAGTCTCATAGGGTCTTCATAGTTACATAGTTACATAGTTAAATTGGGTTGAAAAAAGACAAAGTCCATCAGGTTCAACCCCTCCAAATGAAAACCCAGCATCCATACACACACCCCTCCCTACTTTTAATTAAATTCTATACTCCCATATCTATACTAACTATAGAGTTTAGTATCACAATAGCCGTTGATATTATGTCTATAATCAGAACTCCTAAACATATTAGAGAATACATATGAGAACATCCAGAAATTTCCAAAAGTCATAAAAAGAACCAGTATTAGGTCATCAAGACATCAATAAGTTTTTTGAAATTTACAGGTTTATTGTGCAATAAAGTTATTCACAATATAAACATGTTACTCTTGTAATTTAAACAAGTATGATATACGCAATCCTGAGTGATATTAATAAAACCCCTTAACCACAGGAAAAGCAAAAAAAGAAATACAAGAAAATACGGACAAGAAAAAATGGCTTATATATAACTGATAAGCATTAAAGCCAGGACTTATCTAATATCAGCACTTTCTGTAACAATGGAGTGAAGTACAATTTGAGGTATGGTCTCACGTTCCTTGTAGAAGATGCCAGGGATCCCATATCTGGGCAAATTTAACTTTAGCTTCTGGTGATCCTGCTGCCATTCCTTCCATGTCTTCTCTCATATCTATCTGTTGAATTAAAGATGTAATGCTAGGGGTAACATTTAGCTTCCAGGATTGTGCGATGAGATTAGCTGCTGCATTAAAGATATGAAATAATAACTTTTTATTGTGATATGGAAATTTTTCAGGGTATATTTGTAGCAATCCTATTTGAGGTTGACAAGGGAGTGTGCAAAATCTTGACACCTATGATTGTGCACTAGTAACAGGTTATCAATTGTAGCACGGTTTTCTAAAACTGCTTTACGCATTCCCTGTAGATCCAACAACAAACCTGGTAAAGCCTGACTTGTGAATTTAATGTTTTTTGCCACTAGATAAGCTAATGCACCTACCTGCTTGGCGCAATAAGCTGCTATAGCTTGAGACCCCACTATACTAAATGATAGGCCAAATATCTCTTGTTCAGCTAAAAAATTATCAATTAACATTATAGTTACAGTCTCTTAGCTCTCCCTCTCTTTCTAATCTTTTTAGACTTTCCCATTTTTGTTGCTGGAAATAAGGGATACATTAATATATTAAGTCGGGATAGAAAGGGTCCGCCAGTGAGATTTGCTGGTATGTATGGGAATGAAATATTACCACAAAAGAATAACCATCCATTTGGTAATTTTACATGTTTTGTATGTGAAGGAGCTACTTGAGTATAATTACATTGCATGGTGGTATGTTCTTGTGCATAAATGTGAGATTTGATCGACTGAGACTCTAAAAATAATTGTTGGCATTTTCCAATATTAACTGGATCACATATTGTAACATAATTCCACAGGAATAACATCTGCGGTAGAAATTTGTAACATATCTTCCTGTAATTCAGAAACATCAGGACAATTGGGACACGTGGGGGCACATTTATCAAGGATCGAATTTCGAGGGTTAATAAGCGAGGGTTAGCGCAAATGCTTCGATTGAACGATCGAAGTAAAAATCGTTCGATCGAGCGATAAAATCCTCGATCAAAGGATTTTTATTTGATCAAAATTTTTTTAAAAAGTGCTGGGGAAGGTCCCCATAGGCTAACACTGAACCTCGGTAGGTTTAAAGTGGCAAAGTATGTAGTAAAAGTATTTTTTAAAGAGACAGTACTTCGACTATCGAATGGTCGAATAGTCGAAAGATTTTTACTTTGAATCGTTCGAATCATTCGATTCGATCGAATTTGACCCATTAGATGGTTGAAGTACCCAAAAAAATACTTCGAAAGTCGAATTTTTTTTCATTCGAATCCTTCACTCGAGCTTAGTGAATCTGCCCCAAAGTATGGATTTTATAGGTGTATCTGTGTATCATATCAGAGTCCTGTATATTCTTTAGTATGGTGAGTGGTGCGGGTACTGCAACCAAACAGGTGGATAGTACATCTGCTACCCCTCTACTCTTCGTCAGACAAAAGTGGTTGGTATCCAAAACCTTGGTTGCCACATATTCCCACACATTGTGCTGTTGGTTCCATTGCTAGCTGAGTTGTTGCTGTTCCTCTGGAACGCTTCTTCTTACAAAACTGTAGCGAGCTTGGAAATTGAACCCTAACGAAGAGAGTAGAGCGACTGCACTAACCCAACACAAATTAGGATCTGTAAGGCAAAAAAATGTGAAGTATTGTATTATGAAGTAGTTTATTCCCGTAAATAACATCAAGGGGCAGATTCACTAAGCTCGAGTGAAGGATTCGAATGAAAAATACTTCGAATTTCGAAGTATTTTTTGGGTACTTCGACCATCGAATTGGTTAAATTCGTTCGAATTCGATCGAAATCGAACGAAATCGAACGATTCGAAGTAAAAATCGTTCGACTATTCGACCATTCGATAGTTGAAGTACTTGCCCTTTAAAAAAAACTTCGACCCCCTACTACCGAAGTCAATGTTAGCCTATGGGGAAGGTCCCCATAGGCTTGCTAACCTTTTTTTGATCGAAGGATTTTCGTTTGATCGTTGGATTAAAATCCTTCGAATCGTTCGATTCGAAGGATTTAATCCTTCGATCGTTCGATCGCAGGATTAGCGCTAAATCCTTCGACTTCGATATTCGAAGTCGAAGGATTTCAATTCGAGGGTCGAATTTCGAAGTATTTTTTACTTCGAAATTCGACCCTTAGTGAATCTGCCCCTTGTTTTTCAGGACATATTCCCACTTCTCATTTCATGGTTGCATGACCAACACCGCATTGTCAGTACCTGTGGCCATAACATCAGCTGGTAAAGGTGGTAAAGTTTGTTCTATCCATATTTTAGCTCCAGCAGATGAACCAGTGGAAGTCAAATTTCCCACTCCTGAACTTGTTAACACTTGAGGAGGGTCTACCCAGCATGGGTTAGTGGAGCAGTATGGCAACAATAATAATTGTGCAATGCGGTCACCAGACTGAAATGTTATGACATTGGTGGAAATATTAAATAGAGCAACCTTAATTTCACCTTGATAATCATGATCAATAACAGTTGTTACAATTTGTACTCCCTGTAATACAAGGTTGGAGTAATTTGTCCATAAAACCCAGTTGGCATTTGAATTTCTATACCGATAGGGATTATAATTATTTCCCTAGTTGGTAAAGTAAATGATTCACAAATTTAAACCAACAGCCCCTCTGGTTCCTTGAAACGGAAGAATAGCATTAGGGTTAATTTTCCAGCAGCGTAACTGCAAGTGTTTGTTAGAAGAACAGACCTGATAGCTATGAGCAAATAAACGTTGTATAGGGGTACTCCCTTGTGTCAATGGTCTGTTGTTTAATATGAGGAGTGCTACATGCAAGATTTTTTACATTGTTTATAAGCACCCTCTCCTAATTTCTTAAATTGAATTTTATCAAGCCATTCATTCGCTCTATTAAGACAGCAGATTGTGGCTAGAACATATTGTGGTAAACCACTCAATATTATTATCTGCAGCAAATCATTTTGTTAGATTACCTGTAAAATGAGTTCCATTATCACTTTGAATTTGTAAAGGAAGTCCATAATGCAGTGTTAGCAAATTTAACATCTTCACAACAGTGGCGTGTGTAGCAGCTTTACAGGGATATGTTAAAAGATACCCTGAATAGGTTTCTACAGCCGTATACACATAAACGCTTCCCCTTGACTGTGGCAATGGACCAATAAAATCAGTCTGCCAAATTTGGGCAGGTACCATACCTCTGTAGATTTTACCATACGTTGCAGGTATTGTTTTCTTGTGCATTTGTTGACATAGGGGACAGTGAGCAATTATAGTTTTAACAACATCCAGTGGTAAATTAATACCTCTGCTCTCTGCCCACCTGCTAGTGGCCTGTTTCCCCAGATGCCCTGCTTTCTCATGAGCCCACCGAGCCAAAGAGTTAAGCTCGATTTCATCGACACCCTGGGTTGCTTTGATAGCGGCATGCTTATCTGTCACAGAATTATACAACCGTTCCAATGAGTCTGTAGGGACATGGGCATCGACATGATAAACTGTAATACAATTAGTTTGTGACCATTCCATCATATCAACCCACAACTCCTTTCCCCAAACTTCTTTATTATGAATTTTCCATTGATTATGATGCCAAGTGGGCATCCATGTGGCTAGACCATTAGCAACGGATCATGAGTCTGTAAAAATATGGCATAAAGCTGGCATTTGATGTTATAAGGCTAAATATACAGCCATTAATTCTGCATATTAACTGCTCTTACCCACTCCCTCTGCTTGTTAAATCTGTCCACTTTGTGGATTATACGCCACTGCTTTCCATCTACTGTGCCCGCCTTCATCTTTAGAGGTTCCATCGGTGAACCAAGTATGCCTTTTTTGTTGTTCATTTAATTGGGAGTATGGCACTCCCCATTGACCTGAAGAATGCTGTAAAGGCTGATCTTCCACTGCAGTTTTATCATTATGTTCTTGCTCAAAATTTTTCTCATGAAGCATTGCTATGCCACTAGGGCCAGATTTTGCTCTATCTTGAATTTACCATTTCCATTTGATAACATTAGATATATGTGCATGTCCTATTCTATGCGTTTTAGGGGAACTTAATACCCATTGCATAATAGGTATGCGAGGTCACAGCATAACTTCATGATCTAACGTTAACTGCTCTGTATCTAAAAGAGCCCAATAGCAAGCTAACAGCTGTTTTTCAAAGGGAGTGTATCGTTGCTCCGCATCGGGTAAGGTTCTACACCAAAACCCCAAGGGCACTCATTTCCCATTTTGCTTTTGCCACAAACTCCAATTAGCATATCTCTGATCAATTGAGACATGCAATTCTATGCTTCCTTCTCTGACTGGCCATAACTCTAGTGCCTGCTGAATGGTTTGCTTGGATAAATCAAAAGCTTTTTGTTTTTCATCTCCCCAATGGAGCTAATATTTGATATAGATGAGGGATGTGCTGTCTCCAATACCCAAACAGCCCAATGTATCTTTGTGCCTCTGTCTTATTGGTCATAGTAGAAAAGTTTAAAATTCTCTCCTTTGCTTTAGGCAATATATCTCTGTGCCCTTTATTCCACATGATACCAAGGAATTTAACTGTTTGTGTTGCCCCTTGGATTTTAGCGGTATTAATCTCCAACCCCTTTTGTCACATTCGGCACCCTTTATCCAGAACCAGTGCTAGGCTGGGTCTCGGCTCTTGCTTCTGCCTTTAACAGCCGCCTTTCACCTCGGGAGGTGCCCTCAGCTAATTGGATGCCGCCAGGTCTTACTAAGAGAGGAGCAAAGCTACAGGTTCTGGACGAGCAAATGGGCATGATTGTTTAACCAAGGATACTGGATGGAAGACAACACAACTTGGAAGGCAAGACAGTCAACACAGCGTGGAACAGGCGGCTGGGCCAGCACAAGCAGAGCTAGAATAGTCAGACAGGCCGGAATTAGGATTGGAGAGCGTAGAATAATCAGACAGACAAGGATCATCTTGGAGAGGTCAGAATAAACAGGCAGGCAAGGGTCAGGATACAGAGTTCAGAGTAGTCAGGTAAAGCAAGGGTCAAACACCAGAGGATCAATAGGAATCACTAAGAATAGCACCAGGAACAAACTAATTGAACCTAACATTGGGCAAGGTGTTATATGACAAAGCCCTTTTAAATACTTTGAATTTCGCACCATTGCGCAATAACGTTATGACGCCGGCGCATAACCGCAGAAGCATGCAGCCGTGCACGACATAGGGCAACCAGTGCTGGATGGGACAACAACACCGCAGCGGGCGTCTCCGCCAGAGACACGGCAGACGCCCCCGCTGGCCACTAGACCACCAGGGTAAGCGGCAATCCTTACACCTTTGCTTTGAAACGATCTCTTTTCAGTTTTACCTTGAACCATGATATCTTCAATATAATGTGTTATTAATACATCTTTAGGTCTCTTAAAGGAATCAAGATTCTCTGCAACTAATCTATGACATATAGTTGAGCTGTGTATATATCCCTGGGGTAAATGATTGAAAGTATATTGTCTCCCCCCCCCCCAGGCAAATGCAAATTGGTCTTGATTTTCCTCATGTATTAATATTGGGAAAAATGCATTATTTAAATTGATGGCTCTGTACCAAGTCCCCTCATGTGCCTGTATATTTCCAATCAATGTTATCGTATCTGGGATGGCTGCTGCTAAAGGAGGAGTGTGCTTATTTAACTCCCTATAGTCCTCAGTCATTCTCCAAGTTCCATCACTTTTACAGACAGGCCAATGTTCCATTGTGTTGTTACAGGGCGTATTACCCCTGCTGCCATGTAATCATTAATTCCTGTATTTCGTTTTGCCCCCCAGGAATTCTATACTGTTTTAGATTAACCACTTTAGTACAAGGGGGCAACTTTACAGGAGGCTGTTTTAATTTGCCGACTGTAACTGGGGCTGCTTGTGAAGTAAATCTTTTAACTCCAAAGCAAAATTCCCCATCTGTCAAATTCCAAGTATTTCCTTTAAGTATATCTATGCCAATAATGTATTCCTTTATTGGAACAATTAATACAGAGTACTTTTTATAGGCAAGTCCCTGATCTTAAGAGGGATATTTGCTTGAATACCCTGCATTAGGGATGTAGCGAACTGTTCGCCGGCGAACTAGTTCGCGCGAACTTCGACTGTTCGCGTCCGCCGAATGTTCGCAAATGTCGCGCGACGTTCGCCAATAGGCGTTCGCGTCAAAAATCGTTCGACCATTCGACCATTCGATTCCTTCGACTGCTAAAATCGAAGGATTTTCGTTCGAATCGAACGATCGAAGCCATTGGATTGAATGAAATCATTCGATCGAATGGCTTCGATCGTTCGATTCGAACGAAAATCCTTCGATCGAACGATTAAAATCCTTCGATCGTTCGAATCGAACGATTTTCGGATGTTCGAAGTTCGCTAACTGTTCGCGAACTGTTTGCATTTTTTGCCGGTGTTCGCGAACGGCGTTCGCGAACACATAAACGGCAGTTCGCTACATCCCTACCCTGCATTTCATTTCCTCCTATTCCTATAATAGTGTATTGTTTGCCAGAATATAAATTTCTCCGCCCTGGGTCTCCACCCCAGTGTCAATTAATGCCCTCACTGTCTGTACATTCTTTTTCCAATAAATCCTTAGATCTACATGAGGGCGCTAATCACAATTATTTGAGCCTTGACCCTCATCCTAAGCTGTTTTGTAATGCTCCCCAAGCCTGTTAGGGAGGGGTACAGTTTACTGGGAAACAATTCCTCTAAATTAACTAGTTGCTCACCCTTTATATTTGTATCTCCTGCAAATTCGATATCCTCCGTTTGTTCTATCCCTCCCGTTACTGTCTTGATATTCTGTGGAGTCTTATTTCTATTAATACGAACCCCTTCCCCTGTTAATCCTCTTTGTTTAAGGAGTTCTAATAGCTGTTTAGTAGTAACCCCATCATTGTCGTCCGTAGGTACCCCATCTTTTACAACTGGCCAAAATATATCTCTGCGAGAAAGTTTATTATCCTCCTTTGGTTCTGACCTAGAAGCTCTTTCTCTTGGAGCGGGTGCTGATTTTATTTCCCACTCCCTTTTATTTCAGTTAATTCTCTCTTAGCTTGAACAGCTGCTTCAATGGGTTGCCCTGTAAGATTCATTAGTACAGTCATGATTATTCCCTTATCAGCAGGAGGAGCTGTTTTAATTATTTAATTGCGCACTCCTGTACTCATAATCAGCTGTAACAACAGGTGTGGTCTCCTAGCTACTACACACCATTTCATTGCCTCCTCTTTCAATTTGTTAATCGCATCCTTGATAGAATACCAAGGTTTATCCGCCCCCTGGCCAATCAGTGGTTAAAGGATACCTTCTAGATGATCCTAATGCAGCCAACATTAACACATTAGTAGGTGGCTATTGTATGCCCTAAAGGCATCTTGAACAGTAGAATCATGAGTTAGCTTCACAAATTTAGGTGCATCATCTTTCTTGATCTACAGAGATGCCTGCAGCTCCCATGACATATAACGTACTAGCCAAGTACTTAGATGTCCCACCGGCTGTTGCTTAAATCTCGCATGTATGTTAATAATTACTTGTTGTAAAAAATCCTCTGTGATACATTTATAATACACAAAAGCCATGAATATCCTGTAAATTATATCCTTATAAACGGTGAGTAGTGATGTCATCAGTTATAAACGGTGAGTAGTGATGTCATTTCTGTCACATGACTTACTAAAATTTGTGTATTATAATAAATAAAGTACCCCCAGTTGTAAAATATGAGGATATTAGAAGTTACCTCGGAGTTCCATGACCTGTATAAAAACACTCGGCCTTCGGCCTCGTGTTTTTATATGGTCATGAAACTCCTCGGTAACTAATAATATCCTTATATTTTACAAGAGGGGGTACTTTATTCACTATATAATCTATGGGTTGATTTGGGATTTGCACTATTTTCCATCGAGATAAAGGTCTACAAGCTCGATAGGAATCAGAGGAATTTTTTTCTTCAATAGAATCCCAAATATTACCGTCCCAGATTTCTGGGTCCCAATCTGCAGAAGCAGCCTGCACTTTTCTTTGACTAATCTTTCCCTTTTTATTCTTATAGCGTGCTATTCTTACAGCAGCCTGTTCTGTATGATATTGTAACTGCTCCAATCTTTTAGTTAACATTTTAATCTCAGCTTTGGAAGTATTCAGCTGAGCTTGAGCTGTTTTTAACTGAGTTTCGGCAGAACCTAACCCTTCCTCAAGCTTTACTTTCTGTGTAATTAAATCAGAATACCTTTGATGTATTTTTCTATACCCAAACAAAAGGATCCTGCCACGTCTACATACATTTTCAACATTTACCCTCTGCAAGCATTGCACTACATCGGTAGGCTCACTATCTTTCACATCACAAGACTCACATGGTCCCGTACAGCATGCCCACTATATGGTGTCTCATCCCAACCAGGAACACACACTCCCCTCCCTGATCTGGGTGCATTGACCATGGATTTGGGCGCACTAACCATAGATTTGCAAAAGAAAGCCATGTATTAAATTATTTCTAGAGACCCCAAACCACTGGTTTTAATTGTGGTTCTATGAGTCTCTCGGAAGTAATTAAAACACACTGGCTACATATAAGCAGAGGTTTTTATTACATACATAGAATGAAACAGAAGTACATTACCGAATGAGTAAAAGAGCAGAGCAACTTCAATCTGCAACCAAGACTGGAAGATCCTGAACAGCCTGCAGATCAAAGTCCCTCAAACGGTGCACGAAGGTCGCGTGGCTGCACGCGTTAACCTCACAAGCGAGATCTCAGCTGATTGGATGGAGACCCTTAGTTTAAATATGCTCAAATACAGTAAGCTTGTTTAGCGACTTACTCACAGTCAATAATGCATGATTTGATTAATAACAGATCTTGCTTCCCATGTGCTCATCCGAAGCTGGCCAGACTCCCAACAAGCACATCCGAAGCAAAGATCTGGCTAACTAGTAGTTTAACAGCATATTGTGCCCCTAGCTAAATAAAGAAGGGTCTCATAGGGGCTTCAGAACTCCTAAACATATTAGAGAATACATATGAGAACTTCCAAAAGTCATAAAAAAACAGTATTAGTTCATCAAGACATCAATTTTGATTAACTTCCGCATCCACAAAGCTCCATTATACAAGATTAAAGCTGCTTTGTATATGATGTTGGGTTCAATGTTAGTAAGATACAAGAAGCTACTGGGTTCAATCAAAGTATTACCATGATATTGATATTGATCAAAGAATCCCTCTCATTACATTGGCCAAGAGGGGTAAAGGGGTGGGTCTTCCTCTTTGGCTGCTGGTGTCCTGATTGACTGGTTATTCCCATTGAGCCTGGGTAAAACAAGGCCAAGTAAAGTCGGGGAGCAGGGAACCCAGTGAATGTGGTTAGCTAAACAGGGTTAGTTCTGTTATAGACTCTCTATGAGAGTAAGGTAAAGAGGATAGATAGTAAGAACAGCTGGAGCTCCATCGAGTATTGTAGCAGGGAGTAGCTTCCCAAGGCTGGTGGATGCCTTTAGTGAAGGGCCACAGTGGAAAGGGTGTCAGATTTAGGATTATTCTCCCTGACAGGGCCGCCATCAGGGGGGGACAGGGGGGACAAGCGTACCGGGCCCGGGCATGAAGGGGGGCCCGGCAGCGCTGCATTTTTTTGAAGATCCGGGCCCCCCTTACGAGCGCCCAAGCCGTACGTCTTGCCTCTTCAGTGCCGAATGCGGAAGTGCCGAAAAGCCGAAGCCGATGCGACGAAAAGACCCGAAGTCACGGAAAAAGCCGAAGTCACGAAGTCACGAAGCGCCGAAAAGACCCGAAGTCACGAAAACAGCCGAAGCCGAAGTCCTGAAGCAGCGCAAAGACCCGAAGTCACGAAAACAGCCGAAGCCGAAGTCCTGAAGCGGTGAAAAGACCCGAAGTCACGAAAGGAGGCGAAGTTGAAGTACTGAAGCCATGAGTTCAATTCTACTGAACACCAGTTTGTGGTTTTTTTTTTTTTTAATCCCCTGGCCACCAATGTATTATTTTAATATTCTATAGGCCCCTGCCACCAATCTTTTTTTTAAAACTTTTGTTTTTGGGGCCCCAATTTTTTTTTTAACTCGTAAGGGGCCCCTTGCCACCATTGTTTTTTTTGGGGTTTTTTTTTTAAAAAAAAATTAATTTTCTTTTTGGTGGCCCCAAATTTTTTTAACTTGTAAGGGGGCCCCTGCCACCAGTTTTTTTTTTTTTCAAAAAAAAATTATTTTTTTTTTAAATTTTTTTTGGGGCCCCAATTTGTTTTTAACTTGTAAGGGGGCCCCTGCCACCATTTTTTTTTTTTTTCAAAAAAATTTTTTTTTCTCCAAATTTTTTTTTTGGGGCCCCAATTTGTTTTTAACTTATAAGGGGGCCCCTGCCGCCAATGTTTTTTTTTTTTTTTCAAAAAAAAATTAATTTTTTTTCAAATTTTTTTTTGGGGCCCCAATTTGTTTTTAACTTATAAGGGGGCCCCTGCCGCCAATGTTTTTTTTTTTTTTCAAAAAAAAATTAATTTTTTTTCAAATTTTTTTTTGGGGCCCCAATTTGTTTTTAACTTAGAAGGGGGCCCCTGCCACCAATGTTTGTTTATTTTTTAGTTTTTTTTACATTTTTTTTGTTGGGGCCCCAAGTTTTTTTTAACAGGGGGCCCCTGCCACCAATGTTTTTAAAAAAAAAAAAAAATTTAATTTTTTTTTTTTTGGGGCCCCAATTTTTTTTATAAGGGGGCCCTGACCATCAATAGCTTTTTACAACTTGTGTGGGGGGGGGGTTACTTTTTTAGCGCTGATGTCTGTGTGGTCTTTTAACTGCGATGTGGGCGGGATATGGGGCGGAGCTTGGTCGTCAGTGTGGGCGGGGCCCAGGGGGCCCCAAAAATTTTGTTGTACGGGGCCCCGTGATTTCTAATGGCGGCCCTGCTCCCTGACAACTCCGCTGGGTGGGAGTACTTGACTACCATGCCTGATGGGACTCACTTTCCTCTGCTGTGCCAAGTAACCTGTTTCAGCCTGCTGAAGCATTGTATATGCCTTGCCCTCTGTAAGTAAACCCTGGACTCATGTATCTTGTTTAAATAAAATGTTATTCTTTTGGTTCATCACAAGAATCTCCTGGCGCCCATTATTTCTATTTGGTGTAGCATAGTAGCATGAGAGTTGTAGTTACACTACTCCACCTGTGAAATCTTCCACTTAGCGAAGGCCCTAGCCTGAAGTGTTTTAAATCATATGTAACCCATGCTCTCATAACTAGCTGGACATTAACCCCTTTTTGGTCTGCCTAGTCAGATTAGTGTTACATATGCTTTTAACAACAGATGCCAAAAAGGCCTTCATAGTTACATAGTTACATAGTTAAATTGGGTTGAAAAAAGGCAAAGTCCATCAAGTTCAACCCCTCCGAATGAAAACCTAGCATCCATACACACACCCCTCCCTACTTTCACATAAATTCTATATACCCATATCTATACTAACTATAGAGTTTAGTATCACAATAGCCTTTGAAATTATGTCTGTCCAAAAAATCATCCAAGCCATTCTTAAAGGCATTAATTGAATCAGCCATCACAACATCACCCGGCAGTGCATTCTACAACCTCACTGTCCTGAATGTGAAGAACAACCTATGTTGCTTCAAATTTCAAGTTCTTTTCTTCTAGTCTAAAGGGGAGGCCTCTGGTACGGTGATCCACTTTATAGGTAAAAAAGGTCCCCTGTCATTTGTCTATAATGTCCTCTAATGTACTTGTAAAGTGTAATCCTGTCCCCTCGCAAGCGCCTTTTTTCCAGAGAAAACAACCCCAACCTTGACAGTCTACCCTCATAATTTAAGTCTTCCGCCCCTCTAACCAATTTAGTTGCACGTCTCTTCACTCTCTCCAGCTCATTTATATCCCTCTTAAGGACTGGAGTCCAAAACTGCACTGCATGAGGCCTCACCAGGGACCTATAAAAAGGCATAATTAAGTTTTCATCCCTTGAGTTAATGCCCTTTTTTATGCAAGACAGAACTTTATTTGCTAAAGTAGCCACAGAATGACACTGCCCAGAATTAGACAACTTGTTATCTACAAAAACCCCTAGATCCTTCTCATTTCAATTTCACTTCTTCAATAGGGTGTCAATAATTTTCTTAAAGACACTTGGAATCAAATCTTTACCCACCTGTATTAAAAAAGATTATTTCTTATGTATCATTTTACAGGTAATTGTATTCTATTGAAAAATTATCAGTACAGGCTGGTTGACTTGTCACTGTATTCAATTTAACCGGTGCATATTATTGGTTAACTTTTTCAGAATATTTCATGTAAAGCATATATGCTTCTGAAATCCTTCACCCTGTTGACATCTCCAGCATATATTTTTTTACTGATGTAAACATTTGGCTTAATGCAGGTAAGGAACAAACATAATGCTGAAGTTTATTATAATTCTAACCATCCCTAGGATGATTACCTAATAATGTCTGCATGTTAGATAGAGAAAACAATTGATTATCCTCTGCACAATTGTAAAACCCTCTTGGTGACCCCCCTGGTGCCAAGGTTGAACATTCTTACCAACTTCCAGGTCCTGAGTCCCCTTTGCAAGGTGAAAGTGTACTGGGAAGTTCTTCTCTTGACAGTGCCTCCACCTAATGGGATCCGAGAATATACCTGCGGGTGGCTCCATTAGGAAAACATTCAAACACACACTTTATTGTGTAACAAATATAACTTTATGCAAAATTTAAAGGCAAAGTAAATCTTCAGTTATATCATAAATGACCCACTACCCTGGAAACCTGTGGCAGTCCATTCTCGCACCTCCTTGCCAGTCAAAGTCCCGCACTACTCCCTTTGGCAGACAAAGAGTCTCAGTCCCTTTTCCCCAAAGAGTACCTGTGTCCCCAGGTAGCGCTACCTGCCCAAATACCTTTTGCACTGGACAAGGTATTTGCTCCCACGTGGAAGGCATACAAAAAAGGCTGTATCACAAAAGGAGACACTCTGGATCCTTTTCTTTTTCTACCCTCCCTTGAGCACAACTCACCCTGGGGATTCACTCAGATGGGTAGGCTCATTCAGAACTGGAACAGGCATCCACAGCGATGAAGTCCTTTTAAACAAGCACCTGCAGCTTGCTTTATCTTCAGGGTATTGCTCCCAACACTATCAACAGCATGAGAATGATAAACTCCTTTTTTCCTTACAGCACAGCTCCCAGCACTATCCATAACGCGAGCACACAAGATGTCCATCCAAGCTCCAAATCTGCATGGTTGAGCTTACCAAGCTTTTGAGTACCCTGCATCAGCCTGCAGGGCCATTTAACTCCTTTTAGCCCCTTACATCTTTGCAGCAGTTCTGTCCACCCTCTTTCCATGAAAGTGAAAGCAGGAATCCTGTGTGAGCACATGGCTCTCCCATATATTCAAAGGTGGTGCAGCAGTGACACCTTGTGACACCCTCCGGTATCTGCCAGACATGCTGCACTGGGACAAGGCTCCAGCCCCTCCCAAAACTCTAGGTAGACCCTGTAGCTCACAGGCAGGGAATTTCCCAACATATAGCTTCAGACCATAGGGGAATTAACCCTATGGGTCCCTACATGATCATAAATATACCTGCCTGTGTTCATGGAGAAGAGTTGCAAAGAAAAATTGCAAATTTGATAACATTTTAAAGTGGACCCTACCAGTATCTGCTTCATTACTATTGAAGTAATGTTTTTAGGTTCAATAAGAATTAAGATATACAAGGGTACTGGGGAACATGATTGTTCACACTTTAATCATAACTTGTCCTTATCTCTTCCCAGGATCCATTGCAAAATCCTATAAAGGTGAACTGCCACATAATAAAGGTTAGTATCAGGAAGGAATACATCCCTCATGTTTATTTTTGTTATCATTGTTTTCCACATAAAAATATAAATAATCCCTTTCATTTTACAAAAATATTTTAATAAACAGATTAGCAGCATTTGTACTTTATACAGAAACCTAGGAAAACCATAATTTTAGTTATCTGAATTCAAAACAATCTGAATGTCTCTCATATTTACCCCCAAGTATGTAATTGTTTTTGCAGTCCACTAAAGTGGATAGTTGGTAGCTTTAAAGCTTTGAGCCTGGCTTGATAAACTAAAATTCGGTGCTTCTGACATAAATGCATTTATTTTAAAATTAGATACATCCTCAGCAATGACATTATTTGATATGTTTTAATAAATAACATGTTATCTGCAAAAGCAATATTCTTATGTTCTATCAAACCTATTTTAATCCCCAATTTATCTTCTTAAATGTAAAAGTAATGTTTCCACAACCATAATGAACAGTTTTGGGGATATGGGGATACTGGGCATCCCTGTCTAGTGCCATTACATATTGAATACATTGAATAGTATTCACCTTTATTCTAGCAGTTATTACACAATGCTAGTATACTGGGATACTGGGCATCCCTGTCTAGTGCCATTACATATTGAATACATTGAATAGTATTCACCTTTATTCTAGCAGTTATTACACAATGCTAGTATCCTATTTATAACCTGTTCCCCTAATCCATATCCTTCCAAAGTGTCTTTAAGTAAATCATTGACACCCTATTGAGGCCTTTTTCACACTTGTTGTTAAAAGCATACATGGTATTTTATTTCATAATGCATAAGTGAAATTAATCTTGAAGTATTATGTTTACCTTCCCTCTGCATGATGAATTAAATTAGATTTCACTAGTTTCAGATTTTCTGCTTTTATTTTTGTATATTTTCTATATCAATATTAATTAAGGATATTGGTCTGTAACTAGCACACATTTGTAAATCTATATTAGGTTTTGGTATAATAGTTCCATTAACTTCTTGAGCCTGTTTTGGGAGAGTATGTTGTGTTCCAACTGAATTAAAAAAGTTGAATAAATAACCAATAATTCTTCCAATAACTGCTTATGAAATGAAACTCCATATTCGTCTAGACCCTCTTAGCCAGACTTTTATTATTTGATAAATTATCTTTAGTATTGTATATATCTTATAAAATAAATGGTTCCTCTAATTGGGCTTTTTGAGTTTCTGATACCTGTGCTACATGTGCTTGTAAAATAAAACTACAAATCTTTGCCAACACTTTTTCAGAATTAAGACTATTTTTTTAAGTAAATATTTTTCTGTACAACAATGAAAATCCAAAACCAGATTAGGCATTGATTAGATTAGACAAAGCCATTGATTCAGTTTTTAAAACATAGCTGTTAAGAGTTTCAGGGGGGTCATTGCTCTCTCTGAATGTGTTTTCTAGGAAAAATGGGACTGACTTTCTTAAATTTTTTTTAAAGTCCTGACCCATGAAAACATAGATTATTGGATTGAAACAACTGTTAAAGAAAACCAAACAATATGCAATGTTACTTAATATTACATTACAAGGAAATGCTATGTCAATGCCTACACTTGCAATTAAATGCAGTATGTGAAAAAGAAACCAGCAAAGAAAGAAACAAATGACAACTGTAAATATAATTTTTAAGGTTCGACCAGATCCAGAAATTCTTCTTCTTTTTCTCACCTGGAATGCAATAAGCCCATAGGAAATTAAGATAATAGAAAAAGGGATCAAGAACATTGATACAAATCTGGTCACAGTCATAGCCTTTTCTCTCAGTTTCCAAGTCTACTCGTCAAATGTGGTTTCATTAATCCAAACTCCAAATGTGGAAGAACAGTAAGATAATTGGCCATATTCTACATGATCATAAAAAACAATGTATGGGGAACTGAGAGCCACAGATAAGATCCAGATAATTACAGAGATGATTGAGGCTGATCTTGAAGTTCTATGGATTTTTGACCATATTGGATAGAGAACACAGATGCACCGATCAACACTGATAATCATTAAAAATAATACACTTGCAGAGAGGTACAGCTGTACATTAAAAGCCCAAGTCTTACACATGATCTGACCAAAGGGCCAATAATGTGGCAGTGCCCATTCTGTAATAGAGAAAGGAATAAAGAGGCAGAAACAAAAATCTGCAATGCTAAGGTTGAGAAACCAAATAAGAGTAGCTGTCTTTTCCAATTTGAATCCGATAATCCAGATGACCAGCCCATTGCCCACAGTTCCTAAAATGAACATTATGCTGTATATTGTGATGTTAAAAACGTGTAAAAAGTGGAAAATCCTGTCATCAAAGTCCTCTTCAGTTAATGTGACAACAGTGGAAACATTGGGGAAGTAAAAAGAAGTGTAACTCTCCATTTCCAATGCAGAGCTCCTGTGAAACAAATGTTGGAGAGAAATAAATTAAACTCACTTTTCAATTTTGCATTTTATTTACATTTAAAAATTTATTTTGAATATTTAAAATGTATATTTAAACTTTAAATTTAAAATTAATCAACTTTTAAAATTAACTTTAGCACAAAAACTAGGTTCTGGAAGCTAGGGTAATTGATTTTGGAAATTGGTTGGAATAACAGATTGGAGAATGGCAGAAATAATAATCGTTACCACTGAGTTACAGTACCTATTGAAAGCCTGGCAACAAAAGAGTATAATCCTTGATAGATAAATCAAAAAGCAGCAGAAAAGAAAAAGATCAAGTAATTCTAATTATATAAGCTGATAAATACTAATATTTAATTCTAATTTGTTTCTATAGCAAAACCAGAGCAAAAGAAGCAAGTCTCTACCTCTAGGAACTTGCTGCCACTGAATTCATTAAATGCAAGTGAAACTATGAAATTCAGCACCCGATAGACATACAAAACAGAATAGGAACCATGATATACTCATAACTGCTTCCATTACTCTACCAGATTCCACTTTAACCCAAGCCAATATCTTACCTAATGAATCTGCTATGGGCTGCATATTTGCAGAATCTCAGCTGGTTCTGATCCAATGGGTCCAATGGGAATGGGTTTTTTTTGGCACTTATTTATCTTTTATCAGCTCTAAGTTCTTTGTACAAAATCCCTTTGCAAAGTTTTACTTTGTTGTGCATGAGATAAACTCAGATCAGTATCTAATAACAGCCACTGAAAGGGTTCTCTAAAAAAACCTTGTTGTAACTAATACAGAAATGTATGTGCATCACATATAAAGCCTGTCTCTGATTACCCATTCTGTCATTTGTGCCAAATGATAAGTGGTCAAAGTATCTGACTATATATGTGAATACACGCTATCTATACAGTAGTAAATGCAGCTTACAAGCAGCTTGCTATTAAATACTAAATACTGCCAATATTACCACACTCAGCATTAACAATTAAACAAATTGGAAATTAAGATCCAGAAAATGATTTGGATGAAAGTGGCTTACTTGAAACTTCAGTAGTTTGCTCAAAGCAATGGAATAAGGGTTCAAAGTCTGACATGTTTAGTGAAAGGGAAATAAACCCAACCTTGCTTGCTATCTGGCAAATGGGACAGAAATCCATCAATTATCAATGACTTGTATTGTATGGACACAATAAGCGAGTCAGAAATAAATATCTAAATAAAGGCTGAGAACAGTAATTGATTAAATAATTTTTTTCATGTTCAATTCAGTAATCTACAGTAGATAGACTGTAGAGTTCCTCAAACAATTTTTAAGTTGAATCATTACTGATGCAAAGATATACCCACGTTCAGTTTCCTGTAAGCTGGTAGATATGGTGGAACTGGGAAAATTATGATTAAAAACTGTATTTCATTATTCAGTGGGTTATTTACTAAAACTTGAATTTATCCGGTTGGGCTTTTTGGGGCCAAAATTTTAATTTTTCTTTGGAAACAAAACTAGAAGTTTTCAAGATTTATCATACCCTGATGCTGCAAAAGCCCTCATTCGAAAATCCGCAATCTCAGACAAATGGGAGATTTCCCTGTCCCAATTTAAAGATATCATGTTTGCGTTGAGTTTAGCTGGATAATATGATAAATTTGGGTTTTTGCTTGATTTCTTTTTTATTTATTATTTTATTAATAAATAAGGGGGTTTGGTCGAGCTTTCTTTATTTTAATTATGAGATAAATTCGGATTTTAGTAAATAGCCCCCTTGTCAGGTCCCAGCAGATCGGACGCAGGCGCACGTTCTGACGCCAACATACGTCCTGGGGTTAAAAGGTCACTCCGGCCTAGGCTCAATGCGAGGTGATCGTCTCTACTGACACTAAGCGTATTTCTACTGATGAATTATTCTGATTACGACTACGGCTTGTTCCTGACAACTCTCCTGATTATCCCTGGATTCCTGTATTTGCTTCTCCTGATCTCGACCTTGGCTTCCCTGACTACTCTACTGGATTTCCCTCAACTGGCGCCTGTTTCTTGATTGTTTCCTGTGTATGACCCGGCTTGTTCCTGACTTCGCTTCTTCTACTGCAGATAAGTGCTGAGTCCTTATTACGAACTGTTATTTCTGCGGGCTCACTTGGCACTCCTGCTATTCCTTATCTGGGACCGTCCTGTACCAACCTTCAGGGCGCAACTCAGTGGGAAGCGTGGGGGAGGCTCATACCTTCAGACTCGCCTTGATTCCTGACACCCCTCAGTGCTGGACTGCAGAGTGTTTGAGTAAATATTGAGTAAATACATCATACTAAAAGATCAGTTAAACAGGAACAACCTCTATAAACAAAAGAATTATGATTGCACTATTGATCTTTCTGATATGATATTTAGGGGCACTCTTCCTACGATCGAACGATTCGAAGGAATTTAATCCATCGATCGAAGGATATTCCTTCGATTAGGAAATTGTTAGGAAGCCTATGGGGACCTTCCCCATAGGCTAACATTGGCCTCGGTAGGTTTTCGGTCGCGAACTAGGGGGTCGAAGAAATTTTTAAAGAGACAGTACTTCGACTATCGAATGGTCTAACGATTTTTAGTTCGAATCGTTCGATTCGAAGTCGAAGCTCGTAGTCGAAGGTCAAAGTAGCCCATTCGATTGTCGAAGTAGCCATATTCGACCATTCAGAATTCAAACTATTTTTCCTCTATTCCTTCACTCAAACTAAGTAAATGCGGCCCTTAGTGTGGCCAAAAATGTCTACTAGCTTTATTTCTAAACTTCATGATGGCCTGCAATATTGTACTTTCTCCATTTATTTACCCATCACTCATCTAATTAACTAGGTATTGTCTTGTGAAGGTTGATCACCCCATATTATCTTCATATAGAAATTGCATTTCAAGGAAATTGTTGTTCTTGTGCATTTTTTTTAATTAATTGTGCTGTTTAAATCATAAGCTTTTTTGCCTTTATGTATCTCTTATCTTGTTCCTATGGACAAGATTTCCTTTTGTGATACACGACAACTTAAGCTAAAAATGGAGATGAGACTGACTTTACTGTGCATGAGCTAAGCACAGATCAATATCTAATAACAGTCTAATAAATCTAATAACAGGTTTCTTACAAAAAAAACCTCTCATAAATACAAAAAAACTATTTGCATCACATATAAAGTCATCAGGTGGTTTATGATTACCCAGTTCTCCCATTCATTCCACTGCCTAGTCTCTAAGGTCAGCGAGGCTAAAACATATTAGCATTAAAATGAAACAAATTAGAATGCAGAAAATAATTTGCATAAAAATGGCTCACTTGGAACGTCAGTAGATTCCCAGCCATAGGGAATTATTAAGAAGAGAAGCATTTTGGATCCACGAGTTGGATTGCGTGGCACCTAAGGGTCTAAATGGGCAACAGGCTCTGGGTTGTTTTTTGGCCTAAACAGGTTTTTCTCCTTTTTACTTGACATCACCTTGAAATGGTTACTGTAGAAAAATGGTTATTATGTATTTAGGAATTGTTTGTGTTCCTGATAAGATTGAAACATATGTTGCAAATGGTTGAGATAAGGTTTGTTTTCATTCACAGGTGCAGTTACTGTGTATCTGCTGTTTCTGGAATCCATATAAGCCTCTGTGTAACTGTTTTTCAATTTTCACCTTAATGGACTAAGTACACAGATTTGTATCACTACAATTTGGTGACACCTAGTGGCACAAAATGATAAGGTATCTTTAGTTATGTATAATTAATTGCACGAAACGCTTATGGAACATTTTCATGACTTCATGCTGACGCCCATTTTTGAGGGGATTGTGGGTATATAAATTGTTAAACCATCACAAGCATTTTTATCCTTGATAAAGGCCCCAATGAGGGCTGAAACGTTGGATGCACGGTGATGTTTAAATAAAACTATTTTGTTTGGATAAATTGGTGTGCTGGTCCATCTTCAACTGTGATATATATATATATATATATATATATATATATATATATATATATATATATATATATATATATATATATAGATATATATATATATATATATATATATATATATATATATATAATCTGATTTTCCCAGATTCGCTGGTCTGGTATGCCTATGGATTGGAGGAAGCTGGTGTCATTCCAATATTAAAAAGTGGGTTATGATCTCAGCCTGGCAATTCTAGGCCAGTAAGATTGACATCAGTGGTGGGCAAAATACTTGAAGGCTTGTTAAGGGATCACATTCAAAATTTTGTCTTAGTAAATGGCATTATGAGCAGCAATCAGCATGGCTTTATGAAGGATAGGTCATGTCAGACGAATTTGATTGCTTTTATGATGTGGTAAGTAAGATTCTGGACAGTGGGGGGGCAGTAGATGTGATCTATTTAGATTTTGCCAAAGCGTAGGATACCGTTCCCCACAAACGACTGCTTTCTAAACTAAGGTCTGTTGGGCTTAATGAAGTCGTTTGCACATGGATAGGAAACTGGCTACAGGATCGGGCACAGAGGGTGGTTGTTAATGGGACATTCTCCACTTGGAGTAAGGTTCTTAGTGGAGTCCCTCAGGGGAGGGAATTGTAAGTAATGTAGCAGTGTTTGAAGATGACACAAAATGATGCAGCCCACTAAATTCCATCCATTTCATCCAACAGCCTTACAGTCGGATCTTGACAAACTGGGCAGCTAAGTGGCAGATGAGATTCAATGTTGATCAATGTAAAGTCATGCACCTGGGATGTAAAAGTAAGCAAGCCACTTAATGGAAAGTATTAGGTAAATCCATAATGGAAAATGATCTTAGAGTCCTTGTAGATAGCAAGTGATGCCATTTAGCAGCTTCAAGGGCAAACAAGGCTGTATTAAAAGGGGCATACATTTGGGGGAATAGAGGGTCATTCTTCCACTGTACAGAGCATTGGTAAGGCCCCATCTAGAATATGCCATACAGTCAGGGGCGTAACTACAGAGAAGCAGACCCTGTGCCTGCAGGGGGCCCCATAAGGTATAGAGGCCTCCATGAGGCCCTAATTAATAAGCCATTTCAATATATATTGGTAAAACAGGACAACCCCATGATATTTTGGGGGCCTAAAATTAATTTGCTGTGGGGCCCAATAACATCTAGAATATGCTGTACAGTTTTGGTCTCCAGCACTCAAATGGGACATTATTGTATTAGAGAGGGTACAGAGAAGGGTGAAAGGTATGGAAAATCTTAGCTATGAGGAAAGACTGGCCAAATTGGAGATGTTCACACTGGCTTTAGGAGGTTCATTACTCTCTCTGAATGTGTTTTCCAGGAGAAATTGAATTGACTTTCCTAAACTTTTCTTGAAGTCCCTACCAAAGAAGACATAGATGATTGGATTGAGACAACTGTTAAAGAAAGCCAAGAATTCTGCCAGGGTTTCTAAAATGTCTTTACAAGGAAATTCTATGTCAATATCTGCATATCCTATCATAAACATAATATGGAAAAGAAACCAGCAAAAAAAGAAACAAATGACAACTGTAAATATAATTTTTAAAACTCAACCAGACCCAGGTATTCTGCTGGTTTTAACCCGGAATGCAATGAGCCCATAGCAAACCAAAATGATTGCGAAGGGGATAAAGAACATTGATACGAATCTGGCCACACTCATAGCTTTACCTATGTTATCCCAAACTTCAAATGCAGGGGAAAAGAAAAAAGATGAGTTGCCATCTTCTTTATAATCATAAAGGGCAAAGTATGGGGAGCTAATAGCCACGGATATGATCCAGATAATTGAGGCTAATCTTGAAGTTCTATGGATTGGATACACAACATACGATACACCGATCAACAATGATTATCATTAAAAATAATACACTTGCAAAGAGGTTTAGTTGTATATTAAAAAAAAGTCTTGCACGTGTTCCAACCAAATGGGCAATAATGTGGATGCGCAATTTGTATAATATAGAGAGGGAGAAAGAGACAGAAAGAAAAATCTGCAATGCCGAATTTGAGAAACCAAATAAGAGTAGCTGTCTTAAATCCGATAATCCAGATGACCAGCCCATTGCCCACAGTTCCTAGAATGGATATTATGTTGTAAATCGATGTGTTAATTATTCGTAACAAGTTTAAAATTCAGAAAAGTTCCTCTTCAGTCGAAGTGGCAGTGGAGGAAAAGTTGAAGAAGTAAAGATGAGTGCAAATTATGAGTGGAGACTGTCAAGGTTGGAGTTGTTTTCTCTGGAAAAAAGACACTTGCGAGGGGACATGATTACACTTTACAAGTACATTAGAGGACATTATAGGCAAATAGCAGGGGACCTTTTTACCCATAAAGTGGATCACCGTACCAGAGGCCTCCCCTTTAGACTAGAAGAAAAGAACTTTCATTTGAAGCAACGTAGGGGGTTCTTCACAGTCAGGACAGTGAGGTTGGGGAATGCACTGCCGGGTGATGTTGTGATGCTGATTCAGTTAATGACTATAAGAGGGACTTGGATGATTTCTTGGACAGACATAATATCAAAGGCTATTGTGATACTAAGCTCTATAGTTAGTATAGATATGGGTATATAGAATTTAATTAAAAGTAGGGAGGGGTGTGTGTATGGATGCTGTGTTTTCATTTGGAGGGGTTGTACTTGATGGACTTTGTCTTTTTTCAACCCAATTTAACTATGTAACTATGTAATTCTCCATTTCCCTTACCTTAGCCGCTGTATAAATCAAACAACAATTTTTGGCATTATACTGAAAATCTAAAGCTCATAGACACAAAGGGGACAAACGGCTTCAGTATATTATACTGTACATGTAGCAGAATATTTATCAAGTGGTGTATAAGTGATCATATACAACACACATCTCTTTCTGTACTCTTGGCAGATATTACATATTAGTCCATTATTCATATTATATTAATTGGCTCTCTGGTTGCTAGGTCATTTTACTCTAGATACCTGGCAGTCAGGGTAGAGACCTAAAAACTGTTTATTACCTTAATTGCGAAATTGCCTAAACTCCACAAATGTAACTCTCACTGATCTAATCATCCCCAAATTATATTGTTATACAAAATCTTTTTTTGCAATTTTTTGGTGTTTTTTTTAAGGGGCAAGTTCATCTTTATATTAGCTTTTTGTATGCTACAGAATGGCCTGTTCTTTGCAACATTTTAATTGGTCTTCTGCCTCTTTCCAGCACTTAAATGAGGATCTCTAACCCTGGCAGCCAAAAAAACTATCACTCTGTAGGGCTCATTTATAAACACTGGGCAAATTTGCACTTGGGCAGTAACCCATAGCAACCAATCAGTGATTAGCATTTTTCAGACAGCTGCAGGTTGAGCACTGAAAGTAATCATCTGATTGGTTGCCATGGGTTACTGTCCAGGAGAAAATTTGCCCACTATTTATAAATAACCCCCTGTGAGTGGTTAATTATTTTTTATTCCTTATCTTTCTATTCAGTCACATACTATCGGTATTGCAGTCTCACATTCAAGCCACTGCCTGGTTGCTAGGATAAATTGGTTCCTAGCAACCAGAAAGTTACTGAAATTCCATGCTTGAGAGCTGCTGAACAAAAAGCTCAATAATACGACCACAAATAATTAAAACTGAAGAATTGTAAATGATCTCAGAACATCTCTGTCTACATCATACTAAAACTTAAGTTAAACATGAACGATTTATTTAACTTTTGCACAAAAATGGTTGCTAGGGTTACTGACCTTAGGAACCAGATAGAATGACGTATTTGAAGATGAGTAGAGCCTGAAAAGAAATACATGTAATAAAAAATGGAGTTATCTGATAAAACTCTGGCAACATGAGAGAAGTGTATATTCCTAGACGGAGAAACACACCAGAAAAACACCAGAAAAGACAAATTAATTCGTTATACATTTACAAAAACTTATTTTTATTTGCATTTAGTACGTTTCAAGAGCAAAATCAGTATATAATAGCACACGATTTTCATTCATTCAAGACATTCAGTACAGAATAGGAACAATACCAAACTATTATGTTCTTCCTTTACTCAAACACGACCCAAGCTCTTACCTTCTGGATCTTCTGTGAATATATAGGTTTCTGGGTCTTTGGATCTCAGTGAGTTCTAATTCTTGACAATTGCTCTCCCAGGAAATAAATGCTCATTTGCCCTTGTATTTATCTTGTATCAGCTTTGGGTCCTTTGTACCAGATTTCCATTTGTGATAACACAAGAACTTAAGCCAAACATGGAGATGACAATCACTTTGCTGTGTGTGACCCAAGTATAGATGAGTATCTAATAACAGTCTTTAAGAGGGTTCTGTAACAAAATTATTTTTAACAAGTATATAAAACTATCTGCATCACATATTAAACAAAAGGTCACCTTTGATTTATCATCCATTCTTTCATTTATGCGATTTAGGGGCAAATTCATCAAGGGTCGAATATCGAGGGTTAATTAACCCTCGATATTCAACGAGGGAATCTTAATCCTTCGACTTCGAATATCGAAGTCGAAGGTTTTTGCGCAAATACTTTGATCGAACGATCGAAGGAATAATCGTTCGATCGAACGATTAAATCTTTTGAATCGAACGATTCGAAGGATTTTAATCCAACGATCGAAAGATTATCCTTCGACCAAAAAAAAGTTAGGCAAGCCTATGGGGACCTTCCCCATAGCCTAACATTGAGCTTGGTAGCTTTTAGGTGGCGAACTAGGGGGTCGAAGTTTTTTCTTAAAGAGACAGTACTTCGAGTATCGAATGGTCGAATAGTCAAACGATTTTTAGTTTGAATCCTTCTATTCAAAGTCGTAGTCGAAGGTCGAAGAAGCCCATTCGATGGTCGAAGTAGCCAAAAAAACACTTCGAAATTCAAAGTTTTTTTTCTTCTATTCCCTCACTCGAACTTAATGAATGGGTCCCTTAGTGATGGGCGAATTTATTCGCCAGGCGCAAATTTGCAGCGAATTTGCGCAATTTGCCTCCAGCGAATAGATTTGCAAAACGGTTCGCTGGCAAAAATTTGCCAGCGTCAAAAATGGACCGAGGCAAATTGTTTGCACAAATTCGCCCATCACTAATGCCACTGCCTAGTTGCACAATGTACACAATGAAAGAGTCAAAAACAAATATCTACAGTAAATATTGAGAGACAGATTGTGAGCACTAATTGTTTTAAGAATTTTTTTCATGTTAATTCTATCAAACTACAGTGGATGGCCAGCTCGTTGCCTTCAGTTCCTCAAACAATTTTCAAGTTGAATGATTATATGCGTGTTACGCTATGGTAAGGAGGATGCCAGGGCTTCAAAATGACCATGAATTTGATGAATAATTGTCAAAATGAACAAGGCGTGAGCCCCCACTATAATAGAGGCAGGGTACTGTTGAACTGCACTCTTCTAGTATTTTCTAAGAAATGGGCTCCAGTGGTTCTTATAATGTAACCAGAACAGTTTTATTGTGAAGAATCCAGAAAGGAGGCCACAAAGTAACATAGACTGCAAATATTATGTTATTATATACTCATGATATACATATGTGTGGATATCAGTCACCTCTATAGAACACTTAGGGGCCGATTCACTAACTTCGAGTGAAGGATTCGAAGGTAAAAAACTTAGAATTTCGAAGTTTTTATGGGCTACTTCGACCATCGAATGGGCTACTTCGACCTTCGACTACGACTTTGAATCGAAGGATTCACAGTAAAAATCATTCGACTATTCGACCATTCGATAGTCTAAGTACTGTCTCTTTAAAAAAAACTTCGACCCCCTAGTTCGCCATCTAAAAGCTACCGAAGTCAATGTTAGCCTATGGGGAAGGTCCCCATAGGCTTGCCTAACTTTTTTTGATTGAAGGATATTCCTTCGATCGTTGGATTAAAATCCTTCGAATCGTTCGATTCGAAGGATTTTATTGTTCGATCAAAGGAATTATCCTTCGATCTTTGATCGAACTATATGCGCTATATCCTTCGACTTCGATATTCGAAGTCGAAGGATTTCAATTCCTAGTCGAATATTGAGGGTTAATTAAACCTCGATATTCGACCCTTAGTGAATCGGCCCCTTAGAGATGTTCTCATCCCTTCTATAATGACTAGTTACAGGAACTCCAGGGAGATGGCTGGTATAACCTACTCTTCTGTGAACCAGGTTATTCCTGACAACCCAGGTCTTCACTGGCATCCTTTTGGGGCCCTGAAACTTTCTGTGGCAGAAAACCTGAACACTTTAGAGATAAATGCTGTACAGGCAAGGAGGAGGCAAATCATGGTCAGGGCAAGGCAAAGGTCACGAGTCAGGCAGCTAGTATCAAGGTCAGGAAACAGTCAGAAGTCAAAAACTGGTATAGCAAATGGAACACAGCCTTAAAGGAGAACTAAAGCTTGACTAAGAGATAGCTAGAAATGTTGTACATGTTTTGTAGTTCTGTACCAGCCCAAGGCAACCGCAGCCCTTTAGCAGTAAAGATCTGTGTCTCCAAAGATGCCCCAGTAGCTCCCCATCTTCTTTTCTGCTGATTCACTGCACATGCTCTGTGCTGCTGTCACTTACTGAGCTTAGGGACCCACTCACAATATACAGTACACATAGAATAGAAATGTCACAATATAAGGCTGATTAGTAATTAATACAGATAATTACTACATGGCAGCACAGAAACCAGTGCAATTAGCATCAGAATTTAATAATCAGCAAACGTGTAGCATCAGCTTATATTACAGACCAACCTAATTTTCTGCTGGATAATTAGTGATGAGCCCTAAGCTTAGCTTCTCAACAGCTGCTCAGAGCCCACTGAGCATGTGAGTGTCACAGACACTTTCCAAGATGGTGACAAGTTTGAAATCCTGGATCAGGAAGCTGAAACTTTAGGCTGGTGCAATGCATTAATTATATTAAATATGGCATTTTAAGACATATTAATTTTTAGGGCTTAGTTCTCCTTTAAACAGGAACTAATGACTCAGAAGCCAGCTTGGGCAAGGAGAAGTGTGAGAGGGAGATATTTAAAGGACAAGAAACCAATCAGGAAAGGGGAGGAACAAATGAAATACAAATACCATTGTTTACAAACAAAATACACTGGCAGAGCTCTGATGACATCATCACGTTTGACGCGATGTTGCAATGCACCTGCAAATGATGGAGTCGCAAATGATGGAGTGCCCCTTCCATGCACCCACCGGTAGGATCGCCCAGAAGTAAGGAGACATGGCCGACCAGCAGGTTGGGTTATACCCCTCTTTGAGTGGAATTCCTAGGATCTACTCACTGGTTGCCTCTCTGGGCAACAATGCAACTGGGAACCTAGTCCCTCTAACACTCCTTGGTGGAGCCCAAAACTGCTCCACTAAATAGCCCTGAACTTCACTGTGTCTCCTGGAGGGACCTACTGTATAACAGGAGATAATTCACACTCACTAGATTCTGAACTTATTATGGAGACCCATGCACAAAAGTCCCTTTAACCACATGGCTTCCAAATATATATCTTTATAGCCACTTTGTGGCTAAACCAGGAAACTTTAAAGGTCGTGAGTTGAGCCAGGAAGAAGAGCCTTTCTTCTTCATAAATTAAGGAACCCCTTAGTGGCCAAACTTTAACAGACTACACAACAAAAAGGGGAAGCTAAGTACCAGCCCCCTACATGCACTTTACTGATACAAAACATAAATAAAACATAACTGATACAAAACATAAATACCAACCATTTTATGTAAGATGGCAGATGTGATGTAGTTGGGGAAATTAAGATAAAATAATTAATGTAGTACAGTTACTCTATAGTGTTGGGGGAACAATCAACATGTACTATAACTTTCATACAAAATTGTTATATTAATAAAATTACAAACATAGAAGAAAATTACCTCTTTTATATTAAAAAGCATTTATTAAAAATACATTTAAAAGCTATAAACATTTTGTAAAAACTATAGTACTATAGTATATCAAAGTCTTTAAAAAAAGTATTAAATTCTTGAACCTTATATTAGATTATGAGAAGACATCTTATTAAGAATCGGAGGCAGGGGTAAAATTTAGAGCAAGGCAAAAGAGTGTTCAATACTAGTGACAATAAATGCAGTCTCTCTGTTTGGTGCTGGATGATTGGAAACTGTACATTCATAGAAAAATGTGAAGAATGTTAGTGGATAACTAAGCAAAGTCCATTTGTGTGCTGGGATATTTTTTACTCTAGCAAGTTAATCCTAAGGGCACATTTATTCAAAGTGAATTTTCAAATTCAAAAACTTTGAATTTCTAAGTAATTTTTGGGTACTTTGACCATCGAATAGGCCAAATTTGACTTAGATTTGAATTAAAAATACTTTGAATATTCGACCATTCGATAATCGAAGTACTGTCTCTTTAAAACAGTTTGACTTCAACATTTCACCACCTTAAACCTGCCAAATTACTACCAAATGTTAGCCTAGGGGGACCTCCTAGAACCTATAGCCAAAATTTGGCTAAGTTTTAAAAAGTCAAAGTATTTTTTTTTGAAAATCGTTCGATCGATCAACTAAATAGTTCGAATCGATTTCTACGATTGATCGAACGATTTAAATTCGACTGAAAGCGGCCAAAAAATTCAAAAAGAAAAGTTCGACTGTCGAATTTGGCCTATTCGATGGTCGAATTTCGAAGTTTTTTAACTTCGAAATTCGACCCTTGATAAATGTGCCCCATAGAATGCCCCATTCTCTTTCAGCTAATACATAGAAAGTACTAATACCCCTAGGTTCATTAGAGAGCAAAAGATCATGTCCACAGCCTGATGCGTTTTGTGTCCCAAACACTTAATCATAAGCCATAGAAACGCGTCAGGCTGAGGACACAATAAACTTTTTCACTTTGAATATTTGCCTGGTGGAAGTCTGCCTTCATTTGAGTGCCTGCTCTATATTGGTTTGTCGCTGTTTCTGAAATAATCAAGTTTATCTTCACATCTTCTCAGTATCTTTTTCTCTTTACGATTAGCGATGGGAGAATGTATTCGCCAGGCACACATTTGCGGCGTCTAAAAAATTTTCAAAAGTATTTCTGATGCCGGCGCCAATTTAGATGCAACTATAAACGGACGGCCATTGAATATAATGGGTGGCGGTGTCAACTTTGACGCCGGTGCCCATTTTGACGGGAAATTCGTGAAAAACGTGGCAAAACGAAACGGGACAAATTCACCCATCACTATTTATGATGTTTTCATGCAACAAGTGGGTGTTAGATTTTATTAACAGTTAGATCCAATATATCTTTTAGAGGGAAATCCCTTTTCTAGCAGATGTGTTAGCGCTCGCTTCATTCAAACTGACTCCAGCTCAATCAAAATCACAGCACAAATCCTTAATGTAGAGAAGGAGCAGGCCCGCATTTGTAGCGAGGCCACATAGGCCCAGGCCTAGGGCGGCACCTTTTTGGGGGCGGCATGCCGCCCAGCCGCCTGTGCTCCCCAGTGCTTCGGCGCTCGCACGCTGTCGCTTTTGCGCCAGCGTGTGGTAGTGCGGGCGAGCGCTAGGACCGCGCGGAGCGCACGGCCTAGGGGCGCCCGCCCAGCGAATCCAGCACTGAGAATGAGTATTTATGGTCTAAATTTCTTTGAACTAAGCTACATGAATCAATATCGATGGCAAACAAATTTGTTTGGGTTTATTTACTATTTCAATTTTTGGCAGACTTAAATTATGGATATCCAATTTACAGAAAGACCTCTGGAATTAAGAAATCAGAATAATAGATCCTATACCTGTATTTATTCACAACAATCATGGGCACTGTGCCCAAAAAAACATGTACAGGTATGGGACCTGTTATCCAGAATGCTTGGGACCAGAGGTATTCTGGATAAGGGATCTTTCTGTAATTTGGATCTCAATACCTTAAGTCTTCTAAAACATAAATTAAACATATAATAAACCCAATAGGATGGTTTTGCTTCCAATAAGGATTAATTATATCTTAGTTGGGATCAAGTACAAGCTACTGTTTTATTATTACAGAGAAAAAAAAATCAGTTTTTCGATTATTTTGGATTATTTGATGAAAATGGAGTCTATGGGAGATTACATTCCAGTAATTTGGAGCTTTCTGAATAATTGGTTTCCAGAAAACAGATCCAATACCTGTATAATAAATATATTTTTTTTTAGGCACACTAAACCATTGTTGCAAGTTCATTATTTTTTCGAGCCCCTGAAGATGATCTCAGGCTGGGGGGTCGATCAATACTGTGCATAACAATTCTTACTCCATGCCCAGTTGCCCGCAGCATATTCTGGTTTGGAGTTTCAGGAGGGTCATTTCTCTCTCTGAGAATTTCTGGAAGTTCCTTTCCTTCTCTGAATGTGTTTTCCAGGAGAAATGGAATTGACTTCCTTAAACTTTTTTTAAAGTCCCGACCAATAAAGACATAGATTATTGGATTGAGGCAACTGTTAAAGAAAGCCAGGCAGATTGAAAGGTTATCTAAAATCACCCTAGAGGGATACCTTAAGTAAATATCTGCATAGTCAATCATAGACCTAATATGAAAAAGAAACCAGCAAGAAAAGAAGCAAATGACAATTGTGAATAGAATTTTCAAGGTTCGACCAGACCCAGCGATTCTGGTGCTTTTTCTCACCTGCAATGCAATGAGCCCATAGCAAACCAAGATGATGGAAAAAGGGATCAAAAACATAGACACAAATCTGGTCATAATCATAGCTCTGTGCCTCCGCTTCGAAGTCTCAATGTCAAATGTGGATGCATTATCCCAACGTATATAGGAAAGAAAACAGGAAGAATGCTGGTCGTCATGTACTATGTAATGTTGAAAAGCTATGTTCGGAGAGCTAATAACCATGGATATGATCCAGGTAATTACAGAGATGATTGAGGCTAATCTTGAAGTTCTATGGATTTTAGCCAACATTGGATACAGAACACAGATACAACGATCAACACTGATTATCATTAAAAATAATACACTTGCACAGAGGTTTAGCAGTAGGTTAAAATTCCAAGTCTTGCACATTATCCAACCAAAGGGCCAATAATGTGGATGTACAATTTGTATGATATGGAGAAAGAGAAGGAGGCAGAACATAAAATCTGCAATGCCGAGGTTGAGAAACCAAATAAGAGTAGCTGTCTTTTCCATTTTGAATCCGATAATCCAGATGACCAGCCCATTGCCCACAGTTCCTAGAATGGATATGATGCTGTAAATCGTTATGTTAATTATTTGTATGTTAATCCTTTGCAACAAGCTGTCGCTAAATGTCTGTTCATTCTCAGTGACAGCGGTGGAAAAGTTGTCGATGTGAAGAGCAGAAGTGTAATTCTCCATTTCCATTATAGAGCTGCTGCATGAAACAAATGTGGGAGAAAAAAAATTAGAACACTTTTAAAACGTTATGCTGACAAATATTACTGGAAATGGTTGCAGTGTACATGGAGCAACCTATTTATCAAGCTGTATAAACGAAAAGCGCGATTGGATACAGTACATGTCCAGGGTTGGACTGGGGGGGCCCCTCCATGCCGGCGATGTGCCTGTGCGCATGCCCCGCGTTAGTACGAATGTGCCGCAGTGCTGCGTGTGCGCACAGCATTTTTTTGCTGCAACCTCCGACAAAGGGGGTCGCGGCTTTAAAGGAAAACTATACCCCCAAAATGAACACTTAAGCAACAGATAGTTCATATCATATTAAGTGGCATATTAAAGAATCTTACCAAACTGGAATATATATTTAATTAAATATTGCCCTTTTACATCTCTTGCCTTGAGCCACCATTTTGTGATGGTCTGTGTGCTGCCTCAGAGATCAGCTGACCAGAAATACTTCAACTCTAACTGTAACAGGAAGTAGTGTGGAAGCAAAAGACACAACTCTGTCTGTTAATTGGCTCATGTGACCTACCATGTATGGTTTGTTGGTATGTTTGTGAGTACAGTGAATCCTGCGATCCCAGGGGGCGGCCCTTATTTTTTAAAATGGCAGTTTTCTATTTATGATTACCCAATGGCACATACTACTAGAAAAGTATATTATTATGATAATGGTTTATTTACATGAAGCAGGGTTTTACATATGACCTGTTTTATGCAATATTTTTCTATAGAGACCTACACTGTTTGGGGGGTATAGTTTTCCTTTAAGAAGAAGATGTGGGTGCAGACCTGGGCCAGTGGAGCCCACAAGAGTCGGGGGCCTACCAGGTTTTTTGCCCCACCTGCCCAGTTCCGACCCTGTACATGTCTGATTTCCTCTAATTCCTTCTCGGCAATGTGTGAAAAAAAATCGTTTGTGCTCACATTTCAAACTTTTGTGCATAGTTTTTAAAAACTGTTGGTCAGAATTTATACAAAATGTTGTGTTTTCATGCAAAATTCTTTGTGTGCACCACAATCTGTTGTGTGCCCTGGCCTCAATACTTATACAGAAAGCTCCAAATTACGGTATGGCCAGGGGCGTAACTACAGAGTAAGCAGACCCTGCAATTGCAAAGGGGCCCATGAGGTAAAGGGACCCCATGAGGCCATAACTCATGTAGAATTTCAATAAATATTGGTAAAAAAGATTTAAAAAAAAAATTGTTGGGGGGCCCAGTGATATCTAATTATGCCACTGGGATGGCCATCTCCCACGAACTCCATTTTGATTAAATTAAAATTTCAAAATGTTTAAATAGATTTCCATTTTCCCTGTAATAATAAAACCATAATTTGTGCGTAATTTCAAGACATAATTAATCCTTATTAAAGGCAAAGCAATCCTATTGAGTTTAATTAATATTTAAATTATTTTTTTTAGTAGGTATGGAGATCCATATTCAGGAAACAATCCTTATCCAGAAAACCTCAAGTCCCAAGCATTCTGGATAATAGGTTCCATAACTGTATATAACTTCCATGTTTCGTAACCCATAGCAATAAAACAACACAGACTAATGTTACTGGTTTTCCAGATAAGGGGTAAGTTGGATCACCATATCTTAAATGTGCTAAAGAATAGTGATGGGCGAATTTGCGCCGTTTCGCTTAGCCGAAAAATTTGCGAAATTCACGAAACGGCGAAAAAAATGCGAAGCAGCGTTTTTTTGACGCCGGCGCCTTTTTTTTTGACACCGGCGCCCGTTTTCGGAAAAAAATTTCTCTGGCGGCGAATCGCGCAAATTCGCTGCAAATTCGCGCCTGGCGAATAAATTCGCCCATCACTACTAAAGAATCATTTAAACATTAAATAAACCCAACAGGAACATTTTGTCAGCAATATGGATTCATGCAGCTTAGTTAACATAAAGTACAAGTTACTGGTTACTTATTACAGAGATGCAATATTTGGAAGATGGCCTTCCACATAATACAGAACTTTTTGGATAATGGGTTTCCAGATAAGGGAATACCTGTACTAGGAATACAGTTATGCCCTGCTCCTATTATTATGGTTGACTCCATTGTCAGGGAACATATTAAAAACCTCTGGCACACTGGTGTAGCTGATTAATGTGACCAAAAAACGAGATATTACATATGGGGGCCCATTTGCTTTGCCCGAGTGAAGGAATAGAATAAAAAAAAACGTTGAATTTCAAATGTTTTTTTGGCTATTTCGACCATCGAATTGGCTACTTCGACCTTCGTCTACGACTTCGACTTCGAATTGAATGATTCAAATTAAAAATCGTTCGAATATTCAACCATTCGATAATCGAAGTACTGTCTCTTTAAAAAAAACTTCGACCCCCTACTTCGCCACCTAAAACCTACCGAGGTGCAATGTTAGCCCATAGGCTTTCTAACTATTTTTTGGTCGAAGAAAAATCGTTCGATCGATGGATTAAAATCGTTCGATCGAACTATTTGCGGATATTCGAAGTCGAAGGATTTACATTCGGCAGTCGAATATCGAGGGTTAATTAACCCTCGATATTCGACCATATGTAAATCTGCTCCTAACTTCTACAGTCCATGACTGCCTGCAATATTGCACTCTCTCCACCAATTTACCCATCACTCATCTAATAATCTGGATATTGCCCTGTGAAGGGTATTCACCCCTCCCCCATTATCTTTATACAGAAACTCTTTTCAAGACAAATGTTTTTTTTGTTTTTTTTTTAAAAAAAGCTTTAGCAAAAAATATACTCTTTGCTTCTACAATTACTTACCTTGAAAAGTGGTTAGAATGATAGAGTGGAAGATGACAAGAGTCCGAACAGAGATACTGTACAGTATATGTAATAATAACTGTAGTCATGCGACCATGGACGTAATCAAATCCTGGCAACAAGAGATACGTTTTTTAATCCTGGATGGAGAGACAGAGTGGAGAGAAATATAATTCAAAAAGCACCAGTAAGGAAAAAGATCAATTCATTCTTCATAGACAAGGTCCAAAAGTTCATGTTTTTATGAAATATAATATGTTTCTAGAACAAGTCCAGTTTAAGAGAAGAAAGGCTCTGCTCGTAGGGACTTGCTGCCACTGAACCCATTAAACACAAGTGATACCATGAAATTCAACACATGATAGACATTCAATACAGGATAGGAACTGGGCTATACTGTATGTTAACCTGCTTTCTTAATTCTTATTTCCAGATCCCCTATTAACCAAAGCAAAGCTTTTACCTAATGAATCTGCCGTTAGCTGTATATTTGCAGAATTTGTCTCTGCTCTGGATCTCAGTGGCGTCTGATTCTTGAAGATCCCTCACCCGTATTTATGTTGTATCAGCTCTTTGTACCAGATTTCCTTTTGTGATATACAAGAACTTAAGTCAAACATTGACATGACAATCACTTTGCTGTTCATGAACTAAGTGCAAATCATTATCTAATAAAAAAGTATTTTATAGATTCTTGAAGATTTCTCACTAACTATATAAAACATTTTGTTCTTCATTGTCTCTTATTAATCTCTTATTAATAATTATCTCTTATTATCCAAGTCATGGAGATCACAATCACTTTGTTGTGCATGAACTAAGCCCAGGTCAATATTTAATAACAGTCATTTCAGAGGGTTCTGTAACCAAAAAAGCCTTCTTCTAACAAATATGACAAATATAACAAACTCTGCATCACAGCTAGGGGCAGATTTATCAAAGGTTGAGGTGAATTTTCAAAAGAAACAAATTCGAATTTTGAGCTAATTTTTGTTTATTTCGACTAGAGAATAGTCCAAATTCAAATCGAATTTTTGAAAAAAATTTAAAAATTCGAATATCGAAATTTATCATGTACTGTCTCTCTTAAAAATTTTACTTCGACCATTCGCCATCTAAAAACCTGCCGAATTGCTGAACCTAATTGGAGTCAATTGGTGCACTTTAAAAAATAAAATCGAATTTTTTTTTGGAAAAAACTTTGATTTAAATTCGACCGAGCGATCTATTCCTTAGATTTGTACCGGATATGGACTTATTTGATTGAAAAAGGACCTATTAGACCAAAAAAAACCTTTGACTTTATTTCGGTTGGTCTTTTTGAATTCGAATTTCGACGTTATTATTATATTCTCCATTCAGACATTCACACGTCTGCTCTTTTAATTAAATGGGTGGGAGTTTTGAACTAGTCCGGAGGAAGAGTAGGACAACTTTAGGGAATGTTATGAAGGTTGCATAGATGGAAGACAGCTTCATTAGTTAGAATACCCGTAGGGGCAGATTTATCAAGGGTCAAAGTGAATTGGAGGGAATTTTCGAAGTAAAAAAATTCAAGGTAATTTTTTGGATACTTCGACCATCGACCATCGAATTGGATGCTACGACTTCGAATTTACTTCAATTTCGATTCGAAGTAAAATCGTTCAAATATTCGACCATTCGATAATCGAAGTACTGTCTCTTTAAAAAAAACTTCGACTTCAATAGTTCGCCAAATTAAACCTGCCGAAGTGCTATGTTAGCCTATGGTGACCTTCTAATGCATTTCTAAGTTTTTTGTAGTCGAAGTAAAATTGTTCGATCGATCGCTGAAATTGTTCTATTCGATCAAACGATTTTACTTTGACTGCAAAATGGTCAAATTCAGTAAAAAAAACTTGGCCATTCGATGGTCAAAGTATATTTCACTTCGAAATTCGACCTTTGATAAATCTGCCCCGTAATAACAATTATAGGTAAGTCAATCATTTTTCCTATCAACATAGATCTACTGAAACTCAGCCAATAATTAATTAATTTGCTAGAGCAGTAGAAATAAATATTTTTATTTTTTTACAAAACAAAAGATAGTTGACAGTTAAAACGTTCATAAAAGAGTTGAGAACACGAAAGGATGTTCCCAGTGCTAAATTCAAAAGGGTAAACCTGAAAGTTGGAACAACGGAAGGGAGTAAACATCAGGCGCACAAACTTTAAAAATGTATTTTACCTGGAATGCTGGGTATAAAGCAAGATAGAGCTTCTGCTGTTTGCCAGAAAGAAAATTAATAGTACAGGTATCTGACCTGTAATCCAGAATGCTCGGGACCTGGGGTTTTCTGGATAATAGATCTTTCCATAATTCCGTAATTTTCAATAAGAATTAATTATATCTTAGTTTAGATCAAGTACAATGTACTGTTTTATTATTACAGAGAAAAACATGGATACTTTGGATAAAATGGAGTATAAGAGAGTTGTCCTTTCTGTAATTCAGAGCTTTTTGTATAATGAGTTTACCCATACAAGCAGAAAAAGTTCCTACAAAATTTCCAGAAGTAAAAATGATTCCTTAAACAACATTACTTTTTGTTGACAGAAGTGTACACTTTTAGGGGCCCATTCACCAAGCTCGGGTGAATGAATAGAGAGAAAAAAGCTTGAATTTTGTTTTTTGTGCTCCTCAACTATCGAATTGGCGTAAATTCGCCTGAGTAGAATGATTCGAATAGATCGAGCGCAAAAACGCTGCGACTATTCGCCCATTCGATAGTCGAAGTACTGTCTCTTTTGACTGCCTACTTCGCCACCTAAAACCTACCGAATTGCTTTAAAAGCCTATGGGAAAGTCCCATAGGCTTGTTCGAATACAAGCCTATGGGACTGGGGAATAGAATCGAATAGTCGAATGGGCGAATATTCTCCAGGCAAATAGGTGCACGATGGAATATTCGCTCGAAGGATTTTCATTCGATCGCATGCCTTTTTATTCGATCAAAAACTTGGAAAACAAGCCTATGGGACTTTCCCATAGGCTTTTAAAGCAATTCGGTAGGTTTTAGTTGGGGAAGTAGGCAGTCGAAATATTTTTAAAAGAGACAGTACTTCGACTATCGAATGGGTGAATAGTCGCAGCTTTTTTTGCGCTCAATCCAGTACTTCAACTATCGAATGGGTGAATAGTCGCAGCGTTTTTGCACTCGATCTATTCGAATCATTCTACTCAGGCGAATTTACGCCAATTCGATAGTCGATGAGCACAAAAAACGACTCGAAATTCAAGCTTTTTTCCCTCTATTCATTCACCCGAGCTTGGTGAATCGGCCCCTAACAGTAGTGATGGGCGAATTTATTTGCCAGGCGCGAATTCATGGTGAATTTGCGCGATTTGCTGCCGGCGAATAAATTCGCGAAACGGGTGTGAAAATCCATTTGTGGACGCTGACGCATTTTCGAAAAAAAACGGACGCCGGCGTCAAAAAAACGGACGCCGGCATCAAAAACGAGACGCTGGCGCCGTTTCGCAAATTTTCCGGCGAAGCGAAATGGCGCAATTTTGCCCATCACTAATTAACAGTGGTAAAAACTAAAAAACTACATTTTTAGAAGTGTATTTATCAAAGGGTGGACTCTTACTTTCACACATTGATAAATACACTTCTAAAAAGAAAAAGGCAGCCTTTTTTATGATTTTTGTGCCCCTGATGAAGACCTGTTTGGGTCGAAACGCATAGGGCGACTTGCTGTTACCACATGGTGTAACTGGCATGTAATAAAAAAAATTCTTTTGATTCAAAATAGTGTGCAATCCTTATTTTTCTTTCATGCATGATTTATTTGGAGACTTCTGATGGGCAGCCTCCTCTAGGATAAGCACCTCAAATACATTTGTATTTTTTGCTTTATGACTTTGGAGTGTGCGCCTTCTGTTCATTGTACTTAGACATCAGGGCAGAGAATAGAAAGGGACAGACAAACACTGCTTTCAATAGCAATACATATACAAATAACTTAAAAACCATAGAAATTTTGTAATGAATGTATATTGCAAAGTTGCTTAGAATAATGTTTTCTTCAGGCAAATTTTTATTTTGGGGTTGACATGCCCTTTAAGATCATTACTTCTAAATCATTGTTGTCGTTTCCCTTTATGAACCTGCTTTCCAGAAGACATTGAATTTATTTCTAAAACTGTTAAAGAAAGCCAAACATTGTCCAAGGTTATCTAAAAGCATAAGGTAACTTGGCTTAATGTAAATGTCTACAACTAAAGTCATCGGTAGAGTATGGAAAAGAAACCAGCAAAGAAAAAAACAAGTGACAATTGTAAATATAATTTTCAAGGTTCGACCAGACCAAGGGATTCTGGTACTTTTTTTCACCTGAAATGCAATGAGTCCATAGCAAACCAAACTGATGGAAAAAGGGACCAAGAACATAGACACAAATCTGGTTACAGTCATAGCTTTGTACCTTTCCTCCCAAATCTCCATATCCACTGAAGTTGCATTAGCCCAAACTGCAAACATTGAGGTACAAAAAGGAACCTGATTGTGATATATTTGATCATAAAAAACAATGTACGGGAAACTGAGAGCCACAGACAAGACCCAGATAATGACAGAGATGATTGAGGCTGATCTTGAAGTTCTATGGATTTTAGCCAACATTGGATAGAGAACACAGATACAACGATCAACACTGATTATCATCAAAAATAATACACTTGCACAGAGGGTTAGATAAAGGTTAAAAGCCCAAGTCTTACAGAAGTAGACATTTTGAGACAACATATTAAATTATGATATTACTTCCAGCAAGTAGATATCAGGAAATGTCACTGCAAATCCTCCATAACTCATACCTTACTCCAATCAGAAGATTTAAGATGGGTAACCTCTCCTCGGATGAATGCTTAAAATGCCGCACTCCTGCAGCAAACCTAATACATACCATATGGTCTTGTCCTTTAATGCAATCCTTTTGGAAAGAAGTCATCTCATACGGTGCACAGATGATTGGGAAACCTCTCCAAGCACATATAGAATGGGCCCTATTCAGCAACTCTACTTCGTTCACACAAATAACAAAAACTGAAAAGCACCTCATGGGAAGACTGGCTGCAGCAGCCAGGAAAACAATACTGCAACAATGGCTACACACTGATCCCCCACCATTGATATTAGTAAAACAAAAATTACATCACATATTCCATATGGACTGGTTGGAAACCGTAACCAGGAAAGAACACGATACATCGAAATTCTTCAACACCTGGTCTACCTATATAGCACACCTCCCACAACGGATCAAATGCCTCACAATCTACACCTTTAGACATACACCATGGTATGATATGGAAACTCTCAAAGGCCACCCTTTGATCATGGAATCATCCCAATACTTGGCAGCATTACAACAAGAATCACTACAACCCGATACCGCACCTCCCAGAAGTCACCAAACTAACAGATTGCTGACCTCTTATCTGAATTAACCATTATAGGATCTACCCCCCATGCTATTGATCATAACTGAGCTGGATGTTTAAATTGTTATTGAAATGTTTATGTTTGATACCATAATCACTGTAATATCTACTCCATGTAAACATGTAAAAGTATGTCTTGTGATTTTGCTTTATCACTTCAAATAAAAACAAGTTATAAAAAAAAAAAAAAGCCCAAGTCTTGCACATTATCCAACCAAAGGGCCAATAATTCATTAGTGCCCATTGTGTTATACTGAGAGGAAGAAAGAGGCAGAAGGAAAAATCTGCAATGCCGAGATTGAGAAACAAAATAAGAGTAGTTGTCTTTTCCATTTTGAATCCGATAATCCAGATGACCAGCCCATTGCCCACAGTTCCTAGTAAGAATGTTATGCTGTAAATCGTTACGTTAATTGCTCTGCACAAGAGGTAAGTGCTGTCGTACATTTCTTCTCCCGGTGATGTGGAAAAGTTGGTGAGATAAAGAGGAGAGTAATCGTCAGTTTCCATTTCACAGCTGCTGTGTAAAACAATTGTGGGAGAAAAATGAATAAATACTGAATTTTGCAATATTCTGTAAATCTAAAGCTACAGCATATATAGGGAATGAGTTGTTACATTTTGATGCTATATTAAATTTGTGCTAAAAGTTTTTTAGGAACGGAACAATTTGTTTCTTAAACATTCTTATTATAGTCCCCATTAATCTGCCCTCTGGCTGATGGGGCCTTTTACTATAGATCCCAGGCAATTCTTTTTTTAATTTCAATGTGCATTCTGGGTAGAGGCAACCTTTACAGAAAAATTCAAAACTAAAAAATGACAACCATGTGAAAATTTGCTGAAGCTGGATGCACACAGGTAAATAATGAGCCAAATTGAATTTAGTGAGAAAAGGTTTTCTCACTGAATTTTATCTGACCCATTGTTTGATTGGCTGGAAAGTTTTTGAGCAACCTGCCCTCATCTGCACATCTGTACTGAAAGACTCAGATTTCTACACACTACTAAATCCACATAAATGGGAATTCCCATCACCAAATTATCTTGAAACTGTTTTGCTTTGAAACCGAAAATATGAAAATATTTTTGAATTTTGCTGCTTGACTTAAAATCGACTCTCTGTTTGTACCAAATATAATCAGCGATTGAAATATAAATAGTCATAATAATAATAATAATAACTGTAACCAACATGTTGCTTATATCTGATAAACCCTGACAACTAGAAAAGTTTATATATAATTGGATGGCGAGACACAATACAGAAAAGATGTAAAAAACAAAAAAAAAAAACAATATATATATATAATATAATGGAATTTCATTTTTATATGAATTTCCTTGTGAATGATGAAATTCATAACAGCATAAAAATTCAGTACAGAATAAAAAAACATGTAATAGTTTAAACTGCTTCTTTTAATATACAGATCCACTTTTAACCTTACCAAATAAATGTCTTGTGAACTGTATTTGCTCCAATGCAGATATCTGGGTCTCAGAAAGGTCTAATTCTTGTGATCCCTTAAAGACAAAATGAAGTTTTTTGCCTTTATTTATTTCTTTTCATATGTTTTTGCACAAGATTTCCTTTTGTGATAACACAAGAACTTAAGCCAAACATGGAGATGACAATCACTTTACTGTACATGACCTAAGTGCAGATCAATATCTAATAACAGTCTTTTAGAGGGTTTTGTAACAAAACAACTTCTTTTAACAAATATAACAAACTATCTGCATGATAAAGTTAGAGGACAATTGACTTCAGAAAGAAATCAATAAGGCTGTAAAACTAAACAGTTGCTTGAAATCTTCCCCTTGACTTCTAAAATACTTAGCAGCTCCTAGTTATTGAGTTCTATAACACATTTTGAGTATGGAGTTCTAAAACCATATGTGTTTTTTAGCCACATTTGTTCTTAAATCAAAAAATGAAAGTGATAATCATGAATTGAAATTGCCCCTAAAGAGCAATTTATCAAAATTTCAAGCTTTATTCACAATGTGAAAAAAAATACAGTGAAAAAGCACAGAATACAATGTATTCAAGAATACTGTTTGGAATGGAATAGTTGGTATATATATGAAAACCCCCCAAAAAAAAGTCGCCAGGAAAAAACTTAGCTAAATGGAAGACTTTTTATCAACAGTCTCATTTTAGTGGTTTTAGAGGTTTTTGAAACCTCGACCAAACTTACTTTCTCTAAAACCACAAATATTATAACATTTCTTAAAGATCTAAATATAAAAAGTTCAAAAGAAAAACAATCCAAAAAAATATGAATACCTTCAGACAAATCCTAGCAAAAGAATATATCCGTTATTGGTAAAGAATAATATCACATTACAACGCTTCGTATAGGGTTTATTTCCCTTTATCCCTGGCAATAAAGTTATGTCCGATATAGAGATATAGATAGTATATCAACTTAGTCAGAAATTAGAGAAAAAGAAAAGCTACACATTTTCTATTTGGATTTTTCATGGTTTAATAGGATCTCTAAGATTTATCCGAGTAATGATAATTCTCAGTAAAACTTTCCTAAAACAGCAGTTAACGGTTAACTCAATTTTGTGGTTAATTCCCTCTTTTATTATATAACAAACCTGCTGCCTTAATATTTTCTTTACACAGGCACAGTGGTGACAATAAAACCTGCCTAAATCAAACCCTCTGTTACATATACAAATTCTCTCACTCAGACACAATATATTTCTTTCACACACTCACTGAGACTCATATTTTGGAGTCACACATCCAAAACTATAAGATGTGGGTCCTCACCAGGCAGCAGCTACATCTAATTCTTTGATGCTCTCTCCTCTTGGGTTTCTCGGGCAAGTTGTAAAATGATGTTGTTTTTTCTTGCAATCGCCATGTGACTCTACATTTCCCATCTATTTTTCCCATCGGTTCCCAGGGAAAAGCTGCCAGTATCTTTAAATACTGTAATAGCCCTATTTGGATGTGTTCATTTGGGTATTTCCCTCTTAAACTGACATACAGTTTCATCTAAACATCCTTTAGGGTACTATACATTTGTTTCAAAGTAGTCAGAGCTTTTGTACATATCATTGCATGTTGCAGGAGTTAAGCAAGTGTTTAATCTCAGTTTCATCTTATTTGGCTCATATCTCAAGCATGGTCATGTAGAGAATCACCTCTTGGAATAAATAGTATGGATGCAGCATGAAGGAGACAAAAATGATGTTGAAGTGATGTTAAGGCACAGATGCTGTAAAATATATTTCCAAAAAGTGATCTGTGTCAGTAGCTTGTGGACAGTAAGGGCATATTCCATGTTTGGTCAACCAATGAGAGCATTTCATTGTTTATCCCTCAATCTCCCAAGCCCCAGATTTCCAGAGCACAATGCTTTTTTTCATCAAATTTCATCAGAAATTGTACCAGCAGTGTGGTTACAGCAATCACATTGATGGGTTGGTTACATTGTTCTCTGCTACACTGTGCTATGGCCCATATGACCCTGGTCTTAGGGTTTTGTATTCCATCAAATGTCCTCCATGTATAGATCTTGTAGTTCTTCTGTTCTCTCCCTGTCTCTTTGCAGAGTTTGTTGCATTAATCAAAATAATCCAGCATCTTCTACAGTATGAAAACATTCTCAGCAGATGTACAGGAGCAAAAATAAATATTAATATAAAAGCAAGCTAGACAATTACAGGGTGGATCAGTTTGAAAGGAGCCAGATGGTCGAGGAGAACCTTTGCAAGTTTTCATAACATGGATAATTATTATTATTATTATTATTACAAGAGTTAAAACTTCTTGGTTCCTTTGGACATATTGAATGAGCTTACTAGAGTTTTATAGAGAAGACTCTCCAGCTCTCTACAGACTTGTATAGGATGTTTTAGGGCATATTTATTAAGAGGTGATAAAATTCATGTCATGATAAATGTTATGATAACCACTAATTGTGGTCCCAACTAAGCACCTCTGGCCATATTTTTCCTAGGTTGGTACCTCCCTCTTTAGATGTTTAGGGATGAAATGCTGGCTTTTGTTAAGGAAGGTCTTAAAGATTTTCAGAGGAGACTCTTTTTAGATCACCATTGCATAGTGTTTGTCTCAACAGGTAAATTCCAGAGAGGGTGTTAAAATGGTTATAGTTGACCTCTGATCAACACATTGGTCTTGAAGGTTGACCCTCCCCAACTGTATCTTTTATGAAGGACCACGTGTTTTTGCCATGAGGCAATGAACTGCTCTTTACCAGGAAGACTTTTATTGTTAAGAGACAGCCTACTATTATTTTACCAAAAATCTTGCACTTTTTGGCAGAGAGTGGAATCACACTCACTATACTATTACTGTGACCACCTTAAATTACTCACAAATTATTAAATTACTGAAAAATAATTGCAAATGCATGTTTTGGAATTCTACTGTCTACACCCATAGTTACAGTAAGTATATACTGACATACCTCCTAATGTCCATATTTTATGCCCTTCTTGATAACTGTAGCCAAATAATATAATATTCCTCTAACATGCAAATGTTCAACCTAACAGAGGACCTGGGGCAAGTACTGCTTTCCATTGTCTTCCATGCAGAAAGTTAAATTAAAAGTGATTTTATTATGGAGAAATAATCTTATGTTTTCAGTAGCAGTATTACCTGCCAATTATATATGAAATACATTAATAGAAAAACCTTTTGCTAGAAACATGTTAAGCTACCATTTCACTTTATAAAATGTTGTTGCCTTCCAGAATATCTGGGGGGTCAGTTTTCTCTCTGAATGTACTTTCCAGAAGGAATGGAATTGACTTCTTTAAACTTTCTTTAAAGTCCCGGCCAACAAAGACATAGATTACTGGATTGAGACAACTATTAGAGAAAGCCAAGCAGTCTGCAAATGCATAAAGGAGAAATTTATGAGGCCACTCTATGTAAAGGCCTGCTATGTCAATGATAGGCAATAAATGATATAGAACCCAGCAGAAGAAAAAACAAAGGACTGTTATTAGTATAATTTTTAAGGTTCGAGATGACTCAGGGATTCTTTTGTTTTTTCGCACCCTGAATGCAATGAGCCCATAGCAGACGATTATGATTGGAAAAGGTATCAGGAAGGTGAACACAAAATCAGAAATGACCATGGCCGGGAAATTTAGAATAAACATCTCCTCATGAATTGTGGTAATATTGTCCCAACTTCCATTTCTCAGAAAACAAAGAGAAAAATTGTTGTAGTTTATGATATCAGTAAAAAAAAAATTTGGAAAGCTGAGAGCCACGGATAGGAGCCAAATGATTACTGAGATGATTGTTGCTAACCTGGAGGTTCTGTTGCTCCTTGACCTTATTGGGTACAGAACACAGATACAACGATCAATACTGATTGTTGTCAAAAATAATAAACTTGCACACTGATTTAGGCCCATGGTGAAATATCTACCCATGCATATTATCTGACCAAAGGGCCAGTTACCCCACAGTACTGCTTCAGTAATATGGAGAGGAAGGAAAAGGCAGAAGGAGAAATCTGAAATCCCAAGGTTGAGAAACCAAATGGTAGTCATTGTCTTTTTCATTTTAAATCCAGTTATCCAGATGACCAGTCCGTTGCCAAGAATTCCTAAAATGAATGTTAGGCTTAGACATGTTATACACATTGCTCGTGCCAAGTAGAAAATGTTTTCCTCGGGTAACTCGGCATCAGTGGAAAAGTTGGTGACATTAGGAGAAGAAGTGGAACTTTCCATTTCCATTGTAGATCTGATAAATATAAATTGGAGAGAAAGGTTGGAAATATTTTGTAAACCTGGCATTTTCAGTATTATTCACTGAGCTCTAGCACTGCATAAAACAGAAAGATGTTCTATTATTCCAGCTGAATACTTTTGGATAACTTTTTACTGGAAAAACCTCAGGGTTCCCAATTTTAGGTTATAGTAGATTTGCCCCTTTTTTTAAAGAAACTTGATGATGAGATATGTATGTTTTGACATGTGCTAACGTTTCATGGTAAAACAAAAATCAAATTCAAAAAAATTGTTAAAATAATTGTTCAGGGTAAATAGATAGCCTGTGCAAAATACCATTTCCCATAGGTAATGAAAACAAAGAGCAACAACATTTCAGTTTCAAGGAACAGTTCAGTATAAAAATCAAAACTGGGTAAATAGATCCTGTAATAGTCTCTCTAGGAGAGCCTGCTAGGCTTAGGGCTACCTCTATTGAGCAGCTTTTGGCTTCACCAATGATAAATAGAAGGGATTAGATCCCAAGGATATTGTTGCCTAGTGATTGAATCAAAGCCTGTTTATAGGGATCAGATAGATCATCACCTGAGTTTCATCTAAGTGGTGTCCCTAGGTGAAACAGGAGAAACTCTAGGAGAACAGTGTGATATTCCCTCTCAAGTGTTACAGGAGGGAAGGCTCTTCAATTGGTCTTTGTTTTAAGTATGTAACTACTGCTCAATGACTAATCTCTGTATCAATGTTATATACTCCTATATGGATCTGTGTTCAGTTATTGTTCAAAGAACCACTGGCTCTTTTATAATCCTGATTGCAGTGTGTTGCACCCTGCCTCCACACTAGTGTGAGGGCCCATTCCCTGAGACTACAAGGTTTCATCCGGAGCAAATATTGGGGTAAAACTCAAAGTTAGAGTAACGGTGTCATTTTACTATAATCTTATACAATATTTTAGTCAAAGTGACAACATTGCTAAAGTGGAGTCCATCAATTAAGCAAATAATTACAATTCTCATGGCTCGAGCACTGATACAATCTTCCAGAGGCACTAATTCATATGCAGCCATGCAATGGTCATCTTATAGGGGCACCAAAGGTAATATTCTTTTCATTTTAAATTAAGGAAAAATACAGAATTTTATGAATTATCATTATTATCATTATTATCAGATATTTATACAATGCATTGTTTTACAGAGATTAATCATCATTCACATCAGTCTCTGCCCCAGTGGAGCTTAAACTCTAAGGTCCCTATCACATTCACACACAGTAGAAACACTTTAACAATTACCTGCCTGTATATTTTGGAGTGTAGGAGGAAACCAGAGTACCCAAAGGAAACCCACACAGACACAGGGAGAACATACAAACTTCTTTATTAAATTTAAAATTAAAAAATAGTAGAAGTCTATGTGGTTAAATGGAATTAAATTGAAGATATGTTTTTTTTTCTCTTTCAACTGAATCTGGTCCCATGTGTTTAAATAGGACATATAATTTACTCACCATATTTAGGTGTTTGGTCAAGATGTTAACTTAAAGTCACACTAAACGGTGCTGCACTGCACTGATCATGTACACTTTACTCTACACTGAAATACAACGAATTATGAAACAGAATCTTGTAACATATTATCAAGGTGAATGCATGCTGGGAGCTGTAGTCTAGGAACATCAGGGTTGTATTCTTAAAGAAATATGTCTCAGTATGACTTTCCCTTGGTCTCCAGGGTTAGTGTCTGCATTTCTGCAAATACAGAAACACACACACACACACGGAAACATAACATATTTCTCTCTCTCTCTCTCTCTCTCTCTCTCTCTCTCTTTCTCTCTCTCTCTCTCTCTCTCTCACTCTTTCTGTCTCACACACACGCATTGACACACACACACACACATTGAGATTCCGATTTAGGAGTCACTCAGACAGATGAATAATATGTAGGTTCTCACCAGGCTGCAGCAACGACTCCTTCTTGATTGTTTCTCTACTCGGGGGTTTCTCAGACAAATAGTAAAATCTAAGACCAAACATGATGTTTTTGTATCCCAGGAATTCTGTCTCTTTTTATTCATCTTCTTTTTGCATTGGTGCCAAGAGAAAATCTGCCAATGTCATTAAATGCTGCAACAGCCCTACATGGTCATGTTCACATGGGTTTCCCTTTTGAGCAGACAAAATTTTTTTAATTACTTATATTAGATGTACCATGCCCTGGATGAATAGAAATCGTCACATTCATGCTTTTGGGATATTACACATTTCTTTCAAAGCAGTTTCAGCTTCTGTACATTTCCTTGTATGTTGTTGGGGTTAAGAAATGTTTTGGGTTCTTGTTTCTTTATGTCTCCTGGGCAAACACAGTTAGTGCACAGAATCACCTCTAAGAATATAATATGGATGTATCTTCGCTGCAGGAGAAGCACAAGACAGATGTATGTTGAGTGATTGGTCAGCACTTATGTATGCAGCAATCGTGGGTGCGCCAGCCAGTATGGACAGTCATAATGAATAAAGTAGTTATATAATGGTTCAGCCTTTATCTCTTAACTCTGCTGCCTTGTCCGGTTTTAAAGATGCAATATAATCCCCAAATATCCAGAACTCAGGGCTTTTCACCAGGGCAAATGTCCCCTACAGCATTAACCAGCAAATGGTGAAAATCCATCGCAAGAACAAAAACAAATAAAATAAAACAAAAACCCAAAGAGTGATCCTTGGGTGCATTCAGAGTCAATTTGCTTACTACATCCTTATAAGTTCTGGCTCTTTTCTTATCACAAGCAGTAAAATACATTTCTTTCCCTTTGTGGGAGCTGTAGATAATAATGCTCTGGTTTTGGCACCAGCAGTGTCACCCTTCACAAGAACATTTCCTTTCAAGATAAGCCTTATTTTGCCCAAAAATAGAACATCCAATAGAAAAGGCCTAGAATACTAAAAACCTTTAGATAATAGTGTTTATTTAATAAGTTTTATTTGCAGTCTCTTTTACAGACTATTTCTAGTCAGGGTCAGCATCCATGCATAGAGTAGATCCTGATGTTCATCTCTTTGTTGCCCACCTCAGCACTTCACTGCATTAATAAGCCAAATATCCTGAATAACAAATCAGAATTGATCATTGCTCTTTGTCTGGTACTGAGCTTTGCTAATAAAATTAAGAATTGCCAGCATACAACATCATGGTAACCCACCGATTGTGGTCCTAACTTTTTACATCTGGGCATGAATAAATGAAGTACTGGCTTTTCAGGGCAAGCTTTTTGTTAATACTCAGTTACCTGAATATTGTGGATAGGAACTGCCCATGGAACTGTAGGGAGGCAGAGACATTTTTTGGTCGAATGTCCAATAACAAAACCTTTTTATGATCAAGTCAATAGGAAACTGGGGTTTGGTTTTCTACATAATTTATGTTTCTCTGAAGCTACATATGGGATACAGAGGAGGGACTGCCTGTGTAATAAGGAAACTTTGCATGCGATAATTGCACTCTCTCTGTCTCTCTCTCTCTCTCTCTCTCTCTCTCTCTCTCTCTCTCTCTACTCTGACATTTCCTAAAATAATACATTTTAAGGCTAAACATGGATTTATTCTCTCGGGAATGTTGCTCTGTCTCTTCTTGCCTGGGAATGATCGTGTAACTAAATATTTCCCATCTTCATTTAGCAAGTGACTCCAAGAGAAAAGCTGTGACTGTCATTTAATGCTGTAGGAATTGTATTTTTTTTTATAAAAAGAAATAGATGCATCTAAATAGTGTTATATATATATATGAGACATCCTTTTTGAGGCAGTTGTTTGCACCATTTCATTTACAGAACATGCCTACAACTTTGAAGATGTTTTTTTCTTTTAATTGTGAAGCAAACAACAAATAGGAGAAAATAACAGAAATATTCAGCGTGCATAACTGTTCACCCTTCCTCCCAAAGTCAGTACTTTTTAGAGCCTCCTTTTGCTGCAATTACAGCTGCAAGTTGCTTTGGATAAGTCTCTATGAGCTTGCCTCATTTTGCCACTGGGATTTTTGCCCATTCCTCAAGGCAAAACTGCTCCAGCTACTTCACGTTGGAAAGTTTTCGCTTGTGAACAGCAATCTTCAAGTCTGACCACAGATTCTCAATTGGATTGAGGTCTGAACTTTGACTATGCCGTTCCAACACATTTAAATGTTTCCCCTTAAACCACTCGAGTGTTGCTTTAGCCGTATGATTCAGCTCATTGTCCTGCTGGAAGGTGAACCTCCATCCCAGTCTCAAATCACAGGCAGACTCCATCTTTCCCTCGACTCGGACCAGTTTCCCAGTCCATGCTGCTGAAAAACATCCCTATAGCCTGATGCTGCCACCACCATGTTTCACTGTGGCGATGGTGTTCTTGGGGTGAAGGGATGTGTTGGGTTTGTGCCAGATATAGCATTTTCCTTGATGGCTGAAAAGTTAAATTTTAGTCTCATCTGACCAGAGCACCTTCCTCCATACATTTGGGGAGTCACCCAAATGCCTTTGGCAAACTCAAAATATGCCTTCTTATTTTTAACTTTAAGTAATGGCTTTTTTCTGGCCACTCTTCCATAGAGCCCAGCTCTATGGAGTGTACTGCTGATTGTGGTCCTATGAACAGATACTCCAGTCTCTGCTGTGGAACTCTGAAACTCCTTCACGGTTACCTTTGGTCTCTGTGCTGCCTCTCTGATTAATGTCCCCCTTGCCCGGTCTGTGAGTTTTGGTGGGTGGCCCTCTCTTGTAAGGACTGCCGGAAGCACCCGACGGCGCTGCTTACCTCCCGGTTGGAAGTCCAAGATGCCGGTGCCAATGCTGAACACATGGGTGCATGATGCTGCATGATGACATCATCGCTGGTGCCGGGATTTTGTAATAAAAGGGCGCCCTGGACGCTGAAACCCTGTCCAATTATAGGTCTTCAATCCTGTGAGTACCTGGGTGTATTATTGTCTGTCTGATTCCTGGTTTTGATTCCTGCTTTGATCCTGACTCTGATCCTTATCTGCCTGCCTGTTTGAACTCTTGCCTGGACTTTTACTAGCAATTGTGCCTGATTCCTATTTGTACTGCATACTTGCACTTTAACCCTTTTGGGCTTCCTCCTCGGTCCACACTACTTCTCTGGGAGCCGATAGGCCCCCTGACATTTGGCAAGTTTGTTGTGGTACCATTGTTGTGGTACCATGTCAGAAAAGGTGTGTTTATACTGACAGATCATGTGACACTTAGATTGCACACAGGTGGACTTCATTTCACTAATTATGTGACTTTAGAAGGTAATTGGTTGCACCAGGATTATTTAGGGACTTCATGGCAAAGAGGGTGAATACATAGGTAGGTTCAGAAACCTTCCTAGCACCCCTACACAGATCCCAAGTGCTTAGGAAAATGATAGGCCTGTTGAGCTGACATGGTAGGATATCATGTGGAACTTGTGATAAGGGATAAAATATATGGCAACATTGAAAATCACAATACTATGAGTTTGTGCCAGCATGTTTTTATGCATAACAGCCTTGTAAGATGAGATGAGCAGGAACCTTGACTCTGGAATGGCAGTGGATGGCATCTACTTTGATTTTGCTAAAGCATTTGATACAGAACCACACAGAGGATTACCAGTTTCATTAAGGAATATAAAACTACAGCAATACCCTCATATTTTTCTTAGCAATAACCCCATAAAAAATCTTTGGGAGTTTTAACCCTAATTCATAGAGACTTCCCAACTAAACACTTAGAGACAATTACAGATAAGGAAGGGCATTATGTTATAATAAAAGGGAAACTATTCAATTTTCACTTAAATTTTGGCTGTTTTCGTGATTTTGGATCTTTTCGCCGCTTTAGGACTTCAATTTCATGGGTGTATATTAAACATTTCTTAAAAAAATATTAGACAATTGCAGAGAAGGTTTTCTCATTCTGGGAGGGGATCTCAACATGACACTTAATTCCCTAACGGACTCATTATCTGGGAAAACAAACATCTCATATAGAGGTTTAAAAGAAGTGAAAAAATTGTTGTCAGAAATGCAGTTGATAGATGTATGGAAAGTACTAAACCCAACAAAAGAAGACTTTACACATTTCTCAAATGTCCACTCAATTCATTCAAGAATTGATTACATATTTACATCTCAGTACTGGTTGAAATGGTTTACAAATGCAGGAATTGGGAATTCTATCTTGTCAGACGACCCCCCCCCCGCCGTCATTTCAAATTTTTAAATTCCTAAAACACTTAGAGCGGACTTTACATGGTTTCTTAACAATTTTTGTTATACAAAGAGAGTAGGGAAAAAAACAGATCCAAACATGGATGGAATTAATATTTCAAACAAACAATGTAGCCGACACATCTCCGGCGACAATCTGGGGAATCCTGAAATGTGTTTTGAGAGGTAGATGGATCGCCATGGGAAGCAACCTAAAAAAAAAGAAGGACAAAGAAATTACCACTTTACCAAAGGAAATAACAGCTCTAGAACAATCCCATAATGAGACTATAGCACAAAAAACATTAAACAGAAATATTATGATTAAGTGATAAGTGTAACATATTAAAAATAATTTAAAAAATCCAACCCCAAACACCGATTATGTCAGTTAACGACAGAGAAAACATAGTATGTCACTGTACTAAAGGCATAGCAGGAGCATTCCAGGAATACTATCAAAGATTTTACAAATTAAAATGCCCTTCCTAATGCTAAAACAATTAATAAAATAGAGAAATGTATCCAAGAAGCAGGTCTAAACAAACTAACCCCAGATATGACCCAAGCATTAGAAGCCCCCTTTGAAGCTAAGGAAATTGAGGAGTGAATAGATTCCCTACCTTCTGGGAAAAGCCCTGGGCCTGATGGGTACACAGCAATCTTTTATAAGACATATAAAAAGGATACTTCGACCATCGAATCGGCTACTTCGACCTTCGACTACGACTTTGAATCGAACAATTCGAACTAAAAATTGTTCGACTATTCGACCATTCGATAGTCGAAGTACTGTCTCTTTAAAAAAAAAAAACGACCCCCTAGTTCACCACCTAAAACCTACCGAAGTCAATGTTAGCCTATGGGGAAGGTCCCCATAGGCTTTGCAATCTTTTTTGGGTCGAAGAAAAATCCTTTGATCGATGGATTAAAATCCTTCGAAGTGAGCGATTTGAAGGATTTAATTGTTCGATCGGTAAATCCTTCGACTTCAATATTCGAAGTCGAAGGATTTAACTTCAACAGTCGATTATCGAGTGTTAATTAACCCTCGATATTCGACCATATGTAAATTTGCCCCTTCATGTCTGAACATGTAAAGCCATTGTGGCATAACATTTCATATTGTGAATTGGAATGTATACCAACACATGGTCTTTCAAAATCCCTCTAAAAGCTTTTTTACAGACTACAAATAATTTACAGGTAAGTATGGGACCTGTTATCCAGAATGCTTCGGGTTTTCCAGATAATGGATCTTTCTGCAATTTGGATCTACATTCATTAACTCTCCTGAGAAATCATATAAACATTAAATAAACCCAATAGGTTGGTTTTGCTTCCAATAAGGATTAATTATATATTAGTTGAGATTAAGTACAAGCTACTGCTTTATTATTACAGAGAAAAAGGAAATCATTTTTTAAAATTTGGATTATTTGATTATAATGGAGTCTATGGGAGACGGGCTTTCTGTAATTAGAATCTTTCTGGTTAATGGGTTTTCGGATAATGGATCCCATACCTGTACATAGTTTTTAATCCATCTAGACATATCCAGTGATGGTTTATTTAACATCAGCCGAACTCTTTTATTTGATAATACCTCTTTATTCCTTTTGTTATATGAGTCTATCATAGTTTATATAGTGAATAAAGTACCCCTATTGTAAAATACAAGGATACTATAAGTTACAAAGGAATTCCATGACAATACAAAAGCCAGAAGGCTACGTGTTTTTATACAGGTCATGGAACTTTGAGGTGACTTCTCATATCCTCTTATTTTCCAACAAGGGGTACTTTATTTATTATAATACCCAAGTTTTTGTAAGTCATGTGGCCGAAATTATATAATTTACAGGATATTCATGGCTTTTGTGTATTCTATTTCTATATCCTTACCAGGCAGTCTTCAGAAATGTCTCCTTTCTCTCTTAGTGCTGTGTTCCTGTAAGTACACTATTTTTAAAATCAAAACAAGAGCTTTTTTAATCTTTGTTCCTTCTGTGATTGGACTCTGATCCTTTTCTAATATATTTTAATTTTATTAAAGCTCACATGCCAACTGCTTGTTCTAAGTAATGATCAATATCAACGGACATATTAGTGTCAACAGCTGATTAAAATGGAGCTGAGTGTAAACTGAATTACATAAGGAGAACTGGTAACTCTCACTCCAATTCCAACTTACTCCAACACAAGATGACAGTCTTCATGACTACCCTACCTCTAGGGGCTGTGGAGTGTATTACCATTTTTAAAACTGGCCAGATCTGAAGTTTTGCTATTTTTTTCCCACTTTTGTTGCATTGAGGCCATAGCAAACCAGAATGATGGAAAAGGAAGATAGAAATTAAGCCACATGGCACATTAACCTCTGCATGTAAGATAGGAGCAAGATGGATAACATAGGGAATAAGCATTCTCACTGGCCAATTCTCGTGTATCTGTAATAAAGTTTTTGGTCAGTTTAATTCTCATTTGGTCACTTGTTTTCCAAATGTAATAATTTTTTCTATTCAGAACTAGGGGGCACAATTGGACAACTGTGTGGTTGGGTTTTGTGTCTATTTTAAAGAAAGCCAAACATGCTCTCATAAAATGGTCAATTTGTAACAAAAACCACAATCCCAGCAATTGTAATTCTCATGCAGGGTTGCTTTAAATAATGGTTTGCAGTTTCAGTTCCCCCTTAATGTGTATTACAAACCTGCAGCTTAAATATTTCTTTTCACAGGTAAAACACAGGAGACACAGGAGATAAAAACTGCCCAACACACTGATTAACTTGTACAGTGTCCCAGTACATAGTCCTCAGCATTATCCATCCAAAATTCTGAATATTTTCTCCAATTCACCATATTTACCACCCACAGTTGCTAAACTCACTGAATAAGTTTCCCAGCACCCCAGAACATAGTACCCCACAGTGATGTCCGGCACACACACTTACCTACCTTACTCCTCTGGGGTTGCTCAGGAATATTAAAATTTGAGGCCAAACATAATTTATTTTCCCAAAGAATTCTTCTCTGTCTCTTCTGTGTTGGGAATGGTCATGTACTGTAACTATATATTTCCCGTCTTGGTTTTGGATTTCTTCCACTACACTGTGCAAAAACATAAATAAAAGGAGCTTGTAGCTGCAGTGAGTGCCTGAAGGTGCCAGACTCCTCCAATTAATTTTCAAAGCAATTAAATACATTTATTACATATTGTCGGAGGTTTTAAAATTGTGTGTAAATGTAATTGCCGTTGAAAGCAACATTTGGTTCTTCCTTTCTGTTGTTTGGGACTGAATTTTCAAAACAATTTCACAGGAGTCAGATATCACTTAGATATCACTTTAGCTTTAATCAGTTGGCTCACCACATTGTTTCAGGAGTCAGAGCCGGGAGTGCAGAGAATATAATCAGGCAGACAGTTTATTAGGTATATACCCCTTCATTGAGGCCCAGGTGCAAGTTCAAGTTTCCACATCATCCTCGGAAAGGAGAGCTCACTTTGTAGTGCTTGTGCATTTTCAGCACAGCAACAGTTACTTTGTGATTATTTAACTGTGCCATTAGTCAATGCCTATTGAAAATCCACTTCAAAGTTCTCCAGTGCAGTGCAATGCTGAAGTTTCCTCACAATGATCCTAGGGACAGAGTTCCCCTTGAAAAACTCTAAGTTACATTTGTTCAATATTGAGCAATCGTGGATATTGTAACCAAAGGAAGAATCCAGTAGCATATGCAAAAATTCACATTTGCAGTGTATTACAAAGCCCTCAATAGATCAGGTACCCCAAGCCATTGTTTCAGTTCAAGTGACAATTCAAGATTTTCTGATGCGGTAATTTCTCTCTGTGAATGTGCTTTCCAGAAGGAATGGAAAAGACTTCTTCATAATCTGTTTAAAGTCCCAGCCAATGAAGACATAGATTATTGGGTTGAGACAGCTGCTAAAGAAAGCCAAGCTGTTTGCAAGTCTATAAAGCAGGCCTACAATAGGTTGCTGTATGTAATAACCTGCAATTTCAATTAAAGGCAACAAGAAGAAAAGAGCCCAGCAACAGAAAAAGCAAAGCACAGTTATAATTATAATTTTTAGTGTTCGAGCTGACCGAGGGATTCTTCTGCCTTTTTTCACCCTGAATGCAATGAGCCCATAGCAAACAAGAATGATGGCAAAGGGGATCAGGAAAGTGAACAGAAATTCAGTAATGACCATTGCTTTGTGTCTTAGATCAAAAGTCTCATGATCATATGTGGTTATGTTTTCATAAGCTCCGTATGTGGCAAGACATACAGAAAAATCATTGTCATTTATGTTATCAGTAAAATAAATGTAAGGAGAACTGAGCGCTAAGGAGAAGAACCAGACAATTACTGAAATGATTGCTGCTTTGCTGGAAGTTCTGTTGTTTCTTGACCATATTGGATACAGAACACAGATACAGCGATCAATACTGATTATCATTAAAAATATTACATTTGCAAACTCATTTAGGAATGCCGTGAAATATCTGAGCTTGCACATTATCCGTCCAAAGGGCCAGTAATACCACAGTGCCAATTCAGTAATAGAGAAAGGAAGAATCATACAAAAAGAGAAATCTGCAATACCAAGGTTGAGAAACCAAATCATAGTCATTGTCTTTTTCATTTTGAACCCAGCAATCCAGATGAGCAGTCCATTGCCCACAGTTCCTATAATGAAGGTTATGCTGTAACAGGTTATGCACATTGCTCGTGTCAAGTTGCCAATCACTTCCCCTTGGGTCCAGTTTTCTAAAATGGCATCAGTGGAAAAGTCGGTGACATTAGGAGAAGGAGTGGAATTATCCATTTCCATTGCAGACCTGATAGAAGCAAATTGTGGATGAGTTTAAAACATATATTTGGGATAATGTAATAACATTCTTTAGTTTGCCCACATCTACAGTGGTAACTCATAGAGACCACTCAGATGTTTGTTTTCATACAGCTGGCCAGTAAATGCTGCCTGCAGTTTGCTGCTATGGGTTACTGGGCATGTAGTAACCCATACACATAAAACTAGGGAGCACAGTCGTACAGCTTAATAGTTTTAGCAATGATGATGAAATATAGACCATGGTCTTTAGGGTTTAATGTCTTCAAATAGATGTTTAAAGAGATTGACTTAAAATTAAAATTTAGTATGATGTAGATCAGGATTGCCCAACCTTCAGGCTGCAAGCTTCCTTATAAGGGTTTTCATTAAATCTCCCTTTCATCTGAGATTTTCATGGCTGTTAGTAACAGGATTTTACTGTGTTCTATTTAACCCCAAAAAAGGGACAACCACACTGCAAATCGACAGACCTGGCCACCCCCTCCAAAAACAATCATCTATATTAGCCTAGATCATAATACATGGATATGGGTCAACTCAGGAGGTCAGACTTGATAGAAAATGGTATCTGCATATATTGCATCAGCAGATGCGAAGTACAGACAGAGAAGCACAGATAGCTAGTTATATATGTTTTTCTCTAATGAGGGTCACTTAATGCATAATTCTAGTTTTTCAATATAAATTAACTACTTCTACTACTAATCTAATGTACTGTAAAACTACTGAATAATGCTTTTCTTAAATGCCTAACCTTGTGTTTGCCAATATGGATAATTTCCCATTTAGCCCAATCCCCAAAATTATTCAGTCACGCTGCAAACATCCCCATGAAACCTATTATTTTAGCAGTTTAGCAGTATAAGTGTAACCCAAAACTAACAATACCTCAAGTTACTCAAGTTATTTTCTGTGTGGTACTGTATCATATATGTTAGTAAAAACTAAGTGAATCACATCCACTGCCATCCCAAAGCCTATGTTTCTGCTTAACTCCTGATTCTGTCAATAAATGTCAGAGACTTCCTACATGCAGTTGTAGTGAGAATTTGATTATGCAAAAACTGCAGTCAAATACTTTACTTACATAAAACTCATTATTATAATAATGCCTCTGTAATCTTTATTGATTTACTATATTGATCTACAATATTTTATAATCCTATATTCTTACCAGGACAGGCTTCAAAACTGGTCGCTTGCTCCCTCTGTTCTCTATTTCTCTCACTTTCAGAGAGGATAACAAATTGTTTAAAAATCCCAGTGTAATCGTGCACTGTAAAATGTTAGCTGTCATCATAAGTGGTCTGTGATGCCTTTGATAGATATTAATGGTATGAGATTAGCTTACATGCAAAATACTGATCCATATCTAGTGACAAATGCATGCCAGCAGCCTACTGATGAAAATGATTGTAAATGATGGTTTATGGTTCCCCTGCATCAATAGATACACTTCATTTGTCTAGACAGGATGAATGTTGCTGCTCTGAGCACACATATACACAAATACCTTTGTAATTTAATGACATTTAATGATTGTCAGCATAAAGGTTTGTGGTTCTCAAGATGCTGGGGTTCAGCTTCCCTATGGGGTTCCAAAGTAGTGGATGTGGGTGACCAGTCAAATGCTACAAAACTCAACAGGCAGACGGCACTTCTGGGATAAGGTTTATTGGAGTTACTGCTGTAGAAACCTAACGCGTTTCAAAACCAGCAGTTCTACAGCAGTAACTCCAATAAACCTTATCCCAGAAGTGCCGTCTGCCTGTTGAGTTTTGTAGCGTTCACAGTGGGGACATTGTTGACTGAGCACCTGGATTGAGGGAAGAGCGGTGAGCTGTAGCGGTTTCTTTTTGTTCTTTATCTACTGACCAGTCAAATGGCAGTTAGGGTTGAAGGACAAGTTCAGTGACTCGATTTTGGTGCATTGTGTGTCACTCAGGGTCTCTCGGGGGCACCCTACAGAAAAAGCAGACCCAGGCACCCAAAGTTACAAGGTGAATTCCCTCTGTAGTTTTCTCATTGTGTCTAACACTTCCAAAGGTGCTGGAAGGGACTTCAGCTCCTGGTCTCCTGTCTCCTGATGAAACACACTGTAGAACTGGTCTCAAAAAGCTGAAATCTCTTCATGTGGCACTGGTAAAAGAAACAGTCTTCATTTAAGACAATTTAATATTTGATTATTATCATTAGCTCCACTTGCTCAGAAATTTAAAAAACACCATGTAGATATCATTCAAGTGATCACTATGTCTTCATTTTGATTCCTTTCCTTGGAAATCTTGTAATTCTGCTACTGTGTCTTACCCTGAATACAATGAGTCCATAGCAAACAAGGATGATGAAAATGGAAAGGTGAACACAAATTAAGCAATAGCTATTGTTCTAAACCATTCCAAGCTCCAAACCTGACATGGGGGCCTTATTTATCAAAATCCAAATTTTTTTGATTATTTAAAATAAAAAAGTCAGACCAAATTAGAATGCACAATCGGACTTTATTATTAAAAGCAACAATTAATCGGATCGGGGGAAAACTCTATCAAAATCTATCAAAACCCCAATCATACCAAAAAAATTTAAAATTTTTCAGATTGTTGCCAGAAAAGTCCAAAATAGTTGGATTTTCAGGCTAATTCCAGAGCAGACCACAGAATCTTTCAAATAGGATAGGGACATTTCCCATTGACGTATGAACAACCTCCCAAAGTCCCCATAAAAATTCAAGTTTTTTTCTACACAAAAAATTCGGATTTTATAGTAAAACAAATTTGAATTTTTTGAGTTGTTGCCATTCTGACTTTAATAAATAACCACCTACATGTAGAAAAATTGGAATTTTTTAATCAGAAAAATATATGTACAGGGAACTGAAAGCTACAGACAAGAGCCAAAGTATTATGCTTTTATTATTATGATTTTTACTAAGCTGAAAATTCTTTGGTTTCTTGACCATAATGGCTATAGAACAGATACAGTGATCAATACTGATTGTCATTAAAAATATTACACTGGCAGGCAGATTTAGGAACGCAGTGAAACGTGTGCACGTTATCCGGCCCAAGGTCCAGTTACCCCACAGTGCCTCTTCAGTTATATAGAGAGGAGACTCATGCAGAAAGAGAAACCTGCAATACCAAAGGTGAGAAACCAAATTGTAGTCATTGTTTTTTTCATGATGATCAGTCCATTGCCCACAGTTAATAAATAAAGGTTAGGCTGAAACACATGATGCTCATTGCTTGTGCTGAGAAGAGAACTCTATTCACAAAGTTGTCAACAGATCTATAGGCCACAAAGCTGCCCTTCAGGGTTTCTAATTTAATCTTCGACTTGCATCCAAAGATCTCTGTATTAGGATTTTACTCATTTAAAGGAGAAGAAAAGCTATGGAGGCATTTTGTTAACAATAGATTAGCTACAATAGTGCAAGCTAGAATGCTATATTTATTCTGTAGAATGTTTTACCACACATGAGTAAAAAGCTATTGAAGCTCTCTATTTGTTTAGGATAGCAGCTGCAGTATTAGCTTGGTGTGACATCAATTCTTGCCTGAGTTTCTCCCTGCTACTTAAGCTCTGGGCTCAGATAACAGCAGAGCAGGGGGGAGAGGAGCAAACTGAGCATGCTCAAGCCCTAGCCCTGGAGGTTTAAGCTGAAGGCAGAAAGTCTGATACAGAAGCCCATGAGTACACAATAGAAGGAAAGAAATAAAGTGTTTCTTTTGACAGAGGACTCAGAGCAGCACTACTTTCAGGGTTTACTGGTATAGTTAGGTGGACCTTTCTGATAAGCCTTACTTTGTTTAAACCTTTCCTTCTCCTTTAAGATGCAAACAATGAACAATAAGCAGAATCATTTTAATATATGGGCAAAAGGTAATTTTTCTAGGGTCCACCAGGACAGGGGAACCACCACCAGACATTTCATCTGCTAAAACTTCTGCTTCCCTTTGCATCCTCCTGAAATGGCAGATCCTTTGTTCTATTTCATTGAGAGAACTCATGAACACAACATATAAAATAATTTTTGACTTTTTGTTTTACTATGGTTTTACATTTTATAATGATGGTTCATCCTTTACCTTGACTGTTGGTCCAGGATGGTATAACTAGACGCCACTTCTACTTTGGTTAACAGAAACCGTTGCTTTATTGTATATAATAAGGTTCAACTGCATTTGTTTGGAAAGCCACATGAGTGACATATTTGCCCTGGACCCTGAAACATGTTTATTACAAAATGCATCAATTAATAGATTTCCTCCAGCAGAATCCTACATTGAAATCCATTTTTCAAAAGAGCAAACACATTTTTTAATTTTAAAACTTGACATAGGGCTAGACATGTGGTCAGTTTCCCTAGTGTCCTCAACCGTGTGACTTGTGCTCTGATAAACTTCAGTCCCTCTTGCAGTACTGCTGCACTGCAAGTAAAGGTGGCCATACACGGGCCGATAAAAGCTGCCGACAGACCGTGTCGGCAGCTTATTGGCCCGTGTATGGGGGCCCCCGACGGGCTTCCCCGATCGAGATCTGGCCGACAGTCGGCCAGATCTCGATCGGATGGGATTAAAAATCCCGTCGGATCGCGGCCGCATCTGTTCGTTGATGCGGTCCCGCGATCCGACCGCCCGTTTGGCGAACGCTAGGATCCGATCGTTGGGCCCTAGGGCCCACGATCGGATCAGCCCGATATTGCCCACCTCAAGGTGGGCATATCGGAGGGAGATCCGCTCGTTTGGCGACATCGCCAAATGAGCGGATCTATCCGTGTATGGCCACCTTTAGAGTGATGTCAACAACCCCTTTTCCCCCACTGAAGCCCATAAGCAGAACAATGGGAAGGTAACCAGATAACAGCTCCCTACCACCTACATTGCTAAAAATGCTCCCATGCCCCACCTAGTGGTAGGTATGTCAACAGCACTGATAATTAAAAATTCGGGTCCATTGAGAAATGCTGGCTTTTTTTTGAAAGCATGTGGCAAAATGACAAAATGACAAAAAAATACATTTATTGGTTTAAGAATAACATTTTAAATGGTAGAATGAATTATGTGCAATATACACAGTATATATATAGTAATAAAAACTATACCAAAAAATTATGACATAATCCCTTTAAATTGTGTGCTGATGTCACCACCTTTAATTATTTTCTATCCAAAAGCACACTTTAAATCTACAGGCCTCCCCAAACCAATACAGTTATGGCCATACGGCTATTGCAAAGTACATGGTTACGGATTGGTTCATGGAAAATCTTGTCTGGCAATATGTTTTGATTCTGTATCAAAATACATCAAAGCCTATGTATATCACATCCACTGCCACTCCTTGTCAAAGGCAAAATCTGTTACAAATACGTACAATGCTTTACATATTCAGACTCATAACAATGGCTATTCTAGGTCTAGGACAAGTTATTGTTTGAACAATTCTTTCATATATGGAAGGTACAGGGTCCTGTAGTACCAAAAAATTAAATGCGTGCAGGATTTCTCACAGAACCAGATCTGTGAGCAAGAGATTCAGATCAGTTTCCAGATGAGAAGTTGGCTGGTGACATACTTATTTCAGGGCTATCAACAAGTTATCAGTCATATTTTGCTTTGTTCTTATCCTTCTTTCAGCGTGTATTAGGCACCCCTAGAAACAAGTGTAGTTTGTAATGAAAAGGTACATTGCCAACATGTGATTTTGGATAATTGACGGAGGTTGGCACTGCTCCCCATTGTTTTCCATTCAAAAAGTTTGATTCAAAAGAAATATATCACAAGCAAATGTTTTAAAAAATGTTTCTTATCAGCACATGTATCTTTGCATGCCCCAGCAGCACATTCTTTAGGAACTGTTTTTCATCTGCTTGCAAAATTCCTTATAGATTTTGGCATCAAGCACGTGGTCCCACTATAATCAGCAACACACATTTAAGCTGGTGGGTTCCACTACTGTTGAACTGTGGGTCTGTTAATAGGTGTGAGAAAGTCTAACACTCCAAGAGATTTGTCAAGTGCAGTGCTTGACAATAAAGGGCAATACAGAAGGCAACTTACACTCTGTGGGCCATTTGTGGAAGGCATGGCGCAAACTCCAAAAACAAACGGGTACAGTCCTCTATGCTTCCCCCCTAGATGAAAAGGTCTCTTAGGCCTCCCCATGAACACAGTAGTGCTGAATTCATAAGACTACCTCTTTTGCACCCAACTGGTCCCCTAATGTGAAACCTGCTCAGAAGCACATGTTAAGATTCAGTGGTAGACATAGGCTGCAATGGGGCATTGTTCTTAACATCTGCTCTATCATAGGAAATAAGGACAGGGTTGGCATGTGCCCACTGATACTGAACTCTAGTGCTGGATTTTTATCTTCCATGATTTGTAGAGTGCAAATAGACCCTGAACATCTATGCAGAAGCACTAAGGGGCATGCACTGATTTAAATTTATAAAATGGTATTCTCTTACTGCATTTCTGGGGGGGTCATTACTCTCTCTGAATGTGCTTTCCAAAAGGAATGGCATTGACTTATTTAAAATCTGTTTAAATTTCCAGCCCAAGGAAGACATAGATTATTGGATTGAGACAACTGTTAAAGTAAGCCAAGCATTCTGCAATTGTATAAAGGAGGAATCTATGACGGACCTGTATATAGTGACCTACAACATCAATAACAGGCAACAAATTATAAAGAACCCAGCAGAAGAAGAAGCAATGGACAGTGGTTATTATGATTTTTAAGGTTTGAGCAGGGATTCTTTGGCTTTTTCTCTGTCTCAATATAATGAGCCCATAGCAAACAAGCATGATAGAAAAGGGTATCAGGAAAGTGAACACAAAATCAAAAATGACTATTGCTTGGAAGTGTCGATTAAACATGTCAACAGTTGTGGTTAAGTTTTTCCTGTTTTTTTAAGTTTCATTTGTGACAAAACAAACGCAAATATAATGAAAATGTTTTTCAGCAATCAGAAGATAACAAGAACTGAGAGCGATGGAAAAGATCCAAATGGTTACTGAGATGATTTCTGCTAACCTGGAAGTTCTGTTGTTTATTGACCATATTGGATACAGGACACATATACAGCGATCAATACTGATTTTCATTAATACAGTTGCAACAGCATTTAGACTTATGATGAAAAAGCTGACATTGCACATTATCCAACCAAAGGGCCAGTTACCCCACAGTGCCAATTCAGTTATAGAAAGAGGAAGAAACAGGCAGAAACAAAATCTTTAATGTCGAGGTTGAGAAACCAAATCAAAGTCATCGTGTTTTTCATTTTGAATCCAGTAATCCAGATGAGCAGTCCATTGCCCACAGAAAATGAATATTAGGCTGTAAAACATTATGCACATTGCCCGTGCCACATAGCCAGTCACGTGAAGTTTTCTAAAATGGTTTCAGTGGAAAAGTCAGTGATGTTAGAACTTGAAGAAGGAATGTAATTCTCCATTTCCATTGCAGAGTTGATTGAAGAAAATTGGAGACAAAAGTTTGACATTTTCTGTAAATCTGGCAAATTTACAGTACAAACAAAACTGCCAGAAAAATGTCTTGGAAAAAAATCCACACTGTTGGCACCCTTCCGAATTTGTCTCTAAGTCTCTAGGAGTAGGAAGGCAAATATTGGAGATAATTGAATTAAAAGTTTTAGTTTGTGATAGAAGAAATTCTCAAACTTCACCCAAAACATTTGGCTCCTGGATAACACCATAAAATATGAAATAGATTTACACTTTCTTTTATAAATTTAGGGCAATATGGCATAAGACCGATTAAGATTGATGTACAATCAACAACAGTGAAAGACATTTACATTCAGAAAAAAAAACCAGAGAACTGTTCTGACGGTGCTCTGCTCAAAAGATGGGAAAGGAAATCTGAGGTTTCTGATCTCTTTCCTGAGCAGAGCAACATCAGAACATTGCTCTGTTTTCCTTTTGAACGTATACAATATCTTTTTGACTATACACTTTTAGGAACTGACCAGCGGGTGTTAACAATTTCATTATATTGGCAATTAATAAAAACTTAAATAGCTCTGAAACTAAAATAATAATAACAATAATTAAGGAAATGAATACAAATGTGCTTAGAAAAGCAGTCTGAGCTATTGTACATTACAATTGTTTAAAGGTTTACTTATCCTTTAAGTAAAGTGATCTGGTTGCCGAAAAGTTTAGTTATTTTAGTAACTAGTTATGAATAACATCAAATAGCATGAGATGACACCATATTAATGCTACTGCTAAGGCAGATAATTCAGCAGTAATCAGTGTATATAATAAATTGTGTCATGATTTCTGCTTCTGTGAATTAACTACATGCAGCTACTGTTTAGTGCAATAATTAGATTATGCACAAATTTGTACATTTTTAGTAAAGCTAATCTTTTACTTTCTCAGTGAAGAACTGTTCAGATTTCCACATACAATTTTTTTTTTTATTATAATAATTCCTCATTCCCGTTTTTTTATTGTTTTGTATGTTTTGTTATCATATTTTATAATCCTATATCCTTACCAGGGTCGTCTTCAGAACTAGGTGCTTTCTTTCTCCGTTCTCTATTCCTCTCAGTATCAGAAAAGAAAACAAAGTTCTTAATAATCAAAGTGCAAACTCTTTAATCCTTTCCTTTATAATTTGTCTCTGATACCTTTCTCAGATATTAATGATATTATAAAAGCTCACGTGCAAATGTGTTTGTTCTGAAAGCTAATCTCTCTATCTAGTGACAATTGCACGCCAGCAGTCTACTGATTATAATGTAATATATAAAGTAAGGAAAATATTAATATTGTAATGAAACATACACAGTTCACAGTATGCGTAGAGAGAGAGAGAGAGAGAGAGAGAGAGAGAGAGAGAGAGAGAGAGAGAGAGAGAGAGAGAGAGAGAGAGAGAGAGAGAGAGAACGCACTTCAGAAGCCAAAATTGCAGCCTGGGTGCCAGTCCATAAACAATAGATATTGGGAGAAGTTGACGGCACTCCAAGTGCACCTTTAGACCAAGTTTATGTTAAACAATATATAGGTTTATTAGCTCCAACGTTTTTGTTCTGCACAGGAACCTTCATCAGGGAAAAGCAGAACTGTCAGTTCTGGGCATATTTTATTACACCTTAAAGGAACAGTAACATCAAAAAAAAAATGTAAACTTTAAAATTGCAAAGCCTTTATTAAGAAATAACTTACCGAAACTCCACTTCCTGTCCTCTTCAGAAAAGGCGACAGGGCGACCATCCATTGTGCGGCACTGGATTTGTCCTCCCTGGCTCTCTCTCGTGGTGTACTGACAGCAAGTGAAGCAGCTGCACCTCGATGTGGACGTGCTGCATCAGAAGGGTGATCACATGAAACTCTATGGAGCACTTGGACAGCACATCAGCCACATCACTTTCCCCCTGGCTGATCCCTGCGCTCGGTGTCCCCCTCTCTCTCTTCAGCTCCAGCCTCCTGCTGCCGCACAGCGCTCAGACATTTTGACACAGAATGATTTGTTGCAGCGTTTATCTTGCTTGGTATTTGAGTGCAATGCTGCTGCCCTTCACCTCTTGAGCCGGTTGATCTCTTACTGCTGCCCCTGTGCACCGTCACCGTCTCATTTCAAATGAGCTCTAAAATTAGTTTCTGTTTTAGACATCTGGATGACCTAGGCTAGAATCATATTTGGGTGGATATTGATGACTTTAGAGAATATTAAAGGGGTGGTTTAACTTCATTTCATTTAACGCAATACCCTATAATGCCAGTTCTAACAGATGCAGAAGTGCCATCCCCAGGACTAGATGTCCCGGAGATGCAGCTTGTTTTGTTGTATTTTTGGAGTGACAGCAGCCCAAAACCACAGCCCCATCTGTCCACAGAGTATCTGATGCCCCACAGGATAATACCTTCCAGTAAATTTTCAGGGCTGTATTTTTGGCTTGTAGAAGTTTAGAACTAGTGATGGGTGAATCTGACCCGTTTCGCCAAAAATTAGCAAAATGAGTGACAAAAATTTTTTGATGAGCGACATATTTTTGACGTCTCTAGGGATGGGCGAATTTTTTCGCCTTGTTTCGCCAAAAATATGACGCCCATAGACTTGTATGGCGTTGTGCGTCAAAATAAAAAGACGTGCGTCAAAAAAAATTCGGCGCGCAACAATTTTTTTTCGACACCCATAGACTTTAATGGGCATCGGCGAAATTTGGGGCGAAACGAAACGGGTCGAATTCGCCCATCCCTACATCTGACAATTTTTTTTCACCCATTGGAGTCTATGGGCATCATCACTATCTCTATTAGTAGATTTTGGTCCATAAGCCTATATAAAGTTTATCTGCATAAGGATCACTAGTAGCTAATCTGCGCATGCTCATTGTCCTGAACAGCCACCACTGAGCAGTGCTAAACCTAAATGCAAATGTGACAAAAAAGTCATAGTGCAAAGCTTTTTTTGTCCATTTCACCTAAAAATACGCAAACTACATCCATTGGAGCAGACGAATAACTTGAAAAAAAAGAGGGTTACTTACTAAAGCCTGAATTTTTCTGATTTTTCTGATTTTTAAAGGGGAAAACACAAATTTTTCATGAAAAAAACCAAGAATTTTTTAAGATTCATTTTGCCCTGAGGTTGCTAAAGTCCAAATCTAAAAACAACTCCACCTCAAAACTGCCGAGGTCATGTAGAAGCCAATGGCAGATGTCCCTTTTACAATTGCAAGATATCATGATCTGCAATGGGTTTTGTACGATAATCCAAAAAATGTGTGGTTTTTCTGGCGATAATCCGAAATCAAGTCCAATAAAATCTTACATTTCAAATTTTTCACAGTTTTAGCGAGACTTTGTTGAGTCTTTTCCCACACTAAATTTTACAAAGTAATTAATGTTTGGCCTATGGCATCCTTTTTGGGCAGATACATTCAGCATATTAGAACTTGTATTTTTATATATATATATATATATATATAACTTTTCAAAATGGACCAGCACTCCAGTTTGTTCAATCAAACGTGAATATTTATTTAAATAGTCACTCTCGTGTCCAACGTTTCGGCCCACATCTGGGCCTTTATCAAGGATGTGTGAGAGTGGTAGTGAAGACATTTAAATACTTAAAATGTGGGCGTGTACATGACATCATTACCAATCAAATTAGTGCAAGTTCGTGAATGTAATTACATATTCTCTCTGTGTTTTTCCACTCTATGTCCTTCTCGGATTGTGCCACAAGATGTCGCTATTTTCAATCATTTTCATGTGTAATACAGTTTCGTGTTGAACAAATTATATAAAGTATATAAAGCATATAAAATGTATAGAGTGTACATCTCGTGATTGTGAATACAATATACATGGCAAAAAAGGTTAAAAGAATAAAGCATCTTACAGGTATCTTGATAATCTGCTTGTTATGTCCCAATACAGCAAAAAATTAAAGTCAACATCTAGGGAAAGAGGAAATCATATTTGTGTTATTATATACATTGTTACCATTTTCAATAAATTATGTTGCAAATTCATCTCTGCCTTTGTCTTATTTGGCTACTTTATATGTCACTGTCTATCGGGACTGTGGGAGATTCCAATCAATCTAGGAAACAATCGAGATTTAACTGCCCATTTAAACCCTTCGGTGTCACGCAATCCAACTGATGGATCCAGAAGGCTTCTCTTCTGAGTAGCTCCTTACCATAATCTCCCCCTCTCGATCTTTTTAGTATTTGTTCAATAGGCATGCACTTAAAGGTTGCGGCACTATGCCCTGCCTCTGCCCAGTGCTTAGCCACCGGTTGCTGGGAGATATCCTGCTTTTTGTCTTTCTTTTTCTCTGCTCTGTCAGGATCTAGGGCTGCTCGTATGCTTGCTCTATGCATAGCAATACGTTCCCTCAGTTGCCTGACCGTCTTGCCACAGTACACCATACCACAGGGGCACTTGATTATATATACCACCATCTGTGACTCACATGTCATCCTTTGCTTTATGGCGTATTTCTTACCTGTTCTGGGGTGTGTAAAGTGTTGCCCCTGTATTAGGGTTCCACATGTCACACAACCAGTACACTTATATACCCCTGGTCTTTCTGACAGAAAGTGCTGTACCCTTGATTTTTGATATTTATCCATAGGGTCAGAGGGGCTCAGAGTCTCCTTCAAATTGTTGCCCCTTTTATAGCTAAATTTGGGTCTCACGGGTAAGTTTTTGAAAATTGTTTCATCTGAGGCTACTATTGGCCAATGTTTCGCTACACTCTTTTTAACTAATGTACTGTTTGCGTCATATTGGCTGACATAGTAAAGATCTTTTTTGTCTATTTTACTTTGATTTCTTTTGGGCCACTCTTTCAGAACCTCTTGGCGATCAAGTGAAAGCGCCCAGCGCATTGTATCTGTCAACAATTTCTCTGGGTAGCCCCTTTCTTGAAACTTTTTTTGCATTTTCTCCAAGTCCCTCTCTCTTTTTTCCAACACACTGTCTATCCTTATCACTCTAAGCATTTGTGACTTTGGAAGAGAGTCTAGTAGGTGCCTGGGGTGGTTACTGTGGTAATGCATTAAAGTGTTCCTGTCTGTAGGTTTGGTATAAATACATGTCTGCAGCGAATTTCCTTCTTTGTATATTTCCACATCTAAGAAATGCATACATTGCTGGTCATATTGCATGGTAAATTTCACAGGGCTCTCCAAATTGTTTAATTGTTTCACCATTGCTTCTAGGTCCCCAATGGGTCCTAACCATATGAAGAACAGATCATCGATGTACCTCCTATAGAAGGCACCATGCTGTCTGTATAGGGGATGGTTCAATATCTGTTCTTTTTCAAATTTGTACATGTATGCATTTGCATAGGCTGGGGCCACTTTGGACCCCATCGCTGTCCCTGTCCCCTGTACATAAAAATCATTTTCGAACTTAAAATAATTCTTGTATAACACGAATTGCAATAGTGCCAACAAAAATTCAATTGGAGGCCCCTTGTACAGTATATTTTCAGTGATCAATTCTCGCACTGCCTCAACACCTGCATCATGTGGGATGCACGTGTAGAGGCTTTGTACGTCCATTGTCACTAGTGTCATGTGTGCAGTCTCGAGATGAATACTCTGTATAACCTGCAAAAAATCAGTAGTATCTTTCACATAACCATAAACACTTTGAATGCACGGTTGCAGTATATCATCCAAATACTCCGCTATGCCTTCGTTTAGTGATCCTCTGGAGGAGATTATGGGTCGCCCAGGTGGTCTCTGTGCATTCTTGTGGATCTTAGGTAATGTATATATAACTGGCCGAATTGGACATGCCGGTAGAAAATAGTTATACATATCGTCTGTGATCCATCCATTATTTACAGCTATCCTCAAAATGCTGCCTAGTTCCCCTTTAAATTTGTCCGTGGGGTCAAAAGTTAGCTTTTGGTATTTCGATACATCCGACAACTGATTTAAAAGTTCACATTTGTAATAACTGTAATCCATAATTACAATTCCCCCACCTTTGTCGGCAGTTTTGATTATAATATCCTTATTCCCTTTGAGGGATTTCATAGCCTCCCTTTCGACAAGGGTGAGATTACCTCTCCATTTATGCTTATACTTTTGGTAAGCAGACATGTCTATATCCAACATGCGGTTAAATGTCCTGATGGATGGATTTACGCTTACAGGGTCATATTTGCTCTTTGGTTTAAATTTACCTGGGATGCGTGGCCTTTCCCCTTCTGCAGCTAAGCTGCTCCCATTAAATATTTCCAGCTGAGGGGATCCTATATCCACAGGGTCCACATCTCTATTATCGCTGGTTATCCCTCCATTCTTGGGGCATTGTAGTGGGGGGGCTGTATTACAGAATCGTTCCCTAAGTCTTAGCTGGCGAGAAAACTTATAGTTATCAACAGTATGTGCAAACGTATTTCCACTCACCATTGGGACGAATCCTAATCCCTTTTGCAACAGTCTGGTATCCGCATCGGTAAGCTGGTAAGAGGATAGGTTGAATATTAGGTCTTTCTCCTTGTCGGCATTCGTTGTCGCTGAGGTTGCGCTTCTGCTTGGGTGCTTCCGACCCCCACGGCGGGTGGCTTTCCTGGGTCCCTGGTGTTGCCCTGGCGCTCTCCTAAAAAAGGAGCCTGGACGTTTGGCGATCCTCTTGCGCTCGGTTCTCCTTCGCTGTCCGAGGCTGCGCTGGTTGCCAATAGTAAACATTGGCCAATAGTAGCCTCAGATGAAACAATTTTCAAAAACTTACCCGTGAGACCCAAATTTAGCTATAAAAGGGGCAACAATTTGAAGGAGACTCTGAGCCCCTCTGACCCTATGGATAAATATCAAAAATCAAGGGTACAGCACTTTCTGTCAGAAAGACCAGGGGTATATAAGTGTACTGGTTGTGTGACATGTGGAACCCTAATACAGGGGCAACACTTTACACACCCCAGAACAGGTAAGAAATACGCCATAAAGCAAAGGATGACATGTGAGTCACAGATGGTGGTATATATAATCAAGTGCCCCTGTGGTATGGTGTACTGTGGCAAGACGGTCAGGCAACTGAGGGAACGTATTGCTATGCATAGAGCAAGCATACGAGCAGCCCTAGATCCTGACAGAGCAGAGAAAAAGAAAGACAAAAAGCAGGATATCTCCCAGCAACCGGTGGCTAAGCACTGGGCAGAGGCAGGGCATAGTGCCGCAACCTTTAAGTGCATGCCTATTGAACAAATACTAAAAAGATCGAGAGGGGGAGATTATGGTAAGGAGCTACTCAGAAGAGAAGCCTTCTGGATCCATCAGTTGGATTGCGTGACACCGAAGGGTTTAAATGGGCAGTTAAATCTCGATTGTTTCCTAGATTGATTGGAATCTCCCACAGTCCCGATAGACAGTGACATATAAAGTAGCCAAATAAGACAAAGGCAGAGATGAATTTGCAACATAATTTATTGAAAATGGTAACAATGTATATAATAACACAAATATGATTTCCTCTTTCCCTAGATGTTGACTTTAATTTTTTGCTGTATTGGGACATAACAAGCAGATTATCAAGATACCTGTAAGATGCTTTATTCTTTTAACCTTTTTTGCCATGTATATTGTATTCACAATCACGAGATGTACACTCTATACATTTTATATGCTTTATATACTTTATATAATTTGTTCAACACGAAACTGTATTACACATGAAAATGATTGAAAATAGCGACATCTTGTGGCACAATCCGAGAAGGACATAGAGTGGAAAAACACAGAGAGAATATGTAATTACATTCACGAACTTGCACTAATTTGATTGGTAATGATGTCATGTACACGCCCACATTTTAAGTATTTAAATGTCTTCACTACCACTCTCACACATCCTTGATAAAGGCCCAGATGTGGGCCGAAACGTTGGACACGAGAGTGACTATTTAAATAAATATTCACGTTTGATTGAACAAACTGGAGTGCTGGTCCATTTTGAAAAGTTGCATAATACCGTTTGACCGAGCACCCACTACGAATCGAGAGGGTTAAAGTGCAGGTACTTTCTGAACTTATATATATATATATATATATATATATATATATATATATATATATATATATATATATATATATATATATAGAAATTGCACGTGGTACCGGCACTCACAGGGTTTTCATGAAAAATCAATCGTTCAATATGGTTAAATAGGAAAAAAAAGGTTTATTGAATCCGACGTTTCGGTTCCCCACAGGAACCTTTCTCAAGGGCAAACAGTGCTACACAGACAGTGAACAGTTTAAATACACAAAAGGGCGCCAAACTAATTGCTAGGCAAACCCACAACTCCACCCCCACCCCCAAAGGTAATAGAATCCAGGTGTGACAAATCAATGTGCACAGAAAACAGTGTGTGGATATATATACCAAAAGGATATATAAACGAAAAGAAGAAATTCCTTTTAATTGAAAGTAGTAAGAGAATAGACAGTAAAAGAGGAAATATGCACACTGGTCGTAACAACGGGCCTTATGGTATGCGACCTTGATTATAGGCCCACTCAAGCATAAAATTCAAATGCCAAAGCAGACCATCTGGTAGGTTTTTGGAAATTTACTATCTTATCATAAGTAGTATATAGGCTGCAACAATGTGCCAAGCCCTGATACTGTAGTGGTGGGTGGGTCAACCATAGGAACTAACCCCGGGTATGAGCAGTATACTCTGTCTTAATTAGCCGTCTGCGTGTCCACCGCAGAAGCATATTAGACACCAGCCTTCCATCTCCCATCTGCCTGCCCCTTGGCCAATGTCCTGAGTAGGTGTTTAGAGTCCACTGCCCGTCCCTACAGAAGCTAAGGACCAAGCATGGACCAGCAACACCTAAGTCCATGACGCCATGGTTGGCACATATTCTCTCTAGGTGGCCCATAGCGGGGTATGGGGATTTAGGCTAAAGTATTCATGCCATCTACCACTACCCACATGCCAGTACCCACTGTTATGAATGAAACAACCACTACCAGAAAGGTCATCGTGAAAATAACACATGCGTTGAGTGCCTAGTCCTAGTATATTTACCGGAGACCACTTTTTTTTCCTATTTAACCATATTGAACGATTGATTTTTCATGAAAACCCTGTGAGTGCCGGTACCACGTGCAATTTCTATCTATTATTTAACCAGAGCACCCAGGTTTTTTGATGTATTTGAAGGTGTGCAGCTTGTACCCACCTTTCCCTATATATATATATATATATATATATATATATATATATACATATATATATATATATATAATCAAAGAGGTAAATAAACCGCACTGCCAGGACTTCCATAAGATGTGAAAAAGCAAAAATTATTTTATTTTCAACGTTTCGGCTCCCAACTTAAGCCGTCTTCAGGAGGTGAAGACGGCTTAAGTTGGGAGCCGAAACGTTGAAAATAAAATAATTTTTGCTTTTTCACATCTTATGGAAGTCCTGGCAGTGCGGTTTATTTACCTCTTTGATTATTTATAATTTAACCAGCACCTAGGCAGTGACGATCACTTGGGAGTGCTCCAGATTGCGAATTTGTATATATATATATATATATATATATATATATATATATATATATATATATATATATATATATATATATAAAGGTATATTTTTTAAAAAAATTTTTATTAAAGTTGTTCAGGTTTAACAACTTCCAATTTAAATGCAAATCACATTAAAAATATTGAGATGGGTTCCGTAGAGTAATTGAAACTGACCACACACATTAAGATAAAACAGATAAGAGATTTATTGATACTTAGAACAAAAGCTGAGGGACTTTCCCACACAGTGGCTCAGCAGTGGGTCTAACATAACCAGGCACTTTAAAGTCCAGGCAGAAGTCACCTGGCCAACTCCCAGGAAGAGATTGATATACAGTATGATTATCAAACCAGTATACATACTCCAAACTGCATACTATATATGGTAAAATCAAGCATTATGTGGTTCCACTTCCTGAAATTAGTAAAAGCCTTAGGCACCATGTACTCTCGTCTCAATCAGTGAATCACTAATTTTGCCTACATAAAAATAAAAAGTTTCTTATGTTTGTCTGTCTTGTCTTAATGGAAGCAGTAGGGGGTAAAGAAAGAGGGAGGGAGTAAAAAAGGGTTGTAAGCAAATTAAGAACCAGAAGTCCCCTTGGGTTACAGGGGTCTAGTGATCTTTTTTGTTAAGGATATGTAAGTTAGATGTTGGGGAGAATTATATATAATATCCAAATTTGTCTAGATTTTTAAATTAAATTAAAAAAACCATCACCCAGCTCCCATACCCAATTTTACTTTATTTATTATTAAAGCTTGATTTAATTGGTTTAGGGAAAAACACGATAAAATCAAGCGAAAGCCCGAATCATACATTTTTTTCTGGCTTTTTCCCAAAATTCATAACATTTTCAGGTTTTTGTCCAAAAAGCCAAAAACACAAAATGTTTGTGCTAATTCCAGCACAGACCACAGAAACTACAAAATAGGATGAAAGATTTGAGTTTTGCCACAAAAAGCTCGACTGGAGTTTAGTAAATAACCCCCTAAGTGTTTGTCATAGATTCATAAACATTGTAGCACAGACAAATATTTAACTGGGGCCTACAATGTCACTAGTCCCTTTATATCTTTCCATTCCATATGGTAGCTTTTTACATACTGATTAGAGATGGGGGCGAATTTATTTGCCAGGCGCGAATTCGCGGTGAATTTGCGCGATTCACCGCCAGCGAATAAATTCGCGAAACGCACGCAAAAATTTGCCAAAAACGGGCGCCGGTGTCAAAAATGAGACACTGGCGCCGTTTCGCAAATTTTTCGCCGTATCTCAAATTTCGCGCGAAATTCGCAAATTTTTCAGCAAATTCGCCCATCACTAATACTGATATGAAATTTAATTAGAATATTTATAGGGTTTTATCATTTCTTATCTGTTATATAATTTACATCCAGTAGTCGCCATGGTAAATTGGTTTGTATTAAGTCTCAGACCTTACTGTTTATAGTAAGGAACCTTTTGAAAACATAAGCTTCAGAATAAATATACTTGCTAAATATACTTAATAAATAAAGTCAACTACTGAGCTGTTAATGCAGACAAGCTGCCTTTAAGTACATTGTGCATTGAGGTGAGGATATTGCAAAGCCTAAATTAAGCAAATATGACGTAATAATGATCTTGGATATCCTAAAATATTGATTAGGGATAACACTACCTACATCTGTTTGTATTAGAAATCGAATTTAACAGAACCACTTTTGTAGAACTGACATGAAGTTCTCATGTATGATATGTCAGTAGTTCAGTTCCTACAGTGGTGGTGTCATTGTGTGTTTCAAGAGGGTCAACTCTCTCTCTGAAAGTGTTTTCCAGAAGAAATGGGATTGACTTCCTTAATGATCTTTTAAAGTCTCTGCCAACAAAAACATAAATTATTGGATTGAGACAGCAGTTAAAGTAAGCCAAGCAGTGCCCAATATCATACATTATAAGATCAAAGAGCCAGTTCATGTGAACCTTCGTAAAGTCAAAGAGAGGCCACAAATGATAAAGAAACCAGCAGCCAAAGAAGCAGAGTATGATGGTAACTATAATCCTAAAAGTTCGACTGGACCCAAGGTGTTTGCTGTTTTTTCTAATCCAGAATGCAACGAGCCCATAGCAAATAATGATAATGATAAATGGGATCAGGAACATTGATATAAATCTGGTGACAAACATAGTTTTGTGACGCAGATACCATGTCTGGTAATCAAAAAAAGTAGCATTATCAAAGGTTGCATATGTGACTATACAATAAGTACTATTACTGTCTGGGTCATGCGCAGTATCATAAAAAGCAAGATAAGGAGAGCTGAGAGTCAAGCACAAGAGCCAGATTATCACAGAGATGTTCCTAGCTAACTTTACAGATCTATGATTTTTTGACCATACAGGGCACAGAACAGAGGTGCAACGATCCACACTGATGGTCATTAAGAAAAAGATACTGACAGACATGTTTAGGAAAATGCTAGTAAACAGGACTTTGCACATTATCTGTCCTAAGGGCCAGCGACCACCCATTGCCAAATCTAATATGTAGAGAGGAAGTAAAAGACAGAAAGAAATGTCGGCAATGCCGAGGTTAAGAAACCAAATGGTATTAACTGTCTTTTTCATTCGGAATCCAGCGATCCATATGACCAGTCCATTGCCCACTGTTCCCAACACAAATGTTATGCTTAACAATGTTATGATCAGTAATTGTCTCCAGCGGAAAATTCTATCATAATATTTCTCTTCAGGGTAACTGGCAGGAGATGAGTTGGTGAAGTTCAGAGACAGCATGTTCTCCATTTTCAGTGCCAACCTGTGGTGTTTAGTAAAATGCAGAGATACATTAATTATAAGGAGCCAAAACATGTTTAAGATGGGAATTGTTTATTGCACAGTTTGAAAAGTGATTTCTGTTTCAAAAATCTGGATGGTTTTAGAAGACATAGGGGCAAATTCACCAAGGGTCGAATATCGATATTGATATTCGACTGGGAATTAAAATCCTTCGACTTCGAATATCGAAGTCGAAGGATTTTACCGCAAAAACTGCGATCGAACGATTAAATCCTTTGAATCGAACGATTCGAAGGATTTTAATCCAACGATCGAAGGAATATCCTTCGACCAAAAAAACTTAGGCAAGCCTATGGGGACCTTCCCCATAGGCTAACATTGAGTTCGGTAGGTTTTAGATGGCGAACTAGGGGGTCGAAGCTTTTTCTTAAAGAGACAGTACTTCGACTATCGAATGGTCGAATAGTCGAACGATTTTTAGTTCGAAGGTCGAAGTAGCCCATTCGATGGTCGAAGTAGCCCAAAAAACACTTTGAAATTCGAAGTTTTTTTACTTCAAATCCTTCACTCGAAGTTAATGAATTGGCCCCATAATATTTTAGGTCAAAAATAAAACTAGAGAATGGGGCAGAAAAGGGGCAGTTTAATTTATAAATGTAAGCTAAATGTACACATCTTTAAAAAAAAAGATGCTATGTCCAGAATATTTTGGGAAGTCAACTTGCTTTGCTGTATTTTTTGAGCTACATCATCCCAACTCTTCATGGAGCACGTGGTGCCATGTAGAATAATGACTTTCGATGCTCAGTGAAATGTGGAGCTGTGTTTTCAGGCTGCTCTAGCTCAGAAAATACATACTGTACATTTGGGCTACCCCAATGACATTCAGATCTGAGCATAGCACTTCTGCATCTAATATGGGTTTACGTATTGGTTTAATTTCTAGGCAAACTACACCTACCACAACATAGAGTCCTGGAAATGGCAATTTGAATAAAAAGTATGCAGTGGTATTCCGAGTCAAGGTACAAATATTTTGTATTCTTTGTGTTTTTTTTCTTTTTGATATCTCTTTTTTTTTTTTTAAACCTTATCTGAGTCCTACTTACCCTAGCAATCAGGATGTTGTTTGAATGGCAGACTGGAGGATGGATAGGAGAGGATCTAAATAAGAATATAAGTGATAATTAATATTAATAACTATACAAACTTAGGCTTCTTGTTGAGTCAGAGAGCTCAGTGACCGGATGTCAATTTACATCCGATCACAGTAGAGACTGTCTTAGACAACATCTATACTGCACCTCCTTATGTAAACGTATTATCCAATTTGCAAATTATGTCGCCAAATTTCCCCAACCCCAAGTTATATGTAGAGGTGACTTTAATAGAGTTTAAATGTGCATTTAAATGAGCCACTTGATGAGGGGGGTTGGGTGGAAGTCTTTCTGTACACCCATCTAATCTAATGCCCTTGATGTCATGTTATTGCCACCCCACTCAGAACGGTTTCTTGACTTCCCTTATGACCCTAACTCAGACTGACATGGTTTTTCTCTCCAAGGGCCTTCTCCCCAATATCCACAAGGCACATTACAAACCAGGGGCATCTCACTTAATTTTGCATGGCAGACACAATCCTAACCAACAGAATTGGAGGTTGTGGTCATTTATTCCTGTTTAGCTTGATATAATTAATAGTGACAAGGCCATTTCCAGCTCCATAAAGTAATATTTTTCCCTAAATGACACCTCACCATAACCTCCCATGATGTGGGAGGCCTTTAAGGCTAATCTACAGAGTACTCTCCACACTGAAGTAGCTGCAATTGAAAAAACGTAATATCAATGGGAACTAGAGCATCAAGTTGACACCCTTAGTTCACTGATGCAACAGCAACCCTCCCCTTCTATTCTAACAGACATTGGCAAAATATCAGATCTGGTAATTTTTACAGTAAATCTATTGCCCTTATGCTAGACCCACGGTGCAAGATCAGTGCTCTACATTTCCCTATAAAGTGTGAATGAATACATTTACTGTATGTATCTCAGCATTAAAGTACTGCCTTCTCTTCAATAATACTTGAAATTGAATCTATACAATCCAATCAGTTGGATATTAGAAAAAACAAAGTCTTGGGCAAATCTTCCTATAGGGTCTCTACTCTCTAGGCAAGTTATATCTGATCAAAAAGTATTCTGCCAACATTCCTCTTATTTTAATAATGTTTCTGCTACCTTTAGACAACTATTATGGGCTAACTGGAGACCAATAGTTAAATTAGAGACATTAATGTGGGTAACTCTTCCTGCTATGTATCTTTATTATCTAGCTGCTCAGATAGAAAATCTGATTACTTTGGTATAAGTTTCAAACCATAAAGTTACATACACCATTTGGGGTCAATTAACTTGTTTGGACATGATGTAACGAATATAGTTTACCCTGGTGATCCAGTGGCTCTCGCTGGTGGTCTAGTGCCCGCCGTGTGCATCTTTCCTTCTCTGCGCTGGTTTCCCCTATGGCGCATGCGGCGGGCACTACCAGGTTTTATCTGCCGTGTGATGACGTCATTGAGCAATGGTGCAAAATTCAAAGTATTTAAAGGTGCTTTGAATGAAAACTCACTGCCTGTTGTTAGGTTCTATTTGTTAGTTTCCTGGGTGTTTATTCCTTGTGAATCCTGCTTGATTTATTGATATTGACCCTTGCCTGCCTGCTGTCTATTCAACACTATCCAAACCTGACCCTAGCCTGTCCGATCATTCTTTGAACTCTGCCTGCACTGACTTGACTCGGCCTGTCTGACTATTCTTGTAATCTGCTTGTTTTGGCCCGGTCTGCCTGTCCACGCTTGTCTGCCTGGCCAGTATCCTTGGTGAAACGATCGTGCCCCTTTGCTCATCCAGAACCTTTAGCTATGCTCCTCTCTTAGTAAGACCTGGCGGCATCCAATTAAAAAGGATATCAGGCAGACTTACACAATCTTGTTTGGAATGTTTGGTAACTTACTGCACCACAGGTTACTGATCCACTAACCCCACTGTGAGATAACTCAGTTCATCCCCTCATTGCAAAACTTGGGAATATGCAAAACTGGGTGAAATATGGTATTACAGATATCACAGGTATGGTTTTCTAGATAATGGATCTTTCTTTAATTTGGATCTTCATACCTTAAGTCTACAAGAAAATCATGTAAACATTAAATAAATCCAATAGGCTGGTTTTGCTTCTAATGAGGATTAATTATATCTTAGTTGGGATCAAGTACAAGGTACTGTTTTACTATTGCCTATGATAAAGTATCAGTGTTGATACAAAACGCGTAATGCTGTACCATGGTTACTGAATAACTTATTTCATTTATACAACTGTGTGGCGGATGGTTTAATTTGAGTGCTTATGGTTTGGATCCCCTCCCTTAGCTGCAGGTTCAGGGCAGTCCACCTAGACCTCCTCATTTACTGGGTGAGTTTACTGTGACCCTTGCTTTCATTGTTTTATATACTGTTTTACTATTACAGAGAAGAAGGAAATCATTTTTAAAAAATTTGATTATTTGGATAAACTGGAGTCTATGGGGTTGGCCTTTCCCTAATTTGGGATTTTCTGGATAATGGGTTTCTGGATAACTATCCTATACCTGTAGTATTTTGGGCATAATGACAAACCTATTCCCTTTGCACAGATAAAAAAACACCCCAAACCCACAGAGTCAATGGCTGAGCTACCTCATACACCAGAAACATATTTTTATGCACCCACTAATCTACTTCAGTGGAGGCCATATCAGGGGTCTCATAACCATGATGTATGCTAGGCTACAGCAGATTGTACACAATGTCACCATGGAGGAACTTTGGTGCAAATAGGAAACTAATATGGGTACCATACTAGATGAGGAGTGGCAGGAGTGGCAAGAAGCTGCTCAACTGGTATCCCCCAAACTACAGGGTATGTATGATCCACATATATGTTTTTTATATGGAATTATACCCCAGTCAGATTGCACTATATAAATTCATACATCCAAAACAAATGCATCAGATAAAAGGAGTTTCATACATACACTGTATGATGTGGAGTTGCAGTCTGATTACACCATATTGGGAGAAAATACTGCATACTTGGATGCTGTTACACAGATTACAATTCCCAGAACTAGATGTGGTGCCGGAAATGAAACCAGAATTAAATGAAATGAAACCAGAATTAAAGCTTTCTTTTTCAGGAGGCTCTTCTTCAGGCCAAAAGATTCATTATGCAGAATTGTAGGAACATAGAACTCCTACAAACAAAGCTAGATATTTGCACAGTTGAGCAATTGATTGATACAGTTAACTAAAATTTCTGTATATATAGCTTCATATATATGTGTATATATATATATCCCAAAGACCAGGCTCAGAATAATATACTATGTTGTAACTCTAACCTGGCTAACCCTAGATATTTATTCCATATTCTAGTACCATTGTTTTATACAAATCCTAACTGTGAATCTACTGTATTGTGTATTCAAAAAAACTACCTGAAATTAAACAAAAAACAGAAGGTATACAAGTAAGGGATCAACTGTTTCTTGACCACAATCCCAATAATTCAATTCCAATGGGCGTTGAAAATAAATGTTGATGATGTAGACAGCAGCTTGGATATGAAAATATATTCATCAATATTTAAATAATATTACAAAAAGTACTTTACCATCAGAATATTTCTAATTAATATAGTCATCTACTACACATGCCTGAAAAGTCAAACTTTGCAAGTAGGAGTAGAGTGACAAGTATATGATGTAGTAGTTGAGGTAAAAAACAAATATCTATCACACATCTGAAAGCTGGAACATTACCAGTACCCCTAGTGTTCTTTTCTTTCCAAAGAACAATCAAGGTCATTTGCATTTAAAAACCTAAATGTAACAGCCCTACTTCTTCATTAGCTTAAGTATCGGCAGTTTTTATTGCCCCAGATTTTCCTTACCAGTTCAACCTTTGAGATTGGCTCTTCGTTTTCGGAGCTCCGTCTTTTCATGTCCAGCAGAAAACACAGTACAATATATAAGTAATACGCTTGACACAGAACTTTTTTTTTTGGCTTTAACTCCTATCTGATTATTTTTTAGATAATAACAGTTTTAACTGTCCATGGGAAAAAGAGTCATGTGTTCTGCATATCAAAGTACTAATCTGTATCTACAGAAGCTTACTGATAGGTCATTCAAATTGCAGAAACCATTCAGAATTATAAACTTCTCTATTTTCTGTCAAATCTAATGTAGGGCAGTTTTCAGGTGTAGGACAGAGAAGATATTTAGAACCCCAACATAATAGGGGCCCAACGGTGGAGAATAAAAAGATGATAGTACAAAGAACATGCTGTATGATATCACATACACAAATGTAAGTAATGTAGGAAGAAATCAGGACTTACAGGACATGAAAGAAAGTTTAAATATATGTATTGTGAATTCAAAGTTTTGGTCTAAACCAAACCTTTATCAAAATAACAAACTCATACCAAGTTTAGGTGAGGGGGAATGAAATAAAGCAGGAGATGACGGGACCTAGGGGCGGAAGCAGAGAGGGATGTGATGTCAGTAGAAGAAGAAGTTAATTTCCTTATCATCTGAGCAGGTAGAAACATTCCACCCACCATCCCCAATTTTGAATATTTTGCAAATATCTTTATGTTTTTAAATGTATTTATTACTGAATATGGTTTTTTTCATTGAATGTGCTGTTACTTTATGGTTTCTGTATCTGTATACAGTAAAATTGTTAGAGTCTGTATTGTATTAATTTATGTTAAATGAATGATGTCAAATGATTGTCAGGAAGGATTTTTTTTACCCCTTGAAACATAAATGACACTAGCTTTGGGCTGGGTTTTTGCCTTCCTTTAAAGGGCATGTAAAGTCTAAAATAGAATAAGGCTAGAAATACTGTATTTTGTATACTAAATATAAACATGAACTTACTGCACCACAAGCCTAATCAAACAAATAATTTATGCTTTCAAAGTTGGCTACAGGGGGTCACCATCTTGTAACTTTGTTAAACATCTTTGCAAGACTAAGACTGTGCACATGCTCAGTGTGGTCTGAGCTGCTTAGGGATCATCATAAACAAAGCTGCTTGAGTTCTGCATGGCTAGGAAGTAAGGCGGGGGCTCCCCCTGCTGTTCATAAGTATGATTGTTTCCCTGCTCAGCAGTTAGGGACCGTCTGACAATTTCTATCCACAGCAGTAAATGAAGGGAGAATTTCACTGCATAGTCAGGTTTCTTATAAAAACAGTGCACATTTTTTAATTAAAGTATATTGGAGATAGGTTTCTTTTTCATTAAAGAAAGTAAAAATGGGATTTTATTTTTTTGCCTTTACATGCCCTTTAAATCAAAACAGTGCACATATGATATATATATTTTAAGTTTTATGTGTTACAGCAGTGGTAGGACCTTGCCAGAGTACTACACATGTAAATTTTAGAATATTGCCTCGGTATAAGTTGGTAATGTCCTATTTATTTGATTATTTAAAAAAAAATGTTGTGGCCATTTTACACCTGTCTCTGTCTCCTGATTTCATTACTGGTTGAGCAAATTGAATTCATCCCAGAGGCTATTAAATTCATTCTAAGTCACATTCTAAGTCACCAGCTGCCCCTATGTCACATGACATGGGGCAGCTGGGAAACTGACAAAATGTCTAGCCCCATGTCAGATTTCAAAATTGAATATAAAAAAATCTGTTTGCTCTTTTGAGAAATGGATTTCAGTGCAGAATTCTGCTGGATCAGCACTATTAAATGATTCATTTTGAAATTTTTTTTTTCCCATGACAGTATCCCTTTAAGGATCCGGTTCCTAGTTGGGACCTGTACCTGGTGCTAAATAGTCTGTGTGGTCCTCCATTTGAACCTCTAGATCAGATGAACATTAAGCTCCTTTCGTGGAAAGTATCTTTCCTCTTGGCAATCACTTCAGCTAGAAGGGTGTCTGAGCTCAGTGTATTATCTATGGAGAAAACCCTATCTTAAAGGGCACCTATAACAGTCAATATCAAACACATATTAACAATCTGACCAGTAGAACCTAAACATGTTTAATCAAACTACATATATAGTTTTTTGAAAAAAACTGCAGGTTTTAAAAAAATCCCGTACTTTGTCAAATGGGTTCTTTCACTGAGGGAGTCCATACTGAGACTATAACAGAGACTATAACATGCAAATTTCAGGAGCATGCTCAGATTGTAGCATTGCCTTGAGTATTCTACCCAGAATGCCTAGCTTTAGTAAACTCCTCCACTAGAAGTATCAGAATATTTCCCTATCTTGTCCACTGCTGGTGATGTTATTATGCAAATGAAGGGCACACACTAACTTCCACAAGGTGGCAACACTACTGTACAGCAGCTAACACAGAGGTTTGGCTGATTTGAAAATAGCTTAGAAGGGTTGATAAGCAATCAAGGAATTTCAACTGAGCATGTGCGAGATTTCAGAGCTACAGTTGGCTGGGAAGATATAGGTAGGAGGAGCCAGTGAAATCCAAGATGTCTGCCTCAGCTAGAACTGCAGTGGAGATAGGGGAGATCTTGCAGAGGTATATCTGATGATTTACATTACATTACAAACAATTCTAACTGTTTTAAAAATTGGATTTCTTGAACTTTCACATGGTTCAGTTCTCAGTTTTGGATAGAAGCTGATGCACCACAAACATTTTGTTTATTTTGGTTATACTAAACATGCAATGGCATTTAACATACGGAAGTAAAGCTGACATGAGCAGTGTCACTCTAATAACATTTAAAGGGGTTGTTGACCTTTTAGTTAATTTTTAGCGTGATGTAGATAGTGATATTCTGAGACAATCTGTATTTGATTTAATTTTTTATTATATGTGGCTTTTGAGTTATTTAACTTTTTATTCAGCAGTTGAGAGCAATTTCAGCAATCTGGTTGCCAGGGTCCAATTTAACCTAGCAACCATGCACTGATTGGAATAAGAGACTGGAATATGAACAAGAGAGGCCTGAACAGAAAGATGAGTAATAAAAAGTAGCAATAACAATAAATGTGCAGCTTTACACAGCATTTGTTTTTTAGATGGGACCAGTGACCCCCATTTGAAAGCTGGAAAGAATATGAAAAAGAATGCAAATAATTCTAAAACTACAAAAAATATATAATGAAGACATTTCTACGACATACTAAAAGTTAACTTAAAGGTGAACTGGCCTTTTAAGAATGAAGATATAATGATCCGGGATAGACAAGCTACATAGTTAGTATAGGTATGGGTAGATAGAATTTAATTAAAAGTAGGGAGGGGTGTACCGTATATACTCGAGTATAAGCCGAGTTTTTCAGCCCCCAAAATATGCTGAAAAACTCTACCTCGGCTTATACTCGGGTCAAGCGCAAAAACGGTTGCCGGCATCTAAGAATAGTCGCCGGCGCCTAAGAATAGTCGTCGACGTCCAAGAATAGTCGCCGGCATCCAAAAACAAGATGCCGGCACCTCCAATGGGAGCAGAAACCCTCAATTTTTTGATTGAAACTTACCAGAAGCTGCTGCATTTCTCACCCTAGGCTTATACTCGAGTCAATAAGCTCTCCCAGTTTTTGGAGGTAAAATTAGGTACCTCGGCTTATACTCGGGACGGCTTATACTCGAGTATATACGGTATGTATGTATGCTGGGTTTTCATTTGGAGAGGTTGAACTTGATGGACTTTGTCTTTTTTCAACCCAATTTAACTATGTAACTATGTAACTATGTATTTATCAGGAATCAAATGCAGCAGAAGCACTTTTGTATAACTGACATTGTATGACATCATGCATGGCATGGCACCAGTTCAATTCCTACACCAGCGTTGTCATGTGCTTCAAGAGGGTCTTCTTTCTCTTCTCTGAATGCGCTTTCTAGAAGAAATGGGATTGACTTCCTTAGAGATATTTTAAAGTCCCGGCCAACAAAGACATAAATCATTGGATTGAGACAACTGTTAAAGATAGCCAAGCTTTCTGCAACATTAGACATTATATTAGCAAATACACTGTTAATATCAACTTCTATAAAATCAAGGAGATGTAACAAATGAAAAAAAAATGAGCAGCAAAAGAAACAAAGGACAGTTGCCACTATGGTCTTGAAAGTTCGACTTGACCCAAGTCGTTTGCTGCTTTTTCTAATCCAGAATGCAATGAGCCCATAGCAAACAAGGATGATGGAAAATGGGATCAGGAACATTGATATCAAATTGGTGAATGACATAACTGTGCGCCTGAGATGAAATGTCTGGCTATCAAAGGAAGTGTTTTTCCAGGCTGCATACGTTTGTCCACAATAAGTAATATTACTGTCTGGGATATGCCCAGTATCATAAAAAACAAGATAAGGAGAGCTGAGAGTCAACGAAAAGAGCCAGATTATCACAGAGATGTTCTTAGCTAACTTTACAGATCTATGATTTTTTGACCATACAGGGCACAGAACAGAGGTGCAACGATCCACACTGATGGCCATTAAGAAAAAGATACTGACTTGCATGTTTAGGTGAAAGCTAGTACACACGACTTTGCACATTATCTGCCCGAAGTGCCAGTGGTAATCCAGTGCCCAAGATAATATTTGGAAAGGAAGAAAAAGACAGAAAGAAAAGTCTGCAATGCCGAGGTTAAGAAACCAAATGGTATTAACCGTCTTTTTCATTCGGAATCCAGTGATCCATATGACCAGCCCATTGCCCACTGTTCCCAAAATAAATATTATGCTGCAAAACATGCCATTTAATATATAATTCAAATGGGAAATTTTATTGTAAAATTCCTCATCTGTGTAGCTGGTAGGGGAAGAGGTGGTGAAGTTAAGAGACTGCCTGGACTCCATTTTCAGTGCCAACCTGTAAAATGCAGAAATACAGTAATTATAAGGAGCCATTAAATGTTATTGGACAGTACTGGAAACTTAAACGTGAATTAAAATGAGTTCCAACATCAATTTATGTTTCAAACATCTGAATGATCGGGCTAACATCTTATTTTGGTGGAAAAACATGCTAAAGTACTGAAGGGGTACTCTATATTCAAATTTGTAAGAGATACAGAAGTGCCAGGACTACATGTTCTGGGGACAAAGCTTGTTGTAATTTCTAAGCTAAAGCAGCACAAACTGCTGTACATCTCCAACATTTAATGCACAATCTATAAGAAACAATTATTTCAGAAATGTCAGAGCTGTATTTTTGGGTTGCTCTAGCTTAGTAAATGCATACATTTTGACAAAACAAAATGCCATCCCCAGCAATGTACATGGAGATTCTGCATATTTTTAATTTGAGGGTTTATGTTAATCCACAAGTGTGATGTCGGTCCCAGCAATTTCCCTGCAGTAAGTTGCCTGTTAAATCATTATCACTAAGGGCAATTGCATCAAAATATACTCCTTGCACTTCTGCCACTCAGCTCTTCTGGCCTTCCAATACAAATTGAATGGTGCTGCATCTGTTGACATAGAGAAGCCCTGGAGCAGTGTTCCCTCTAATTCCACCTTGGCCATGTGCACAAAACATTCTTTTGTTCTTTGCTCGGATGAGTAGTAAAACGTCTTCATTGATTACTCAGCAAGTCCAGTTGTTTTTAGATTGACCTATATTAGATATTTTGTTCTTTGTGCACACCACAATGTGTTGTGTGCACAGGCCTTAAAATGTGTGTGCTCATTCACATGTAGTGATGGGCGAATTTCGCTGCCAGCGAATAAATTCGCGAAACGCCCGCAAAAATTCGCGGCAAAAATTTTTTTTTTTACGAAAGACGGATGCCGGCGTCAAAAACGGGCACCGGCGTCAAAAACGGACGCCGAATTTTTCGCAGTTTCGCGAAATTCGCGCGAAATTTGTGAATTTTTTCAGCGAATCGAAACGGCGCAAATTCGCCCATCACTATTCACATGTACGTTATGTAGAAGGCATTACCACCACCTCCAGACCAGTTCAGTAGCTCCAGGGTTTCCTTACTGCCCTTCACTAATCTCTGTAGTTCAGTTGTGCCAAAATCATACAACGCACATCACTCAAACGTGAACACCACCAGACTTTGAAAATATTCAGCACAATTTCACCTGATTTGCCACAAAGTGCACTTGCTTTTTTGGTGCAGAGCAGTTGGGCCAATTTTGCCCCCTCTTGTGACCACAATGATGCTGGAATTCTGGGGAAATCATTACATTATGGGAAAAAAAGTATGTTGATTTGCTTGAAACTGCACTTTGCTCACTGCACTTCCAGACAGGGCCAGAACTAGGGGTAGGCAAATAAGGCACCTGCCTAGGGTGCGATGATTGGCCGGAACTGGGCAGGTACCTCTTTAAAAACCTTCTGCCTACCCCTAGTCTGGGATTTCTTACTGCCATTGGCTCTTCTCATCTCTGCTCACTCCCCCCTGTGATGTCACTACATGTTAGGGGCACAGGGGGGGAGAGGTGGCCAACCGGGTTGCCCAGGGTACCCAGTCAACTTGCCCCCCCTGTGCTTGTAGACATACATGTGTCCTATGAAGTGTAAGAATCTCTTTTTTTCAACTGCCCTACTAATACATTGTTTCCTGGGAATTAAACATACCCATTAGTTACAAAAGGAGAAATCAGTATTGGTTTAACTTTTAGTAGGGTTCTCAGACAAGCTGAAATAGTTTGTAGTTTTTAATTATTTTTTTTCTGGGGCTATTTTGTTTGAAAACCAAATCCTACTTATCCGAGCAACCAGGCCTTTGTCTGAATGATAGACTGGAGGATGGATAGGAGATGATCTAAGGAGAAAGATAAGTATAAATTTAGATTTTTTGATTTGGGCAGAGAGTTTGGCAACCAGATGACGGTTAAACATTTCAGTACAATATTTCAAAATCCTCAAGTTAAAATACAGATATGTACAGATGCAGCCACTTTGGTTTGTCTGTTTGACACAGAATAACTAAACACAGATATCCCATTTATCTCATTTAACACAGAAAACTGTGTCACAACATCCCATCTAATTAAAGCATTCACCATTGTGAACAATGGTGCTTTGGTATGCTAATGAAAAGGTTAAATGCATTAAATGAGTTAAGATAACTTTAGATAACACAGTTTCTTCAATTAACTCTGAGTCATGACGCATTTAACTCACAAATCCAAGTGGCTTCATCTGTAGGAAATTGTCTTGAAAATGGCATGCTTAATGGATATTTAGCTTTTCCATAATTGTAATGTGCAAATGTAAATCTGCCTGGGATTTTTTTTAAATATTAAAGGGATAGTAAATCCTACTGCACTGCTCAACCAAACTTAACTCAGATGTTGCTCAACTAGAAATCCCAGAATAATGTAACATAATAATGAAGGTTGAGGCATGCTGGTAGCTGTAGTTCAGCAAATCATGGTTGTATTCTTAAACCAATATTGCACAATAACACTTTTCCAAAACTTTCCACAATTCTCCACAGTCAGCGGCTGCATTCAAATACAAAATAATCCTCCAATGAGAATCCCAGTTGATCTATACTGATCTGACTTCATGGTTTTTGCTCCTACAACTGGAGTTGGACTGTCTCTTTAAAAATTTGACTTCCACTATTCGCCATCTAAAACCTGCTGAATTGCTGTTTTAGCCTACGGGGGACCTCCTAGAACCTATTTGGAGTCAAGGGTCGAATTGAAAATTTGAATTTTTAAATTCGAATTTCGAGTTTATTTTATAGTGTAAGCAAATTTTTTCGCCTCGGAAATGACACCCATAGACTTCAATAGGAGAAAAAAAATGTTTTGCATTAAAAAAAATATGAAGAGGCTCATTTATCAAAGTCCAAATGTATCTCATTATTTTCTGACCAAATCCACATGGGTTTTTTTCCCCTTATTAACAATACATTTTCCTGAAAATTTCCTGTGTAGAAAAAAACACATAAAAATTGCGAAAAAAAACGAATCGCAGGAATTTTTCTCATTTCCACCCAAAAACTCACAAACTCTTCAGATTTTTGCATGAAAGCCAGTGCATATCTAAATATCTTCGGGACTTCTCCCATTGACTTATATGCAAGAGATACCGGATTTTCGGATTCAGATTTTTTCCACCATCGGGGTATAAAAAATCTGAAAAAAAATCAAGTTTTTTCCCCCCACTATTTTATAGTAATAAAAACATGAATGTTTCGTGTTTTTGGCATTCATACCTCAATAAATAATTTAATAAATAACCCTCTGAATCTTAATATGAAGACAATTTGCCAATCCAGATTTACTTAGTCACCTTCTTATTTTATCTAACATACAGTGATTATTACACAGTTTATTCTTTATAACATTACAATGTAGTCAGTAGTAATCTCTCTTTATACCTGCCTTATTTGTTTAGAAGTGTGGGAGGAAGCCCGTATAGACCTGGAGAAAACATTCAAACTCCTTGAAGATAGTGCCTATGTTGGAATCAAACTCAGGAACCCATTGTGACATGTCAACAGTGGTAAGCAAACATCTGATCATTTGCTCATTTTACAGATATTTATTACATTACCGCAGTGTTAGAAGCCTTCAGTGCAAGGCAAGGACAGTATCTTCTCAGCTGTACAACTTAAGAAATAACACAACCAGGACAGCATTAAAGTTAGAAGGAGTTAAGCTAAAATCAGTGGAAAACTTGAAATTTATGTCACAATCCAAGGATTCTATCGAAGGCCAGTTGATGTTGAAAATAAATGATGCATGGGATATTAAAAGAATACTCATCACTATCTTATCAACATTATAAGAATAGCTATGCAATCAGTGGTACTTCTAATTAATAAGACATCCCTTATCTTCTACTACACATTGCTCAACAGTCAGGCAACACGAGTAGAAGTAAAGTGACTGGTATTTTTTATAGTAGTTGAGGTTCAGATATACATGAGGCTTCTGTAAGCTAAAACATTACCAGTAACCATAGTGTTCGTATCTTTCCTAAGATCAATCAAGTTCCCTTGTACTTCACCCAAAAGATCACATTTTATGTAACAATCCTGCTTTCAGTCTCACTTATACTGCCACAGGTTTTCCTTACCAAGTCAGCCTTTGAGATCTGCTCCTCTCTTTATGAGCTTCTTCTATTCGTGTCCAACAGAAAACAAAATACATGATATAATTAATTTGCTGTTTTTGGCTGAAATTGGTGTCTGATGTTTTTCTTAGATATCAATAGTTTAGACCACACATAGGAAAAAAAGAGTCACATGGGTTCTGCATCTCAAATCACTGATCTGCATCTACAGAAGCTTCCGGATATGCACTTGGTACCTCATATTCAAAAAAATGTTCATAAAAATCTTTATGGCAGTTGTTAGGGGTAGCAGTAGGGACAGAGAAGTCATTTGACCTGGGACTGCAACATAAGATTGGCTTCATGGACAGAACAACGTAGATGAAAGTACAAAGAACTTATAAACACAGTCTGTACATTGTTTGCTATTAGCACTTATTAAACTGCAATATCCAGTAACACTGAGATGCCTGCAGTTGTCCATACACAACACCTGTGGACTTCAGGTTTTACATCCCTGGTTTATGTATTGCACCCCCCACCTATAAGAAGTCTCAAGTCTTCCTTTCTATGAACATACCCGCACTCATATACACATACTTTTTGTTTCCAGTAAAATGAGGGCACAATAAAAACTAGAAAGGGAAGTTTGAGAACAATGTTGGCTTGAAAAACATGTGACATCACCAAATATAATCTGATTGGCTGTTGCTGGCTCCACTCAGTTTTTCTAACCTTGGACCACAGTCATATAGTAGAAAACACTGTACAAATTTTAGGGGATCTTGGAATTAATAGCATCAGAATGGCAGCAATTTAAATTTCCCCACTGAAAGTCATTGAGTGACATCTGATTGACGGTTGGTGGATCTGCCCACATTTTCTTACCTTGAACTGCAGTTACCCCACTGATTAACTCTAAAAAGTTTAGGGGTCCTGGCATTAATATTTAAAGAATGACAGCAGTTTAAATTTAAACCAATAAAAGTCAATAAGAAAATTGTGATTGGTGGTTGGTGGGTGTTCCCACTTTTTCAAACCTTGAAGTCACCAAGTGCCAAACTGTGCAGAGTTTTACCACCCTGCCATAAATAGTATGAGAATGACAGCATTTTAACCAGAATAAAGGCAGCAGAGTAAAAAAATCCTGACTTTTCTTTTACCCGCTGTTTCAAACACACAACATCCACAATTTGATAGGAATCCACAAATTTAAGGGGCCGATTCACTAACTTCGAGTGAAGGATTCGAAGTAAAAAAACTTCTAATTTCGAAGTGTTTTTTGGGCTACTTCGACCATCGAATGGGCTGCTTTGACCTTCGACTACGCCTTCGAATCGAAGGATTCAAACAAAAAATTGTTCGACTATTCGACTATTCGATAGTCGAAGTACTGTCTCTTTAAGAAAAAACTTCGACCCCCTAGTTCGCCATCTAAAACCTACTGAACTCAATGTTAGCCTATGGGGAAGGTTCCCATAGGCTTGCCTAAATTTTTTTGGTCGAAGGATAATCCTTCGATCGCTGGATTAAAATCCTTCGAATCGTTCGATTCAAAGGATTTAATCGTTCGATCGAAGGATTTAATCGTTCAATCGAAGGATTTAATCGTTCGATCTAAGTATTATTCCTTCGATTGAACGATCGAACTATTTGCACTAAAATCCTTCGACTTCGATATTAGGGCTCGTCACTAATTATCCAGCAGAAAATGAGGTTGGTCTGTAATATAAGATGATGCTACAGGGCCGAATACGTATCTGTCATTTAGGCAGCAAATTCAGCAACCAGATAACACTTTCAATTGAAATAGGCAAATATTTCAAGATCCCCAATAAAACATGTTTAATTTAAAATAAAGACCAGTAGCAAATTGAAAATTGTATGTTCAATGGATATTTTGCATAATTGCAATGTGCAAGTGTTTGTAGGTCTGCCTGAGATTTTTTTCTTATTTCGAGAAATACAGATGAAAAATTAAGTTACTTTGATGCTTCAATGGTCCAATCTTAGTTCTACCCAGAATATTTCACCAGGGAGAAAACAGCAATGCCAGAAAATGAACAGCTGGACTTGCTGAGTAAATATGAAATTTGAGGTTACATGGTGAACCATTTTAAGATTATATGGCAATCCAGTACAGTTCTAAACGTACCAATTCTAGATATTGTACATGACAAAAATAGTAAAAAAAATTGGTTGGACTTTTTGAGGCAAAAACTGGAATATTTCATGGAAAAAAAATGAATTTTTTTTGAGATTTATCATACTCAGATGCTGCAAAAAAACAGAATCCAAATATATGCCATCTCAGACCTGTTGAGGTCCTATATAAGCTAATGGGAGATGCACCAGTTTACCCAAAAATAAAAAATAATCTGGGTTTTCAGTCAAAACCGCCAAAATTTGATCTAATTCTCAATGCTCCATGACTACGCATAGAACATAAATAGGAGAAAAGTTAATTGTATATATATATATATATATTAGTTGAGGTTAGAAAAGATAATGTCTATAAGGTAGAACATTAAGGGGCAGATTTATCAAGGGTTGAATTCCGAGCTCATGAGAGTTATTTAAAACTACCATGAACTTAAAATTAGACCAACTGAAATTTATTAAAAAAAAATTGAAATGGGTGAATGGGATCGACCCACAAACTCAAATTAAATTCGAATGTCAGGAACTTGAATGTTAGGAAGGCAGCAAACAACTCCAAATTGATCCCAGAACTAGGCTAAAACAGAAATTCTGCAGTTTTTAACGGTGGCAAATAGTCGAATTCCAGTTCTTAAAGGTCCAGTGTATGATAAATTTCTAAAATCAAATTTATTTTTAAAAAAAAAAAAAAAAACTCAAATCGAATTTTAACAATTCCCTAGTCTAATTTGACAGTTTTGGCCATTAAAAAACTTGAAATTTTGAATTAAAATTTGAAAATTTGAATTTTCACTTCGACCCTTGATAAATCTGACCAGTAACCCTAGTGTGTCTTTCATTCCAAAGACCAATCAAGATCATGTGTTCTTACACTAAAAGAACCCATTTATATAGAGCCCTGCTTATTCATTTCTGACAGCCTCAAAAACGGGCGCCGGCGTCAAAAATGGCGTCAATTTTCCAGCTGCCCCAAGTCATGTGACTTGTGCTCTGATAAACTTCAATCACTCTTTACTGCTGTACTGCAAGTTACAGTGATATCACCCCCTCCCTTTTTTCCCCCAGCAGCCAAACAAAAGAACAATGGGAAGGTAACCAGATAGCAGCTCCCTAACACAAGATAACAGCTGCCTGGTAGATCTAAGAACAACACTCAATAGTAAAAACCCATGTCTCACGGAGACACATTCAGTTACATTGAGAAGGAAAAGTGAAAATTGTTACATACTAACAGTAATTTTCCTTTCCTAGCCACTTTATATGTCAACATAAACACTGGGTAGGCTCCCTGCCCCCACTCCGAACCAGAAAGTCCCTCCCCTATCAATCTATAAAAACACCCCCCCTCCTAGGGCCAGCAGTCTAATAATTTAGTCCAAGAAGGGAGGGTATGTTGACATATAAAGTGGCTAGGAAAGGAAAATTACTGTTAGTATGTAACAATTTTCACTTTTCCTAGCCACTATATGTCAACATAAACACTGGGATGTACCCAGCAATATAAAAAGAACAGGGTGGGAAATAAATAACAACTCAAACCATGCTTATAAGGTTTAATTCGAGATAAATGACTGAAAAACTCCAGAAGCAAAATCCACCGCTGTCTGCCTCACATTGAGACGATAATGGTTCATGAAGGTTCTAGCCGAACTCCAAGAGGCCGTCTGACAGATTTGATCTACCAGAACTTTTGCCACTGCTGCCCAGGATGTGGCCACCGCCCTTGTAGAGTGAGCTTTAATCCCTGTGGGAGCTAGCTTGCCTTGTAATTGGTATGCTTTTGAGATCAGGATAACCAGCCATCTGGAAATAGTAGAAGAAGAGGCGGCCAAACCTTTCCTTGTTCCTGCCGGGATGACAAATAGTCGATTTGATTTTCTAAAGGGTTCTGTAGAATACAAATAATGCTTAAGAGCCCTAACTGGATCCAAATTCAAGAACATAGGATCTTCCGTGGTAGCAGAGCTAGCCAAAAGAACTGGAAGGATAATCTCTGATTCCAAATGAAAAGTAGAGACAACTTTTGGTAAGAAGGAAACATCCGGTCTTAGAATGACTTTGTCTGGTAGAACAGATATATTTTTGTGGTCCATGGAAAGGGCTTGCAAAAAACTGACTCTGGCTGCTGAGGCTATCGCCACTAAAAATAGAGTCTTTAAGGTTAGAGTCCAGACAGAAATTTTATCCATAGGCTCAAAAGGGGAAGACACTAAGGATTTTAGAACAAGAGGTAAATCCCATGTTGAAGAGAAAGACCGCCTTGGAGGTCGCAATTTTAGTGTTGCCATAAAAAATCTCTTAATGACTGGGTTTTCTGCCCATCGTACTCCTGTCATAGCCGATAATGCTGACACATGAACCTTTAAAGTTCTATATTGCAAACCCTTGTCCAAACCTTTTTGTAAAAAATCCAAAATCTGTGGTAAATCTGGAACGGATTCCTCCAAACCATTCTGATTTTGCTCCACCAAAAACCTCTCCCATATTCTATAATACGTTTTTGAGGTTGAAGACTTTCTAGCTTGAAGAAGAGTCATTACCACTGCTTTCGAAAGACCTAAGTCTTCCAATCTTTTCCGCTCAAACTCCATGCCATCAGAGAAAGCGCGGCTGGATCTGGATGTACCAGAGGCCCCTGAAGGAGAAGGTCCCTTCTCAATGGCAGACGCCAACGTGTTTCCTTCTGCATTCTCAGGAGAAGAGGAAACCATGGCCTCCGAGGCCAAAACGGTGCAACCAGAACAGCTTCCACCCCTTCGTTCTGGATCTTCAAAAGAACTGCCAACATTAGTGGAACAGGTGGAAAGAGGTAAACAAGGGGAAATCCCATCTCTGGAGAAGTGCATCCACTGCTGCTGCCTGAGGGTGATACTTCCTTGAGAAGAATTGGGGTAATTGAAAATTGCTTGATGAGGCCATCAGATCGATACTTGGCTCGCCCCATCTTTTCACAAGCTGCTGGAATATCACTGGATTGAGACTCCACTCGTGCTTGCTCAGAATACTCCTGCTCAAGAAATCTGCTTGCTGATTCTGAGATCCCGGAACATATACTGCTGTCAGAGCTTCCAGATTCTCCTCTGCCCAAACAAGGATCGGAGATACTTCCTGAAGGAGTTGAGCACTTCTTGTTCCCCCCTGTCTTCTTATGTAAGCCACAGCAGTGGTGTTGTCTATCCTGACTTTTACAGATTTTCCCTTCAAAAGATGAGCAAAGGCTAGCATGGCACACTTGACTGCCCTGATTTCGATAACATTGGAGGGCAGATTTCCCGAGGGGTTTTCCCAAACTCCTTGTGTCATGTGAGGCCCCAGGAGAGCGCCCCACCCTAGGGAGGACGCATCTGTTGTCACCACTTCCCATGAATTCTGGTGAAGAGGAAATCCCCTCAGAAGATTTGACATGCGCAACCACCACTGGAGATCTTTCTTCAGTGACTGTGGCAAGGAGATCTTCTGCGCCCAATCCTCTCGAAATCTGTCCCACTGGTAAAGAAAAACTTGCTGAGCTGACCTCATGTGCTATTGAGCCCATTTGGTCACCGGGATTGTAGAGGCCATGAGACCTAGGATGGACATATAATCCTTGGCTGACACCCAGTCTTTGCTGATTAGAACAGAAATCTTCTGAATAATTTTGTGAGCCTTCTCCAGTGGAAGAGAAACTTGGCCCAATGAGGTGTTGAAAAGGGCACCTAAGTAAATCAGGGATTGGGAAGGATGCAGAGAACTCTTTTCCATGTTCATCAGCCAACCGTGGCCTGACAGGAAAGACATAACCCGATCCCGGTGCCTCAACAGGACCGTTGGGTCCTTGTTCAACAGGAGTAGATCGTCCAGATAATGCCAAATCAAAATGCCTTCTTTGCGGAGCTCCGCAATTAATGGAACTAGAAGCTTTGTAAAAGCCCTGGGAGCTGATGTGAGACCGAACGGTAGGCAACGAAACTGAAAATGCCTTTTGCCTACTGCAAATCGAAGAAAAGGCTGATGACATGCTGCCACTGGAACATGAAGGTACGCATCTCTCAAGTCGATGGAGATTAACCAGTCCCCTTCCTGAACCACCTGAATGATAGTATGTATGGATTCCATCTTGAATTTCTTTGGAGCTAAGAAGGCGTTTAATCTTTTTAGATCTAAGACTGGCCTCCAACCCCCTGAAGATTTCTTTACCAGAAATAGAATGGAGTAAAACCCCCGACCTCTTTGCTCCTCTGGAACAGGAATGATGGCTTCGTTGACCTGTAATAGTTGCAGGTATTTTTCCAAAACTTCTCTTTTTTCCTGAGACTTTGGAACTGGAGAGACTATAAAAATCTCTTGACTCTGGAAAATTACAAACTCTATACGATATCCCCGCTTGATCACTGAACGAACCCAGAGGTCTGATACTGTCGTCTCCCACTCGTCTGAAAAACTCGCAAGTCTGGCCCCTACCTTGGAGTTTTCCATCCATAAATAGTCAGGATGATTTCTTAGGAGGTTGGGCGGGCTTACCCCGCCCCCGACTTGCTGAAGCGCTTGCTCCAGCCCAAGAAAAGGATCTTGTTGTCTCCTTCTGGTTTTGTCTGCCGAAACCGGAAAATCCTCTACCCCTTCCAGTTCCTCGAAAAGGAAAGGATTTAAAGGCTTGAGTCTTCTGCTTTTTCTTATCTTGTGGAAGAAAAAGACTCTTTCCACCTGATGATTTAGAGATGATATCATCTAATTTACTCCCAAAGAGTCTCTCACCTTCAAATGGTAAGGAACACAGGCTCAATTTGGACGGAGTATCTGCCGACCACTGACGCAGCCAAAGGGCCCTCCTGGCTGAAACTGATAGAGCCATATTACAAGCCGTGAGGCGTGTCATATCTATAGCTGCCTCTGAAACAAAGGCCGCCGCTTGCTTCAGTTCCGATAAGCCAGCAGAAATATCTTGCAATTCAGCTCCCTCTTTTATAGCTGAATCTAGACTGTCAATCCAGAGAGAAATGGCTTTAGCAACCGAAATCAAGGCAACTGCAGGCCTACAAGCAGCCCCAGATACCTGAAAGGCTTTCTTCAACTCAGACTCTGCCTTTCTGTCCATGGCATCCTTTAGGACTGACGAATCGTCTATAGGAAGGGTAGTTTTTTTGGCAAGGTGAATGACTGCCGAATCAACCGCTGGAGGAGAATCCCAAGACTTTGTCTCCTCTCCTAAAAAAGGGTACAATCTAGAAAATCTAGATGACAGAGCTGTAATGGATCCTTTAGCCCATTCTGACTTAATCAGTTCCGCAACTTCCGGAAATAACGGAAAGTGCTCTCTCGACTTGATCGTGGATGGCAACACCTTAGGTTTTGGAATGGCCTCTGTGGGAGATTCAACTCCCAACACAAATTTTACAGCCTTGATCAAAGGGTTAACCAAGCTTAGATCAAAGAAGGAGGGATCCAAATCTTCCTCTTCCTCTTCTGAAAAAACCTCTGATGGAAATGAAGTATCAGGTCTACCCAAATTATAGACTGTTTCTTCATCAGACGAGTAATCCATAGAGGAATTAGTTCTGGATCCCAATGCTGAAGCTCTAGAGATCCCCTAGGCAACTGCTTCAGAAATACATGCCAGCAAATTGGATGAAACAGATCCTGAAGCTGCAGATGAAGACAGGGGGAAGGGCTTTCCGACAACAGAGAAAAACAGTCTGCACAGAATTTCTTATTTGGCAGGCTAGGGTTCGAACATCCCCGACACTCTGTAGTCTCCTTCCTCTTTACTGTCTTCCTCTTAGGCAAGCTAAAAAAATAAAATAAAAATAATAATAAAAAATAAAATAAAAATAAAAATGAAAAATAAAATCGAGGGACATACCTAGCTCTAGGGACAGTTTTACTTGAGGCAGCGGAATCCATATCCTGGTGTGCTGTCTACAAAAAATAAAAGTCGAAAATGACTTAACATAAACAGCCTTAAAAAAATCAAAGACTTATAGGTAACCAAATACCTGAATTCCAAAAGAATCGACTTTGTTCTTCTCCTCAAAGGGCCTTCCTGCAGGCAAGCAAACAGAAGAGCCTGTACTGAAATCGTTGCTATTTAACAGAAAACGCTCCCGCGAAAAAACGCTGGCGAAAATACAAAATTGCCAAAACGCGCCTGCGAAAAAACGCCGGCGCCATGTTGCTGAAGGGCATAACATGTACTGTGAGCCTTTGAATGACGTCACTTCCGGTTGTGCTACCCAGAATCGGCTCCATGATGAAGGTGGCAAAACGGAGAAGAAAAAATAGGAGAAAAAGGGACCCCACTGCACCATTAACCCCCTTCAAGGAGATTAACATAGTGCGCCTCAGGCTCCAAAGAGAACCCAGAAGGTACCAAACGTTTGAGGACGAATGGGTACACCTTCTTCACAATCCAACAGTCCTTCAGGAGTGCTTAAGGATAAAACCTGACTGCCCGAAACAGGAGGATCTCTGCCTAATAAGCAGCTACAGGTATAAAATCAACCATTTAAGAGCTAGATAGAAAAAAATCTGGTCCGAAAAAAGGACAGAAAAAAAAAAGACTGCTGGCCCTAGGAGGGGGGGGTGTTTTTATAGATTGATAGGGGAGGGACTTTCTGGTTCGGAGTGGGGGCAGGGAGCCTACCCAGTGTTTATGTTGACATATAGTGGCTAGGAAAAACAGCAGCCTGCCAGAAAGCATTTCTCTCCTAAAGTGCAGGCACAAGTCACATGACTGGGGGCAGCTGGGAAATTGACAAAATGTCTAGCCCCATGTCAGATTTCAAAATTTGTTTGCTCTTTTGAGAAATGGATTTCAGTGCAGAATTCGCCTGGAGTAGCACTATTTACTCATGCGTTTTGAAAAAAACATGTTTTCCGACGACAGGATCCCTTTAATTACAAAGGGGCACTGGTTAAATAATACCCCAGCACAAAAGAAAACTCAAGATAAAAAGAACTTCAAAATGTAATAAAAGAAATGTAAGTGCATATGTACAATAGATACTGGTGTTGTTAATAATGCAAAAGGAGATTAAAAAATATTTAAAGGCTACTGTCAACAACTGTCAGTTATTTATGCATTAGAATGTGGGTGCCCAGGCATGAAATATATAGGTAGAACATGCAGAACTCACATAACTCAAGATCGGGAGTCCATATACTGTAGTTATTCAGCCAGGCCCAAGGGACTCGCCCCAGTTCCAAAAGGCAATCAACTACAGAAAAGTTTATATCAAAAACTATATAAGTCCCAAGGCCTCTTCAAGTAAAAAAATATTAATTTATTGTTATTCTCATTAAAACAGTATCTAGTTTGTTTTTTTTCTTTTATTATCTACTTATTGCTCATATGTTTTTGCACCTTTCTGTATACTAATGCTGAACACTAATAAAATAGAAGTTACAAAAAAAACAGTATCTAGTACATACTACCCCACATATCCCACCTTACGCGTTTCGCACCCTCCGGCACTTAGTCATAGGTGTATCTCACACCTATGACTAAGCGCCGGAGGGTGCGAAACGCGTAAAGTGGGATATGTGGGGTAGTATGTCCTAGATACTGTTTTAATGAGAATAACAATAAATTAATATTTTTTTACTTGAAGAGGCCTTGGGACTTATATCGTTTTTGATATAAACTTTTCTGTAGAACATGCAGAACAACATATTACAGTTTTTAGAAAAGGTCAAGAGAAATACCCAGTCTCTATACATTTTAAAACAATACAATACTATAACCAGATTAAAGGGGAACTTCGCATAAACATAATTTAAGCTTTTTGAAAAGTCAACATAATTTTAAGCAACTTTGCAATATACATCAATAAAAAATTATGCAGACGTTTAATGATTTTTAATGGTTTGGAGCAATTCCCTAAGCCTAGCCCCCTGCTCTCCTGCTGAGCTCTCTGACTACTTTGCTGAGCTGGCTGACTACTATTATTTTATATCAGCAGCCAGCTGTCCTTAGCTGCATCCTCCAAACCCCACAATCAGTGTCGGGCCAGACCCCTTTCCCGTCAAGTTTGTTTAAAAGAAAAAAGATTTCTTTAGGCACCACGCTGCGCCATCTGCGACATTTATACAGAGTCCTGAGCGGCTCCTTTCAAGCAGGAGCGTCGAGCCGCCCCGTCACGCAGGCGCACAGAGCGCATCACGGTAGGGGGGCGGGGGGGTCAGGGGGCCCTGGACAGTAGTCCTGGTGGGTCCCGGGCCCCCCAGTCCGACACTGCCCACAATTCCCTGCACACATGATTTCAAAAAGGAAAGGAACATTGCAGTGCAATGCATTGTGGGTTATATAGTTCCTGCATGCTGTCTGTAAGCTGTGGAGAAGTTGTTACAATTTGAACATCAGTGTTTAGTCCCTCCTTCCCTGCCAGGATTTCAAATGATGCAGAAAGAGAAGAACTGTTAAACAGCTGGATTTCAGCATGGAAAATGGCATTTATTCATACTTTTTGAAGAAACAGGTAAATGTGATGGGTATATTAGGGTATATGTGTTATGTGGGCCTCTTTATCAAATTTTGGTTTCGAAGCCGGAGTTCCCCTTTAAGGTAGAAATATTCTGAACAAATTCAAAATAGCTATGATATGAGACAGAATGAGATCACTGTGTCAAAAGGAACATTTCTGGATCTTTTTTCTGTATACTAACACCTTATGAGTTAAATGGACTGGAGACCCATGTGTTAGAATTGGGTATGTTAATAGCTGGTACTGTATATGACAGGGGTTTAAAAAAGGCACATCATTTAGCTGTTTAATTAGGTATGGTTGAAATTGTAAACATGATATTACTGTTTGGGGCTTAACTTGTGCCACTTAAATGAGAACTAAACCCCAAAAATTAATATGGCTAAAAATTACATATTTTATATAGTGAACTTATTGCACGAGGCTAAAGTTTCAGCTTGTCAATAGCAGCAATGATCCAGGACTTCAAACTTGTCACAGGGGGTCACCATCTTGGTCACCATCATGCTCAGTGGGCTCTGATTGGCTGTTGAGAAGCTAAGCTTAGGGCTCGTCACTAATTATCCAGCAGAAAATGAGCTTCCCCTGTAATATAAGCTGATGCTACAGGTTTGCTGATTATTCAATTCTGATGCTAATTGCACTGGTTTCTGTGCTGCCATGTAGTAATTATCTGTATTAATTACTAATCAGCCTTATATTGTGACATTTCTATTCTATGTGTACTGTATATTGTGAGTGGGTCCCTAAGCTCAGTAAGTAACAGCAGCACAGAGCATGTGCAGTGAATCAGCAGAAAAGAAGATTGGGAGCTACTGGGGCATCTTGGGAGACACAGATCTTTACTGCTAAAGGGCTGTGGTTGCCTTGGGCTGGTACAGAAGCACAAAACATAATGTACAACATTTCTAGCTACTTCTTTAGTTAAGTTTTAGTTCTCCTTTAAAGGGGACTAGAGGAAGCAGCAAGCCCTGAAGAAGGATTACATGACCCGAAACTTGTAGGGAGCTGCCATACAGATTGACCCACAGAGCAGGGACAAGAAAACCTCCCCCGTCACTGCTTGAGGATGACATCAGTGAAAACTGTAATTCCCAGAGCCAGAGGAGACCTAAACAACTGCACAGAGGCACAGTGGAAGAGAAATATGAGCTAAATTAGCAGAACTCTAGGGAGCCTCATGCCTCAGAAGTGCTGAGCCGCTTGAAAAGTTTAAAGGAACACATCCCTGGTAGGATCATAATATAAAGACAGAGCTGGAAACAGTACATATTTGCACGTGTGATACTCATATTGAAAACAAAATAAAAGGTTTTGGTCATTCAGCATTGGTGTGATTGCAGCAGAGCTTAATTTTTCAAATTGGTCATTGGAAGTACCACAACAATAAAATTTGTGCATGTTTGGCAGGTTTAAAGAAGAAGGAAAGGTATAATAAAAACCAAAATGTTAGGCACCCCCCTAGTGATTATAATTGCTTACCTGAGACCCCTGGCCTGGTGCTCCTGTTTTAGCTAAAAACTGCACCAGCCTGGGGTATTTCTGTAGGAGCCACCATCTTTTTCTTCTTTTTCATCACTGCATTCTGGTCCAGGTGCCATGCCACAGTCGAGCTTAACACAGCTGCTCTACTGTGCATGCACACCGGTCCAGTGCTGCAGCAAAGATAGTAGGGTAAAAAGACTGCTACATGGTGCTTCTACTGAAGTACCCCGAGATGGTGGAGATTGCAATCAAAAAAACCTGTCTACAGTCTAAGGTAAGAGATTATAATAACTGGAGGGTATCTAGAAAAATGTAGCTTCCCATCTTCTGAAAGAATTATTAACTTACATACTGTATCAAACCTCCAGCTCACAGGGCCTGTTTCCCTGTTTGTTCTGTCCTCAGGATTACTAAATACATTTACATTTAGTAAGACTGCTCTTAAAGTCTCTGCCCAAGAAGACATAGAGGATGGGATTGAGGCAGCTGCTGGTATAAACCAAACAGACTGAAACATAACTGATTATCAGGTCAACACCAATGTCATCTTCACGTGTTCTGAATGCGATGAATTGCCAGAGGTTATATGGGAACCAGCAGCTGAAGAAGCAGATGACGATTGCAACGATGATCTTCAACGACCGTTGAGATTTGTTTGTTCTTCTCAAAGTGGCCACTTTGAACATGATGAAGCCATAACAGAGGAGGATAACAGTAAATGGTAACAAAAACATAACAACTGAAACAGTAACAGGATGACTTAGATTTTCAAACTTCTCCACCTTAGAAATATTGAGGACCTTATAATAACCCCTTTCTTTGGGAGCGCACAGCATCAAATCATGAAATCCAAAGTCTATAAGAACAGATGCAACTGAGAAGAGCAGAGACACCATCCAGATAATAACAATACCAGTGTTTGCTGATCTTTTTGTCCTGTTACTGTTTGCCCAAAACGGCCACATTATTGATATGCAGCGATCAATACTTATGGCAGTTAAGAAATAGACACTGGTGAGCATGTTTAGGAGGAGCAAAGCAAAACTGACGCTACAATCAAAGAAATGACCTGGCAAAAACCATGCTGCAATACGTACAACACTGGCACTGCATATAAAGTCTGTTATTGCCAGGTTAAGGTACCACTTGGCACTAATTAAGCTCATCTTAAAGCCAGAAATCCAGATAACCAAGCCATTTCCTATGACCCCAACAATGCAGGTAATGCTGAGATAGATGATGGAGATAATTCGCATGGCCACATATATATTTCGTGGAAGTGTAATTTTGTACCACCACTGGTCAGAGAAGTCTTCATTTTCCTTTGAGATGTTATAAAGAGGTGTGACTGTTATAGACATGGTGACAAATCTTCTGACAAAAAAATAATAAAGATCAATTAACATCAATTATCATGACATGATCTGAAGATAAAATACTAGGCAATATAATTTCAGAAAGGCTTGGCTCATGCTTTATAAGGTGGATAACTTGCTCCAGTTCTAGTGACCTATGATATTTGACATGAAACATCTACTTGGTTGGTAAGAGTTACTAAACCTAGCTAACCTTTGCACCTGTTATTATTGTACATTACCCCACTGCATTTTAATCTCAGATGTAGTGATGGGCAGTGTCTGACTGAGACACCAGGGGCGCACCAAAAAATCTTAGACCAGGGGCCCACCAAAAATCCTTAGACCAGGGGCCCACTTTCAGTGCTATTATTCTTCCTCTCCTCACTCAACCTCTGTACTCCCAGTCTCTATTCTTTACATATTATGATCGATTATTCCATCTATTTAGCCTTTCTGATCTCATAGAAGTAGAGAATGGTCATGAAATAGGCCAAATGTTTAGCAGCATAAGGACCCACTGACACCTGGGCCCACCGGGAGTTTTCCTGGTATCCCGGTGGGCCAGTCCTACACTAGTGATGGGCGAATTTGGCGAGTTTTGCTAGAAAAATTATGAATTAAAACTGCAAAAAATTTGCGAAATGGCGCCGGCGTCCTTGTTTTTTTTACGCCGGTGAATTTTCATGGTGGTTTCACAAATTTATTCGCCGGCGGTGAATCGCGGGAATTCGCTGTGAATTCGCGCCTGCCAAATAAATTTGCCCATCACTACTGAGATGTGCATTACAAAGACCTGTGACTGCATAGAGCAACTCTGTATAATGTAGTGAACAGTTACTAGTCTATCAGGCTCAGTCCTTCAGAGGCTGCTTTGGATCCATTCATCTAGTATAGAAAATATTTTTGTTGTTCTCATTTATTTTGATTAAAAGTTACCAGGGAAAGTCTACATACTGTACATGTAGAGATGTTCAGCCAGAGAGCCACAATATATATTTTTGGAGATACTGCAAGTCATAGTTTAAGCCAAATTGACAGCCACGACTGTACTCAAGTTGTTAGCAAGATTCCCATATTATCTAAGACAATATCTGGATTCCTTTAATGAACATTCCTCTGGTTTCTTTGCATATGTTTACTTATTCTAACTTGATACACAGTCTCTTGACACTTAGGGGGTTATTTACTAAACTCCGAATGCAAAAATTCCAAAAAAATTTAGATTTTTTTTATACATCTGACTTTTAAAAAATCATGACTTTTTCTGAATGTATTAAACCCAACGGATGGAAAAGTCTGAATCAGAAAATCCGGCATCTCAGACTTGTCGAGGTTGCATATAAGTCAATGGGACAAGTCCCAATGATTTTTTGATGTGCGCTGGGTTTTGTGCAGTAACCCGAAGTTTTCAGCCAAAACAGCATAAGAAATCTGAGTTTTCGGGTGAAAAATTCGAAAAAATCATGAAAATCTGATTTTTTCCTGCAAAGCAAATTTTCTTTAAAATGTAATAATAAATAAGCGCAAAGTACCCCAGCGGATTTGATTGGAATTTATAGCAGAAAATGTCCATCCCCATGCCCTGGTTACATAATTAAATGGTTAAGAGAACTGGGGGAATGTGGGGAGAGCAGTGACATCTAGGAAGTGCTGAATGGAAAGTGAAAGTAATTGTAATAGAAGGCATAGAGGAGGGGCAGGCAATATTTGATTGACAGCTGAGATTTTTAAACAAATTTACAACTGCTATGAATGCTTTAAATAAAAAAGAATTTGGATTTAATGTTTACTTTGAAAAGGACTTTTATTATACAGATTTTTATGTCTGGGTGACAGGTTCACTTTAATGTAGACTATAAATGAAGTGACGCTGAGATGAGCATTGTCACTATAATAACATTTAAGAATGAAGATATAATAATCCGGGATAGACAAGCTACATGTGTATGTATCAGGAATCAAATGCAGCAGAAGCACTTCTGTATAACTGACATTGTATCACATCATGCATGGCATGGCACCAGTTCAATTCCTACAGCAGCGTTGTCATGTGCTTCAAGAGGGTCTTCTTTCTCTTCTCTGAATGCGCTTTCTAGAAGAAAAGGGATTGACTTCCTTAGGGATCTTTTAAAGTCCCGGCCAACAAAAACATAAATCATTGGATTGAGACAACTGTTAAAGAAAGCCAAGCAGCGGGCAACATCATCCATTATAACAGCAATGACCAAGTTCATGTCAATCCCCATAAATTTGAGCAGAGGCCACAAATGATAAAGAAACCAGCAACAAAAAAAACAAAGGACAACTGTAACTATGATCTTAAAAGTTCGACTGGATCCGAGTCGTTTGCTGCTCTTTCTAATCCAGAATGCAATGAGCCCATAGCAAACAAGGATGATGGAAAATGGGATCAGGAACATTGATATAAATCTGGTGAATAACATAACTGTGCGCCTTGGATGCCATGGCTGGTAATAAAAGAAGGTTGTGTTTTTACCGAGTCCATATGTGACTAAACAAAACGTAATATTACTGGCTGGGACATGCTTTATATCATGAAAAACAAAATAAGGAGAGCTGAGAGTCAAGCACAAGAGCCAGATTATCACAGAGATGTTCTTAGCTAACTTTACAGATCTATGATTTTTTGACCATACAGGGCACAGAACAGAGGTGCAACGATCCACACTGATGGCCATTAAGAAAAAGATACTGACGTGCATGTTTAGGTAAAGGTTAGAACCAGTGACTTTGCACATTATCTGTCCTAGGGACCAATGGCGATCCAGTGCCCAATTTAATATGTAGAGAGGAAGAAAAAGACAGAAAGAAAAGTCGGCAATGCCGAGGTTAAGAAACCAAATGGTATTAACTGTCTTTTTCATTCGGAATCCAGCGATCCATATGACCAGTCCATTGCCCACTGTTCCCAACACAAATGTTATGCTGTAACACATTATAGTTAATATTTTCCTGAAGTGGAAAATGTTATCGTAATATTCCTTGTCCGGGTAACTGGCAGGAGACGAAGTGTTGAAGTTACGAGGCTGAACGTACTCCATTTTCAGTGCAAACCTGTAAAATGGAAAAATATTTTAATTGCTGTATGAGGAGCCATAAAATACTTTAGATGTTATTGCACAGTACTGGGAACTTGAATTAAAGGGAAACTGACACTTGGCTCTGGGGTTTCTATCTGACATTGTGCTTTAAAGGCATTGTAAACTCAACCATAATGCCATCCTACAGCAACCCCTAGTTTTCTATAGATGTTGCCAAAAAAAGTAATTATAAATGCTTTATTTTTAAATAGAAATTGACCACTAAGAATTCTGATTCTCAGCACAATAAATGTAACGTGCAAGTGTTTGTCAGCCTGTCTGCGATTTCTTTTTTGTTTTGTTATTTTGGGTAATATAGCTGAAATATTAAGAGGCAGATTTGAAAATTTGAATTCAATTCTCGAATTTTTGTTTATGGTCAAAACTGTCAGATTCGACTAGGGAATTATCCAAACTCGATTTGAGTTTTTAAAAAACAATTCTAATTTGATTTTCGAGAATTATCATACTCTGGCCCTTTAAAGGGCATGTAAAGGCAAAAAAATAAAATCCCATTTTTAAATTCTTTAATGAAAAAGAAACTTATCTCCAATATACTTTAGTTTAAAAATGTGTACCGTTTTTATAAGAAACCTGACTGTATGCAGTGAATATTCTCCCTTCATTTACTGCTGTGGATAGGAATTGTCAGACAGTCCCTAACTGCTCTGCAGAAAAAACAATCAGGGAGCCCCTGCCTTACTTCCCAGCCTTCAGAACTCAAAGCAGTTTTGTTTGTTTCCCTGTAGAGCAGTCGGCAACTGTGTAGAGATTTGTATTGGATTTTATTTTTCCCTTTACATCCTTTACTGTTTCCAACTCCAGCTGCAGGGACAAAGATCATGGAGCCAGATTTAAACAGATAAACTGATATTCTATTTGGAAGATTATTTTTCTGCAGCAACTGGTTCTGCAGAGTTGGAGAAAGTTTGTATTAAACAATACAAAAACTATAAAATCCACAGACCCGGTGCAGTCTGCCTATTCTGATTATTATTATTATTATTTGACTTTTATGATGATCCCTAAGCATTCCAGACCACACTGAGCATGTGCACAGTCTTGATCTTGCAAAGATGTTTAACAAAGTTACACGATGGTGACCCCCTGTAGCCAACTTTGAAAGCATAAATCATTTGTTTGATTAGGCTTGTGGTGAAATAGGTTCATGTTTATGTTTAGTATACAAAATATAGCATTTCGAGCCTTATTCTATTTTAGACTTTACTTCGAATTTACTTAGAATTTAACTATTCCCTGCCTAAAATCTGCTGTTTACTGTTACATAGTTACATAGTTACATAGTTAAATTGGGTTGAAAAAAGACAAAGTCCATCAAGTTCAACCCCTCCAAATGAAAACCCAGCATCCATACATACACCCCTCCCTACTGTTACTGTTTAAGGGAATAGTAAAGGAGCAGGAATCAATTTGGAGATGTTTGCAGTCTTCCTGATATTCAAGTTTTTTCCATATTAAAAAACTTGAATCGAGTTTGATTGAATTTGATTTGAGTTTTCAGGTTGTTTAAATTAGTCAGAGTTTTAATAATTCTATTTCATTTATAAATTTTGCCAGGTCGAATTTCGAATTCCTTCGAATTTAAGGGAGTTAAAAAAACTCACATGAATTTGAAATTCGACCCTTGATACATGTGCCTCCCCATAACAACGATGATTTAAGAGTCCAAAGTTTATGCCCAATATATTGGACAGGGCCGTCCAACTGGTGACATTTATGTTTTCCTACCTCACCCAAGTGTGGGTGTAGGATAAATGCAATTCTATTCCATCTCTCTATGCTGACAATATCTGCATAACCATCACCAAACCCTGATCTCTTTATCCCCTCCAGTTGTTTTTGGGGATGTACTGATATTTCATACATATTTAGTAGACTGCCCGTGGGCAGTTACTTACCGGAAAGAAATCTTTCAAATGTTTCAATGTTTATTCAGCAAATCTATAACTTATACATCCACATAGCTCTTCTAGCTCTTTCTATAAAAGAGCTAAATAAAGCACAAAATACCCTTTTGGCACAAATCATAGCAATAGTGAGAATTAACCTGGCTAAGCACTGGCTAAAAACCTTTATTAAGACTCATGGATTAGTGGAAAGAATTAACATAATAAAATATTTTTTGTATTTAACAGCTTTATTAGCCATTTGTCCCAAGTATATCTTGTTTATAAAATAAAATCTTTGCACCTTTATTGGTAAATCTGCTAAAACTACTATTATATTTTCATCTGCATTACACCAACCACTGTTTAATGAGATATATGTATGCATTGTTCATTTGCCACTTCTAAACTAGTCACATAATATTGATTATAAGTTCTCCCTGTAGTCTTGTAACTTGTACTTTTTACGACCCCCCTATGAACTCCTCTCCAAACAAACTTTGTAAGTCAGGTTATCTCTGTATTCATCTTCAGCCTTGCTCTACTCTTACTCTCTGTCACAGCTGGGTGATCAGTTTGGTGTTTGATCAATTAGAATCAGTTCTAATTCCCCAGACCTGTGTGCAGCAGTTTTTACTCTCCCTATTTATTAAGACCTCTTTAGGGGAGTGCATTTGCTGGGGTGAGCATTTGCAAGGGTGCTTCATTTCGAAGTGATTCATTTAGAAGTGATCTGGAAGAGTTTAACAAGGAGGGTTACAAGGAGAGACAACACAGAGGACTCTCTCTCTCTCTCTTTCTTTCAACAGTAAATGGACTAAATTCAAACTTAGAACAAATTGATTGTGAGCTACTCACCCACTGCATTCATACTCCATTGAGGACATAACACTGCTACCTGCTAGAAACTGCAATGGCAAAGTTAATCGGTTTTGCTCTGTTTGCATGCACGGTGCTCCCTAAGGTAGTTACTTCCTTTAACCGTCCTATAGTCTGTCAGTATTCTATTTACATATTGTATTGTATATTTTTATTTGTAAAGCGCTCCTTGAGGACAAAGCACTGTACAACAAAACAATAAATTAGTAGTAACAAACAAGGGGTCATTGGAATAAAAAGTAACAATAAGTGCATTATTAGAATACAATTCACATAAATATAAAATATAATTACAATGCAGATTAAGTGCTCAGTGTCAAGGAAACAAAAGGCTAGAGGACCCTACCCCGTAGGGCTTACAGTCTAAATGGGAGGGTAACATACAGACACAATTCAGAGGGGTATTAAGGTGCTGTGGGTTACAGTTTGTTACACTGTTATATAAGTGCCAGTTCGGGTGTTATCCAGGTGCTCCCAGAGGTAGTCTTTGAGTTTTGTTTTAAAAACATTGAAGGAGGATTCTCTCCTGAGAGATTCAGGAATGGCATTCCAAATATAAGGAGTCGCAAGAGAGAAGGGTTTGATACGGGAAACAGCAGTAGTAGTGGGGGGTACAACCATTCTTGGGAATTTTAACTTCCACATTGATGATGCTTCACAACCCTGGCCCTCTAGTTTTCTCCGCCTAACCTTCTCCTTTGAGCTCCAGCAGTGGACAAACACCCCTACTCATAAGGATGGCCACTTTCTGGATCCAGTGTTTACTAAAAAACTCTCTCTATCTTTTGTATCAACAGTGAACCCTTCCCCCCTTCCGATCACAATTTGGTTACATTTTCCATCTCTCACGATCCGTGCCACATGCTTCTTTCCCCACTGTCTTAGTCCGGGATACACGTGACATTGACCTTCCAGCCTTAGCTCAGTCTTTTAGGTCCAGTCTCATTTTCCTTAAGGAAATGTCTGATCCTGATACCCTGGTAAGTGAGTATAATCACATACTATCCTCAACCATTGGCTCATTTACCCCTTTACAGGCTAAGCATACACGTGCTCAGAACCCACAACCCTGGCTGAATTCACAAACCAGATTCTTACGCTCCTGCACGAGATCTGCTGAACGTATGTGGAAGAAATTCCGTACACAAGCAGACTTTATTCACTATAAATTTCTATTGTGCTGCCTTGTCAAAGGCCAAGCAAGAGTACTACAGTACCATTATAAACAATCACAAATCCAACCCACGACACCTGTTTTCTCTATTCAATAATCTTCTCTATCCCTCATCAACAGTATCCGTCAACCTGACGCACTCTCCTCAGGACTTTGCTGATTTCTTTAAAGACAAAGTAGAGTCCATCCGCAATCAGATCCCTACCTCTACTAATGTAAACCAGTTCCTCCTTCCTAAGCCCCCTTCTGCATGACTTAATTCCTTCCCTCCGGTAACAAGGTGACCCTATGCTTTCTTCTCTGCTCAAACACTGTGTTGCAGAGCTTACACCACTACTTAATCACATCTTCAATTCTTCTATAGCTTCTGGGACCTTCCCTTCTCCTTTCAAACATGCCTGTGTAAAGCCTATTCTTAAAAAGGTCATGCTTGACCCATCCTGTCTATCAAATTACCCTCCTGTCTCCCTTCTACCCACTTGCCTCTAAACTCCTAGAGCGTATTGTGTTCTCCAGTATTACTAACTTTCTACACACCCATGATCTGCTGGACCCTCTGCAATCGTAAGATTTACTGAGACTGCTTTGTGCAGAGTTACAAACGATTTTCAGGTTGCTAAAGCCAAAAGTCACTACTCCATCCTTCTCCTCCTTGACCTGTCATCTGCATTTGATACATCTCTCCTGATGCAGATTCTGCATTTGCTTGTCATCATCCAGTTCCACCTCATCTCCAGTTCCACTTAATGTGGGGGTGCCGCAAGGCTCTGTACTTGGTCCGCTGTTGTTCTCCCTGTACACTCTGTCTTTGGGAGATCTCATCCATTCATTTGGCTTTAATTATCATCTGTATGCTGATGATACCCAAATATATTTATCCACCCCTTCATTAACAGCTGAAACAGAGGCTCAGATCTCTAACTACCTCCTGGCTACAGTATCTCAAATTGGATGAACCAGCGCCACCTCAAACTCAACCTAACAAAAACTGAACTAATCATCTTTCCACCTAAGCCTGGTCCTACTCCCCTATTTACTATCTCTATTGATGGCTCATTAATCCTGTCAATTTAGCATGCTGGCTGGGGGTAATCTTTGACTCCTCTCTCTCCTTCTCTGATCACATTAACATCACTGTCAAAACCAGTCACTTTTTCTTACGCAGTATTGCCAAAATCCGTCCGTTCCTTTCATTACTGTAACCTTCTACTAACTGGCCTCCATAACTCCCATCTCTCCCCTCTACAGTCTGTATTAAACACTGCTGCCAGAATTATCATCCTCTCATCCAAAAGGGTACGGGCCCCTCCGCTGCTGAAGTCCTTATCATGGCTTCCTATAAAACAAAGAATAACTTATAAACTCCTCCTCATAACCTTCAAAGCCCTTCATTCCTCTGCACCTAACTACATCTCATCTCTTGTTGTTCTATATGTTCCTGCCCGAAACCTCCGCTCCTCTCAGAGCAACCGCTTGGTTGTACCCCCCACTACTACTGCTGTTTCCCGTATCAAACCCTTCTCTCTTGCGACTCCTTATATTTGGAATGCCATTCCTGAATCTCTCAGGAGAGAATCCTCCTTCAGTGTTTTTAAAACAAAACTCAAAGACTACCTCTGGGAGCACCTGGATAACACCTGAATTGGCAATTATATAACAGTGTAACAAACTGTTACCCACAGCACCTTAATACTCCTCTAAATTGTGTCTGTATGTTACCCTCCCATTTAGACTGTAAGCCCTATGGGGTAGGGTCCTCTAGCCTTTTGTTTCCTTGACACTGAGCACTTAATCTGTATTGTAATTATATTTTATATTTATGTGTATTATATTTCTAATAATGCACGTTTTGTTACTTTTTATTTCAATGACCGCTTGTTTGTTACTACTAATTTATTGTTTTGCAGTACAGTGCTTTGCCCTCTAAGAGCCAGGGCCGCCATCAGGGGGGGACAGAGGGGACAAGCGTATCGGGCCCGGGCATGAAGGGGGGCCCGGCAGCGCTGCATTTTTTGAAGATCCGGGCCTCCCTTACGAGCGCCCGAGCTGTACGTCCTCCCTCTGCGTTGCCGAATGCGGAAGTGCCGAAAAGCCGAAGCCGATGCGCCGAAAAGACCCGAAGTCACAGAAAAAGCCGAAGTCCCGAAGCGCTGAAAAGACCCGAAGTCACGAAGCGCCGAAAAGACCCAAAGTCATGAAAACAGCCGAAGCCGAAATCCTGAAGCGGCGCAAAGACCCGAAGTCACGAAAGGAGGCGAAGTTAAAGTACTGAAGCCATGAGTTCAATTCTACTGAACACCAGTTTGTGTATTTTTTTTTTTTTTTTAATCCTCTGGCCACCAATGTATTATTTTAATATTCTATAGGCCCCTGCCACCAATTTTTTTGTAAAACATTTTTTTTGGGGCCCCTTGCCACCAATGTTTGTTTTTCTTAATTTTTTTTTTTTTTAATTTTTTTGGGGCCCCATTTTTTTTTAACTTGTAAGGGGGCCGCTGCCACTTTTTTTATAATGAATCCTGAAAAATTTGATTTTTTTTTTTTCCACTAAAAATTTTGATTTTATAGTCAAACACTTTTTCAAGTTGTTGGCATTCAGACTTTAATAAATAACCCCCTTAGTGTGCCAAATGTAAAGATGAAGAGAATTCACCAATCCGCAACTACTTAGTCACCTTCGTGTGTTCTGAAACGTACAGTGATTATTGCACAGTTTTCTCTTTCTAACATTACACTGTAATCAACTGCCAGTAGTAGTAACATCTCTTTAAATCTGCCTTTAGGATTTTTTAAGTGTGGCAGGAAGTCCATATAGACCTGGGTAAACATAATCCTTGCAAATAGTGTCCAGGTTCAAATCAAACTCAGGACCCCAGTGTGACAAGTCAACAGTTTAAACTACATCCAGCAGTAGTTTTAACAATATGTAGAACAGCACAATTTTAATAGCATATAAAAGCCATAAAAATCTAGATCTAAAATATAGATCTATGTAACCCAAAAGTGGAAAGTTTGAAATAGTCACTGTCACGGTCGACACCCTAAATTCAGAACCAATGCTAAGCACCCTGTTCTCGGCTCTTGCTTCTGCCTTTAACAGACGCTTTTCACCTTGGGAGGAGCCATCGGCTGATCGGATTCTGCCAGGTCTATTTAAGAGAGGTGCAAAGCAAAAGTTTCTGAACGAGCAAAGGGGCACGATGGTAATGCAAAGTCGTTACCAGGCAAGGGTCAGGATACAGAAGTCAGAATCGTCCAAAAAACAGGCAGGGGTCACAAAAGGAAACAGATCACAGAAGCTATACAGCATAGAGTCACCAGGAAACTCACGAGGAACAAATCCTATAACGGGCAGTGAGAAAGAGTACATTGGCCCTTTAAATACCCTAAACTTTCGTGCCAAAACGCCAGCGCGCATGCGCCAATAAATACAGCAGAGGTGCGCCGCGCGCCCTAGTTACCGGCGCATTCAGGCACAGGAGGACAGCGAGGCAGGCATCCCCACTGATGGCACTGCAGGCGTCCCCGCCATACCATTGGATCACCAGGAAAGTAAATTATTACAGTCACTTAACTAAAAGCAAACATCTTAATAGTTGCTACAGGTTACAATACCAATAATCCCATTAAAGTATTAATAATGTTTTCTTTTGATAGAATGAATCTCTTGGGTAACATAATTCAATTTTAAAGTGTCTATTACTTATAGAGCATCTGGACTGGTGAGAAACTGGTGAGTGGAAGAACCCCATCATTTCTGATTACTCAGCAAGTCCAGTTGCTTCAAATACTGTATAGCATGACACCAAATCAATAAAAACATCTTTGGGCAAAGTTTGCTCTAGGTCTACTGATCCATAGCAACCAATAAGGTGTTGGTATTTGATGGTGACATTAAAGCAAAAATCTGAACATTTGCTCATTTTACTAGAGCTGGTACAAGGAAAGGACAGTAACTTCTTAGCTGTTCAACTTGAGAATTAACCTAACAAAGAAGGCAGTATGGTTAGACAGAGTTATGCTAAATGAGTGAAACCGCTGAAATAGGTGTACCACAATCTTAAGAATCTTTTAAAGTTCACCGGGAGTTGAAAATAAATGATGGCAGGGACTTATAAAGAATACTCATCACTCAAAAGTACTCATCTTAATGATATTACAAAAATGTCCATACCCTCAGAATAGTTCTAATAGACTATCACTCATCTTCTACATTCTTCAACAGTCAGACAACATGACAAGTTTTCCTTTCATTCTGAAGACCAATGAAGATCATTTCTACTTTTCCATAAAGATCCCCTTTATGTAACAGCCCTGCTTATACATCAGCTTTCAGCCTCACCAGTCTTTACTGCCCCAGATTGTCCTTTTCAATTCAGCCTTTGAGATCCGCTCCTCTCTTTATGAGCTTTTTCGTTTCGTGTCCAACAGAAAACACAATAGATTATATAGTTGATAAGCGTGATACAGAACTTAATTTTTTTATTTTTGGCTTAAACTGGTCTCTGATTTTTAAAAGAGATATCAATACTTTTAACCACGCACATGGGTTCTGCATCTCAAAGCACTGATCTGTATCTACAGAAGCTTCCAGATATGCCATTGGTACTGAATATAATATTCTGTATTATAGTACAAATCTTTCCAACCTTTTGCTCTTAAATCTTCTTTAGTGCAGTTGTTAGGGATAGGGATAAAGAAGTAATTTTCCCTGGTACTGCAACATAAGATTGGCCCATGGGCAGAACAACTTAGCTGAAAGCACAAATAACAAATATGTATACAGTATTTATATTGTCTGCTAGTAGCAGTTATTAAACAACAATTTCCAACATCATAGGTGTGGGGATCTTGCACATTACATTACATTGCACATTTTCGATAAGCAGAGGTTTAATCTTAGCACCTGCTCTGGAGTTTCGTTAAATATTTTTTATTGCTAAAAAGACTTTGCGCTTGCAAACTTTAATTACATACACTGAGAATGTTCGCAAAAGCCATTTGTTCATAAACTTTGCGCTGAGGTCTTTAATCAGTAAAAAAAATGGAAACATGGTCGGTAACATTTACAAGTGAAACATATTACATTTCCCCACTACTGTCTCTATACACAAGTGTTGATGAAAAGTTGGGCTTACAGGTTGTTTTAGAGAAACGTACCTGATTTATTGAGGAGTATATTGTATTTATTTTGGATTGTGCAGAGTTTATTTTGTTTAACTTTTCCTTTCAAGAGCAATTTTTCTTTCATATACAAGGGACAGCCATGTTTTTTTGGTTCTTACCCATATATGCATGGGAATATTGGAGGATCAGTTTCTATGTTCCAATGAGGAGTTTGTAGGAGGAATCTACACCTATGGCTGATACTGTATGTAGATGATTTGTTTTTCATTTGGGAAGGAGACTTAAGTGGAGTACAAAAGTTCTAGGGGAAAGTCAATTCTAATGACATGGGACTGCAATTCACACATCACATTTGAAAAGATAAAGAAGACTTTTTCAATATAAAAATATATTGAAACCCATGAAAATGGGTTTATTATTACTACAATTATAAAGAAGTGACTGTTGATTGGATGGGCTTTTACATTAAAATAGCTGTCACAGCAAAAAGGGTTTAAGAATGTCAAGAGCCAAATAATTAAATGTGAAAGGAACTTTATGAAGGTAGTATCCTTTCAGACTGAGGGTGACCACAAGATACCCCACAGCAGCTTGTTTATATAAACTTTAGTAGTACTTATCTCTTATCTACTGTGTATTCTGTTCTTGAATGGCTGCCCCCATGGCTACACTGAAACTTGTTTATATAAACTATAGTAGTACTTATATCTACTGTGTATCCTGTGTTATACAGGAGCAGTGACCAGCTCCATGTTGTAGCTCCCACCCTTCCCAGCTATAGTCAGGTGATCCCACTGGTGTCTAATTAAAGGGCAACCAAGTTTGGGAGTTTTACTTTGAAAGCAGCAAGTAAGTTGCAGGTAAAACTTAGTCCCTTTGTAAAATGAATCAATAGAATTCTTAATGAATCAGATGAAAATTGAGCGTAGGACTGGCCAGATATGGGAGGACTTTGACGTAGTTGACCAGCTTAAATATATTGCAATATATGGACAAACAATCCCTGTTTTTTTAAAGGGTAAGGCATTTTTCAGTAGCAGTATGCACAAAATGTCTCTGTCTTAAATATATTGATAATGGGCTGAGTGCAGAGGACTCTTGTATGTGTCTATATATATATATATATATATATATATATATATATATATATATATATATATATATGTTGTTTTGTTTTTTTTTTCATTTGATAGTTGAAAATGATTTTCAGCAAAGCAGTAAAAGGGAAGCCATTGGACCCCATAGGAGACATACACATAGGGTGCAGAATGTGCCACCCTACCATACATGCCATGCTTTCCCCTCAAATGTATGACAATGAAGTTGGGTTTTAAACATCCAATAGCAACAGCTAAGAAGTTATATAGTGACATCTGATGAGATTCTAATAACTCATTTTCCAACAATATGGTATAGTTGGAAACTATGGTGTTTATTTTGTTGTTACTATTACTAATATATTGTATGTTGTAACTATTATTAATAATAAAAAAGTAAAAGCTTATTCTTTGCTGTAATCTTACTAAGCACTGCATCATCATCATCATCTTGGCACAACATCCTAAGGCTCCCTTCTTTTTTTTTGGTTGGGGGGGGAAGCCTGGGCTTGTACACATACACTTGAATGAATATGCCCCATTTTCCAATAGTCTATACAGCCACAAGGGAGGCTACAAAGATGGCAGTATTACAAAGTTGAGTGAGATTAATAAACTTCAGTTTTTACTGAACAGGAGCACCAATCGTAGGGAAAAAGTTAGCAATTGAATACACTGGACAAATGCCTACTATTTTGACCCCTAAATCCGAAAAAGTTGTACTACTTGAATTTTCGTTCAATTTTGTTGAGACTTTTCCCAACCAGACTTTGAGTTAAATTCGTGGATGGGAGTTAGGTCTACTTTGTTTTAATAAAAAGAGATCAATTTGAGTTTTAGTAAATACCCCTTAGTCAAAATACTCTTAGGGGTTATTTATCAAATTTTTTTCAGATTTTTTAAAATAAAAAAGTCCAGCCAAACTAGAATCCACAATGTGACCTTATTTATTATTCAGAAAATGTAATCATATAGGGAACAAACTCAATGAAATTGAGCCAAAACCCGAATCATACACATTTTTGTTGAGTTTTTTCCGAAAAGCCTGAATTTTCCCCGATTTTTTTTTCCGATTTTTTTACCAAAAAGGCAGGATTTTTTCGTATTTTTGTCCAAAAAGTCTGAAATAGTCTGATTTCCGGGGTTAATTCCAGTGCAGACCACAGAAACTGACCCGGATTTTCAGACTCAGATTTTTTCCATCCTCAGGGTATAATAAATCTCGAAAAAATTTGAGTTTATTTTTCCTCTAAAAACTCGGATTTTATAGTAAAAAAAACCTTCACATTTTTCAAGTTTTTGGCATTTGAACTCTATAAATAACTCCCTTAAAGTCTCTACCTAAGAAGACAAAGAAAATGTGATTGAAGCAGCTGCTGGTATAAACCAAACAGACTGAGAGAGAAAGTATCAAGTGATCTCCAATGTCATTTTCACATGTCCCGAGTGTGGTAAATTGCCATGTGTTCTAAGCTCCTTCAGTACTTTATACCTCTCCTCCTCTGACATACGGTATTATAAAATCTGTAAAAGCTCTTTTCTTTAGGAACACACTCCAAAATATCATGAAATTCCAAATTTATAACAGCACTATGAGCAGAAACAACACCCAGATAATAGCAATAACAGTAGCGTCTGATCATCTTGTCCTGAGAAATATTAAAGTCATGATAATACCCCCTTTCTTTGGAAGTGCACGCCTTCAAATCATGAAATCCAAATCCTTAAAGAACAGATGCAACTGAGAAGAGCAGCGATAATATCCAGTTAATAACAATACCAGTGGTTGTTGATATTTTTGTCCTGTAAATGATAAGGATATTAGAAGTCACTGAGGGGTTGTTCTGTGACCATATAAAGGCACAAGGCTGCAGGCTGAGTTATACAGGGAACTCTGAGTATCACTCATGTATTATAAGGGATAATGTACCCCCTACTGTAAATGATAAGGATATTAGAAGTCACTGAGGGGTTCTGTGACCATATAAAGGCACAAGGCTGCAGGCTGAGTTATACAGGGAACTCTGAGTATCACTCATGTATTATAACGGATAATGAACCCCCTACTGTAAATGATAAGGCTATTAGAAGATAGGCTTAGATATTATTGGCTGCATTTCTGCAAATACAGAAACGTTCACACACACACACACACACACACACAAAAACAAACTTGAAGTTCTGTGCACAGTAATAATTTCACACCTAGATTCTTTCTTTCACTTGCACTCTCTGGCACACACAGACACACACAGAAGCACACATGTTTCCCCTTCTCTCTCTCTCTCTGTTTAACACTGAAACACAACATATTTCACACTCACACACACATACACACACATTGAGATTCCGATTTAGGAGTCACTCAGTCAAATAAGATGTAGGTTCTCACCCGGCTGCAGCAACGACTCCTTCTTGTTTCTCAGGCAAGTAGTAAAATCTAAGACCAACATGATGTTTTTGTATCCCAGGAATTCTGTCTCTTTTTACTCTGGAATGGTCATGTGACTAAACATTTCTCATCTTCTTTTTCTATTGGTGCCAAGAGAAAACCTGCCAATGTCATTAAATTCTGCAACAGCCCTACATGGTCATGTTCACATGGGTTTCCCTTTTGAGCAAACAAATAATTTTATCTGAACTGCTTTGGAGATATTACACATTTCTTTCCAAGCAGTTTCAGCTTCTGTACATTTCCCTGTATGTTGCTGGGGTTAAGCAAATGTTTTGGGTTTCTTTATGTCTCCCGGGTAAACACAGTCGGTGCATAGAATCACCTCTGAGAATATAGTATGGAGGCATTGTTGCTGCAGGAGGAGCACAAGACAGATGTAAGGACAGTCATAATGAATAAAGTATTTATATAATGGTTCAGCCTTTATCTCTTAACCCTGCTGCCTTGTCCAGTTTTAAAGATGCAATATAATCCCCAAATGCACAGAGCTCAGTGCTTTTCACCAGGGTAAATGCCCCCTGCAGCACGAACCAGCAAGTGGTGAAAATCCATTGCAAGAACAAAAACAAATAGTGATCCTTGGGTGCATTCAGAGTTAATTTGCTAACCACATTCTGATAATTTCTGGCACTTCTCTTATCATCACAAGCAGGAAAATACATTTCTTTCCCTTTATGGGAGCTGATGATAATGGTGTTCAACACAATAGGTAAGTTAATTTTTCCAGTAATTGCTTGGGTAAGTATCAATCAAGGAAAAATACAAAGTGCAAAATACAACTGGGTACAAAATAAACTTTCCCTGCTGATAGAATTACCTTTCCCTTGAAGTCTATTCATATTCAGCAGTTATTTGGAAAGTAAAAAGATACAATGTTAGATTATTGATATAGTCCAGATAAAGGCATCCAAATTGTTATCAGCTTAGGTACGTGGATACATTGTAGTAATTAAAAAAATAACAATGTAAGCATTAGATTATAGATAACAGTAGTGATGGGTGAAAAATCGTGAAATCATAAAGTTCCCGAAAAAATTGTGAAATTCAAACTTTTTCACGAAAAAATTGTGCAAATCTGACGTTTTTACGCAAAAATCGTGAAATTAGAAGGATTCCACTCAAAAATCATGACATTTGAAGGATTTCACTAAAAAATCTTGAAATTTTAAGGATTATACTCAAAAATCGTGAAATTTGAAGGATTTCACTCAAAAATCGTGATATTTGAAGGTTTTCACAAAAAAATCATGAAATTTGAAGGATTATACTCAAAAATCATGAAATTTGAAGGATTTCACTCAAAAATCGTGAAATTTTAAGGATTTCACTCCAAAATTGTGAAATTTGAAGGTTTTCACAAACAAATCGTGAAAACCTGACATTTTCACAAAAAAAATTGTGAAAATCGGAAATTTACGAGATTCGCAAATTTATTAGATGGCGGCGAAACGTGGAAATTCTCTGCGAATTCGTGCCAGGCAGATTTATTCGCCCATCACTAGATAACAGGATAAGTTGAAGTCTTGATTTAGTCCCCTTGGTATTTGCATCTGTAGTAACCAAATCCAGTAACTCTCGCGTTGTAACAGCTTTTGTTTTACATTCTGTCCACTACTAACCATAACCTTTTCCAGGATTTGCCACCGTAGTTGTGATATTTTGTGTTGCTTTTTATAAAAATGTTTGGCTAATGTGGTCTCATGTTTCTTAGGTTTACTCCATGTATTGTTGTCTTCCACTATAGGTTGAAAATTCCAAATCATGGATTTATGTTTATTCACGCGTATTTTGATTAGTCTGCTTGTTTGGCCTATATAGGCTAATCCACATGGGCATTTAATGCAATAAATTACATTAAAGGAGTTACATGTGTGAAATCCTTTTGTATGGTGTCTTGTTCCTTTGTAGGGGTGTGTAACAAAATCGCTTTTTGTAATGTCATTACAGTGTCCACAGTTATGGAAAGGGTAAGTGCCTGGGGTTGCCTTTTCAGGGTAAGTTTTCCTGTTTTTATTTCTAATCATGTCTCCTATGTTCCTACACCTTCTATAGGAAAAAATTGGAGGGACAGAAAATAGTTTACCCACTTTGGGGTCATTTTTTAATATTACCCAATTTTTGAGGATGATATTTTTAATGGCTGAGGAGTTGGTATGATAAGTGGAGACAAAAGGTACCCAATCAGATTTTTCTTGGATTTTTTAGTATTAGATAGATGGATTTTTTTCCCTGGGTATTTTACCAATCTCATCTTTGATTTTATTTATCTTGCTTTGATTGTACCCTTTCTTGAGGAATTTTTCAGTCATTTTAATGGATTCCTGAGAATAAAGTTTGTCAGTGGAAGTAATTCTCCTCACGTGGAGCAATTGGCTTCTGGGTAAACCCTTAAACAAACTAGGGGGATGAAAGCTGTTAGGTTTTAGTAGATTGTTTCTGTCAGTGGGTTTCGTTTAAACCTGTGTCGTCATATTGTATATTTATGTCGAAAAAGTGGATATTATGTGAGTGGAATTCTAAGGTGAATTTAATAGAAGAATGCACTTTATTTAAATATTCAAGGAAGCAGTCCAATTCAACTTGAGTGCCTGTCCAAATAAAGAAAGTGTCATCGATAAATCTCATGTATCACTGAATGTGTTTAGAAAAATCTGTGTTGTTTAAAATAAATGCTTGTTCAAAATAGTCCATGTAGATGTTGGCGTAAGCTGGTGCCACGTTGGCACCCATGGCACAACCTTGTATCTGCAAATAGTACCCATTCGCAAAAGAAAAAACATTTTTGGTGAGAACAAATTCAAGTAGAGTGTAAAGAAAATTTATTTTGTGTGTAGGTAATGGTGTACGACTAAGATAAGTACGTACACATTCAACACCTTCCTCATGTGTTATTGAGGTGTAAAGGTCACATACATCTAACAAGCACAAAAGGCCCTTTGGAATTGGTTCAGGAATAGATTTTAATCTTGTGAGGAATTCCGTGTTATCCTTAAGACATGGTTTTAAGGAGGGGAGAATCTCTTGTAAGGTCACACCGACAAATATCGCTAGTGGTTGTAAAAAAGACCCTATGTTGGACACTATGGGTCATCCAGGGGGATTCACCAGGGTTTTGTGAATTTTAGGAAGAAAATAAATGTATGGAATTTTTCGCTTCATTGTTTAATAATAATTCATATATGTCCTCTGTTATAACCCCTTCAATCATGGCAGAATACAAAAACATATTAACCTCATCCTTTAACTCAGGTGTAGGGTCAGTTTTAATTTCTTTATAATGTGTTGTATTATGTAGTTGTCTAAGGGCCTCCTTCCTGTAATAGTGTTTGTCGAGCACTACTATACCCCCACCTTTGTCTGCTCTGCAAATGGTAATCATATCATTCTCTTGTGTTTGTGTAGATAAGCTTCTACCTCCAACTTGACTATTGTCTCAAATGCATCCAGCGAGGGAAAAAAAAACAGGTGAAATAAACTGGATAAATAAACTGGAGCTAAAGTAGAGTTCACTTTGTTTAACAAAATGCCCGAAATACTAACGTTCAAGACATCCATGTTATTGTCATGACCCAATGTCCTTTGATGTTGGGGGTACAGGGCAAATACTTTGACTTGCATTTATAACAATAAAATAGGGGTTTTAACATCTGTTATTGTTATTGCACAGCCAATGCCAGAATAAATGGGGTGCTGTCAGTTGTATTTCTGCAACACCTGTGAACTGCAGGTTTTACATCCCTGATTTATTTATTCCCTTCCCCGACCCATAACTCACGTACACACTAGTGATGAGCGAATTTTTCACCAAATTTTCCTTGAAAATGGCGCCTGTAAATTTTTTCGCACATCAAGAATTTGTCTCGCAAAAATATTGACACCCACAGATTACAATGCATGTCGGCGAATTTTGACGGAATGGATCGGATTAGCCCATCACTTACTACACACACTTTTTTTCCCTGTGAAATAAGGTTACAATAAAAATGTGTTTCGTGTGACAACATGTTGATTATTTTAATAAAGAAGCTAGGAAAGCATGTAGTATTTTCTTTAGTAACCTCTTTTCCTTTTTTGAGTGGGATAATGTTATGCACAAAATATATAAGTATCCCCAAGGATGTCCTCTTAGCTTCCTGACTGGTCAAGAGCTCCAATGACTTAGTCCAATGACTTCCAGTCCATTTTATTATAAACTGACTCTTATATAGTTTTTCATGGAATAGACAGGGGCGCTCCTCCAATGAGACTAGCTGAGACACTTGCTTGAGGCGGCAGCGCCCCCCTGGTTGCCAGGGGCGGTAAAAATGCCGCTCATGGTAACTAAGAGCCGAATTTCTGTTTTTCAACCCGGAAATTAGTCTCTTCTAGTGCAGAGAGCGCAATTGCGTGGACCCCCCCAAACCCCCGTCCAGTGCTGAAGGTGAGTGCCATGGGAGAGGTGGGGGCGGCAAAAACAAAGGCCACCTTGGGCGGCAAATTGGGCAGGATCGCCCCTGGGAATGGACAAGTGACCCACTATTGGAAACCATTGGGCAGCACTGATATAGGGTATACAGTAGCCTACTAGAATATTAGAAGTCAAAGATGTGTTCCATGGTCATATAATGCACCAAGGTCAAAGTGCAAATTAAAAGAAACCAAAGTGAGTATAAACTCCTGCTTAACAAACCAGAAATATCCAATCATTCTTACAGGTTAAGTATACCCCCTTTTCAAACAAGAGCTCAATGAATAAAATATTCTTTTTTTATTGTTTTATTGAAGGCATATGTACAGTTTTGGCTATTTCTTACACTTAAAATGGAAACAAATGAAAGTTATTCTTTATTCCCATATGAGCACAATCAATACAAATCAACAGTCCATTGAAAAACTCTCTAGTTCTTGTGCTTTGGTGAATACTGGAGATACACTTCTCCTAACCTGTAATTACTTCTTCCTGGGTGGAAACTGTAGATCCACTTGTATTTTATAATTTTATGTCAGGTAATGTCCTTTCTATTTACACTATTGCTGGAAGAGTTGCATACCAACCATTGGTTCCCTTTCAAATATATATATATCAGGGCAAAATAAGACAGGCATACATATCCACAGCAAATTAAACAAACAGTCCATCAACCAGCTTCAGTGGTTTAGTTCTCCATTTTGCATAGAAGTTGATGCACTACAAATTTTTTTGCACAGTAAAAGGGGCTTTAACTCATGCTCTCTGGGTGCATTCCTTCCACGGGGTGCTTGGCATCAAACTGCATCCTTCTGTTCCATAACCTGCTATGCTTTGGTGCTCTGGCCCCATCTTTTAGGTTAATTATAGCAGAGATTCTGACTGACCGATACCTTCATGTTATTGTTTGTAACATATCATTATTTATCTATTAAATCTCTGTTTTACACAATAAAGGTACTGAGAGTAACTACATGATAATATTAATTAGCATTGATAAATATGTTGAATTCATTAGGTCAGCTAAAGTCAACTATTTAAGGTACTGTAGGTAAACTGCCTTTGAGAATACGGAACATGCAATAGCAAATAATGTAGACCATAAGGGATGTGAAGCTGAGATGAGCATTGTCACTCTTATAACATTTAAGAATGAAGATATAATCATTCAGGATATCCAAGCTACATGTGTATTTATCAGGAATCAAATGCAGCAGAAGCACTTCTGTATAACTGACATTGTATGACATCATGCATGGCATGGCACCAGTTCAATTCCTACAGCAGCGTTGTCATGTGCTTCAAGAGGGTCTTCTTTCTCTTCTCTGAATGCGCTTTCTAGAAGAAACGGGATTGACTTCCTTAGGGATCTTTTAAAGTCCCGGCCAACAAAGACATAAATCATTGGATTGAGACAACTGTTAAAGAAAGCCAAGCAGCGGGCAAAATTAGACATTACATCATCAAACAACCAGTTCATGTCAATCCCCATCATTTTGAGGAGAGGCCACAAATGATAAAGAAACCAGGAGGAAAAGAAACAAAGGACAACCGTAACTATGATCTTAAAAGTTTGACTGGACCCGAGTCGTCTGCTGCTCTTTCTAATCCAAAAAGCAATGAGCCCATAGCAAACAAGGATGATGGTTAATGGGATCACGAACATTGATAAAAATCTAGTGACAAACATAACTTTGTGTCTTAGATAATGTGTTTGGCGATCGAAGAAGGTTGTGTTATTCCCGGCTTCATACGTTTCTATACAACAAGTAATATTACTGTCTGGGTCATGCTTAATATCAAGAAAAACAAGATAAGGAGAGCTGAGAGTCAAGCACAAGAGCCAGATTATAACAGAGATGTTCCTAGCTAACTTTACAGATCTATGGTTGTTTGACCATACAGGGCACAGAACAGAGGTGCAACGATCCACACTGATGGCCATTAAGAAAAAGATACTGACTTGCATGTTTAGGTAAACGCTAGAACCAGCAACTTTGCACATTATCTGCCCGAAGAGCCAATGGTGATCCAGAGCCCAATATACTACGTAGAAAGAAAAAAAAAGACAGAAAGAAAAGTCGGCAATGCCGAGGTTAAGAAACCAAATGGCATTAACTGTCTTTTTCATTCTGAATCCAGCGATCCATATGACCAGTCCATTGCCCACTGTTCCCAACACAAATGTTATGCAGAAACACATTAAAGTTATTATTTTCCTGAAGTGGAAAATGTTATTGTAATTTTCCTTATGTCGGTAAATGGCCGGGGAAGAGGTGGTGAAGTTTAGAGGTTCCATGGACTCCATTTTCAGTGCCAACCTGTAAAATGCAAAAATACATTAATTACAAGAAGCCATAACATGTTTTAAATGCTAGTGGACAGTGCTGGGCACTTATACTTGAATTAAAGGGAAACCTATGCCTGCCTCTGGGGTTCCTCTCTAACATCATGCATAGTAAACCCTGCTGCACCCCACTGCTCACTTTTCAAATAGACAGCACCAGACCAATAGAAATTTTCTTAAAAAGCCTTTATTTGAAGGGCTTTATTCAGGTGCAGTACAGTAAAGTTTCAGGCTTACATTAGCCTTTCCTCAAGCTGATGTAAGCCTGAAATGTTGCTGTATTGCATCTGAATAAAGCCCTTCAAATAAAGGCTTTTTAAGAAAATGTCCATTGGTCTAGTGCTGTCTATTTAAAAAGTTCTTCCTGAATTTCGGCTGCAAGTGGCTGCCTGGGAGGTGCAGCTAATAAGACTATCTATGGCTGGTGAGTGCTGGCTTCTTATCCTGTGCACCGTACTGCTCAACAAAACTGTACTCTAAATCCCAGAATAATGTAACATATAATGGCTAAGGTATTCTGGAAGCTGCAGTCCAACAACATCAGGGTTGTGTCCTTAAAGCAATATTGCACAATAAAACCTTTCCAAAACTTCCCCAAATCTGCACAACCAGAAACTGCTTTAACTACTTTAACAGCTATAAAAATAGGTAAGGCTTTCTTCCACTTGCATTTTTTCAAATTATCTTAAATTTGACTTTCAAACTGCCCCATAGGAGTAAGGCGAAAAGGCTAAGCAACACCGAGATCTCAAATCTGTATTGTGAAATCACATGCAAGCTTGGCTTATATTATACATTACCGTGCACCCGAGGGATGTTGCAAAGGCGGAGTGCTGCCCTTACCAAGTAATTATATATATATATATATATATCCTTCAAAATGGACCAGCACACTGAGCTTTCAAGTGCCCAAACATATATTATTTTCATGTATCCAACTTTTCGGCCCACATTGGGCCCCAGTGTGGGCTGAAACATTGAATACACGAGTGACATGAAAATAAATTAAGTTAGAAATTAGAGGAAGAGTGCGGGTACTATCTGGATATATATATATATATATATATATATATATATATATATATATATATATATATATATACAGGTATATATAGTAATTTAATTAAATTGATAAAGGCCCAGGCATGGGCCGAAACGTTGGATGCAGAAGTTGAAATAAAAATCTATTTTTCTTCAAGCAACATTGGAGTGCGGGTCCCTATTTAATTACTTTATGCTAAAGCTTTGACCCAGCACCCACAGTAACTCCAAGACTGGATCAGAGTGCGAGCGTTTATCTATATATATATATATATATATATATATATATATATATATATATATATATATATATATATATATATATATAATATATATATATATATATATATATATATATATATATATATATATATATATATATATATATATATACTCATATCATTACCCCCTATATCAGTGATCCCCAACCAGTAGCTCGTGAGCAACATGTTGCTCTTCCATCTCTTGGATGTTGCTCCCAGTGGCCTCAAAACAGGTGCTTATTTTTGAATTCCAGGCTTGGAAGCATTTATTTGCATAGAAACTAAGTATAGAGCCAGTCCACATAGCGGCTACCAAATAACCAATCACAGCCCTTATGTGGCATCCCAAGGGAATTTTTCATGCTTGTGTTGCTCCCCAACTCTTTTTACATTTGAATGTGGCTCATGGGTAAAAAAGGTTGGGGACCCCTGCCCTATATGAATGAAGGAATATAAACATAAATCTAACCTTCAGACAGTGAAAAAAAGCTTAGGTGCTTTAGGTGTATAAAACTGACTTCCCGTTTAGTACACAGAGGATATCAAGCTTCCGTCACCTTTTTCCCTTTCTCTATGGGGCAATTCAAGCCTTACCTATCATTATAGCTATGAATTTTTACAAAAAATGGCGTTACTGTTCCTTTAATTGTCGTCCATGAACTGCTCTTTCTTTCCACTGTGTTGACTTAGCAGTAGTGACGGGCTAATACGCTGCTGAGAAATTCACAAAACAGTGAAAAATTTGTGAAACTGGTTTGCCACGCACTTCGATTTTGTTGTGCTAAAAAAATTTTTTTGACACACGTTGTTTTTTTTTTAACGCACGCATTGGTTTTTCTTTTTGATGCACAACGAAATGAGTCGCATGGCAAATTTTCATGACAATTTCGCCTGCAGCGAAACTGCCAAATTTGTGAATTCAGCAATGGCGAAATTTTTCGCCCGTCACTAGTTACCAGCTCTGGGCCACACGGCTGCATCATACCTAGTGCATAAGTTACTATCTGGCCTGATACCACTGTGCTGCATAGCAATAAACACAAATAAAAAACAAACAAACATCTCCTGAAAGCGCTACTGTTAAACACGGAAGTTCTTACAAATGAATGATAAGTATAATACTGTACTGATGATGTGGGACAAAAGGGCTCCCCTTAACGGCCAACATAGTGAGTTGTTGCCCATGGGAGATCACATCTCCTACAGGTCAGAAAGTGTCAGAATTGGCTTTTAAGAAGTATAGGGATCACTGTATATAAAACACTTTACATGAGGTTGTCAGTATTAGGTTGCAGGTGTCAGTAGTAGGATACAGAATGTTGCATTCCCAGACAATTTGAAAATATTTTGTATTCTTTAAAAGTTTTTTTTTTTCTGGAGATCTTTTGTTAGAGTTATACTTACCCTAAAAGCCAGGCTATTGTGTGAATGGCAGACTGGGGGTTGGATAGGAGAGTATCTAAAGAAAAAGACAAGTGCGGTTGAGTCAGAATTAGACAACCAGATGCCATTTTAAATTAAGCATTTAAATTCAAAGAAAGTTCAGTGGCAAATTGTCTCCCTCAATTTAGTATATTTCAAGGCAAACTTCAAAAGGGCACGTTTAAATGATATATTGCATGTGCATAATTGTAAATGCATAACTTAGCTGGCCATTAATACATGTAACTATAGTCTGTAGTTGCTGGGATAAGTAGTACGGTATCAAAGCAAGAAGGCTTGAAATGCTAAAGGAATGTTCTATACACATAATAGTCATACCTCAATGCTAATGTGTCAGTAAACAAACTAGTAAGTAAGTTTAGAAAGAATCTGAGTTAATTGTCTCTTTTTAACATAAGAATGTAATCAACTTTTTTTTAGTAGTTATATATCTTTAAATCTGCCTTTATGTTTTTAAGTGTGGGAGGAAGCCCATATAGACCTGGGGAAAACATACAAATCATTGCAGATAGTGACCAGGTTGGAATCAAACTCAGGACCCCAGTGTGAAAAGTCAACGGTGCTAAGCATGAAGCTACCATGTCATCCAGCAGGAGTTAAACAAATAACTGGAAAACCACGTTTTTAATAGCATATAAAAGCCAATTGGAGCATGCATTCATACAGTAGATCTAGATTGCACATATCACAAAAGTGGCAGAAATTGCTGAAAGGAAGAGGACCCAAACATGAGCTCTGCTTACTCTGCACTTATATGTGAGTAAAGGCTTAGGGGCACTTATAGGTGTTATCACCTATGTGGGGGGAGAGCAGAGAGGGGGGACAATGTAGAGTACTGGGTAGGGGTTTTTATTAGTGGGGGGTTAGAGTTCTCATTTAGGGTTTAGAATTCTAATAATTCATAAATTATTATTAAGTTGTTATTGATAGATGCTAGATAGATAGATAGATAGATAGATAGATAGATAGATAGATAGATAGATAGATAGATAGATAGATAGATACATGATAGATAGATAGATAGATAGATAGATAGATAGATAGATAGATAGATAGATAGATAGATAGAAACTCTTGGGGTAACATAATTCAATGTGTAGGGTATGAAAACCCAAATAAGGGAAAGATTCATTATCCAGAAAACCCCAGGTCTGGAGCATTCAGGATAACAGATCCCATTCCTGTACCACAATCCAAAGAATCGATCAAAGGCTAGCGGGTGTTGAAAATAAGAACATGCTTATCACTATCCTAATAATATTACAAAATTGTCCATACCACGAGAGTACTTCTAATTGTTCACCTTTCAGTTCACTTTTAGTATGATATAGAGAGTGATATTCTGAGACAATTTGCTATTGGTTTTCATTTTTTATTATTTATGTTTTTTGATTTATTTAGCTTTTTATTCAGCAGCTCTCCAGTTTGCAATTTCAGCAATCTGGTTGCTAGGGTTCAAATTACCCAAGCAACCATGCATTGATTTGAAAAAGAGACTGGAATATGAATAGGAGAGGCCGGAATAAAAAGATGAGTAATAAAAAGTAGCATTAACAATACATTTGTAGCCTTAGAGAGCATTTGTTTTTTAGATGGGGTCACTGACCCCCATTTGAAAGCTGGAAACCATCAGAAGAAGAAGGCAAATAATTAAAAAAAAACTTTAAAAAATAAATAATGAAGACCAATTGAAAAGTTGCTTGGACACTGCCCATTCTATAACACAATAAAGTTAACCTAAAGGTGAACTACCACTTTAATAAGCTATTGCTCGTCTTCTACTGCACATTTCTCAACAGTCAGATAACACAAGTTTCTCTTTCATTCTGAAGACCAATGAAGATCATTTGTACTTTCCCATAAACATCTCCTTTTGTAACAGCCCTGTTTAAACATTAGCTTTTAATTTTATCAGTCTTTTCTGCCTCAGATTGTCCTTACTTACCAGTTCAGCCTTACGAGCTTCTTCCTTTCATGTCCAACAGAAAACACAATTATAGAGCTGCTAAGCGTGATACAGAACTTTATTTTTGTATTTCTTACTTTAATTGGTATCTGATTTGTTTCTTAGATATCAATAGTTTTAACCACGCAAATAGGTTATGCATCTCAAACCACTGATCTGTATCTACAAAAGCTTCCGGAAATGCCTTTGGTACATCATATAATATTCTGAATTATAGTACAAATCTTCCCAAACTTTTTCTTATAAACCACTTTTAGTGTAGTTTTTTGGGGTAGTGGTAGGGACAGAGAAGTCACTTGCCGTGGGACTGCAGAAGAAGACCTTCTATGAGAGTACAAAGAACAAATATATATATACAGAATGTATATTGTGTGCTAGTAGCAGTTACTATACAACAATTTCCAGCATCATGGGGATGCCTGAGGTTGTACCTACACAACACCTGGGGGCAAATTCACTAAGATTCGTAGTTGCGACAGGCGCAACTTCGCCTCGCTTCACCGCGCTTCGCCGCACTTCGCCGAAGTTGCGCACAGGGGTAGCGTAAGGTTGCGAAGTTGCGCTAGCGTTGATTCGCCAAGCGAAGTGAAGTTTCGCTAGCGATGGTTCATTTGCATACGGCGCCAAATTAAAATTTCAATGGAGAAATACGTATCTGCACTACAAATGCCTAGAAAACCTTCAAAACATCAAATAAAATTTTTATTTTGCCCTACACATGTGCCCACTGTCTAGGTAAGTTGCCATGAGTCAGGAAATGTAGGGGGGAAGGAGGGGAGCCCCAAAAAATTTTTCGATCTTTTTCAGCCTATCACCCATAATGTAGAAAACACGCCAGCGTTTTTTGGGACTTAGAAAAAATTTGGACTTTATTTGAAGCAATCCCTATCTACTCTATTGCGCTTCGCCAGGTCTGAGGTGGCGAAGGAAGTCTAGCGTAAAAGGTAGCGTTCAGTACACTGCGCGCATTAGTGAATTTGCGTAGTTACGTCCGTAGCGAAAATTCGCCAGGCGTAAGGGTGCGAAGTAACACTAGCAAATCTACGCCAGCGTTCGTTAGTGAATTTGCGAAGTAACGAAAATGCCAAACGCTAGCGAATTGACGCTAGCGTTAGGCGCTTCGGTGCATAGTGAATTTGCCCCCTGGTGAGCTGTAGGTTGTACATTATTATTATTATTATTTATATAGCACCATCATCCTGTAACACTTTACAGAGTAAGGGGATACTAATATAAGACCAAACAGTTCACATTATCACATATACAGACTAAGCATTTCAACCAAATTGTTAGGTCACAATAGGGGGAGGGCCCTGCTCATGAGAGCCTACATCTTGGATTTATGTATTTCCACCCAAAAGAAGTCTCGAGTCTCTCATCCTACACACGATCCTATATTCACACACTCTTTGTCCCATCGAAATGAGTGTACAAGAAGAATGTACTTGTAGGACAGCGAATGGAAGGTTGCAGGTTGCAGTAATCTCCATGTTATAGAATGAGGGAATAGTGTTGGTAATATTATAGATCACTGTTCAATGGGACATTTGGGTTCAACTTACACTTCGAAGTCCAGCATTTGGCAAGGGCCACTCTTTAGCTGTTAATACATATGTGATCATAAATGTGGCAACTCTGCATAGAGTAAGTAATTTTGAGGAAATATCGGGTTCATTTACATATGGTGGTAGAAGGGTAGAAACTGCAAAACATAAACTTGTGGAGGTGGCTTCCATTATGACCCCTATATGGTGTAGAGCAGTTTACCCGTAAGCCACATTCAAATGTAAAAAGAGTTGGGGAGCAACGCAAGCATAATAAGGGGGGTTCCAAATGAGGGTTGTGATTGGATATTTGGACTGACAGCCTACAGGTGGACCTATTTGACTGCGCACCTGGTTTTTCTGAAGCCAAAACCTGCTTCCAAGCCTGGAATTCAAAATTAAACTGTTTTGAGGCCACTGAGAGCAACATCCATTGGGTTGGTGAGAAACATGTTGCTCACAAGACACTGGTTGGGGATCACTGGTGTAGAACATACAAGTTGCCCAGATGCTAGTTCTTGTTGATTTTGCTCCCCCTAAATGTTCTTGAATTTGCATCCTGGGCGTCTATAAATACTGCCCCATATCTTTGATGATCTCATATATCCTTTACTGAAAGAAATAATGTATCTGATGTTCTATCTATCTCTTCTCTGGCCTGATCTGTAACTAACACATTATCATTCTCATCATAATGTACAGAAAAAGAAAATGCTATGGGAAGACACACACAACACCGGGTTTATAGTAGGGGCAAACAGTTTATAAAATCGCTATTTATTTTCCAAAATTGAACAGTGCCATGTAAAGAAAGAAAAAAAATGTAAATAATAACTAAAATGTATAACACTTTTAGAACCACTCATGCAGGTCAGCTAAAATATACCTACAAGAAAGATTAGGCAAGCAATGTCGTACAGACATTTAGGAATAATTGTATCAATTGTGTTTGTATTTTATTTGTATTTGATTTACAATGCCCCTTACACAAGTCAATGGAATATACTGTATTTACAATTCACTGTACAAGGAATGTTATACTGTATACTACGTAAACAATCCTAATGAAGGCACCTTCTTTAAGAAGCTGATAATTAATCTTCATGAACAGTTTTTGATTATTTTTTGGGAATAGCAACAAATATGTTTATAACAGTTGTGCACTTGATATGCTGTTAAGTCAAAAGGATATGTGAGCCACAAACACTAATATACAATATCTGCAGACACTCCCTATCATGGCACCCAGTGCTGTAACAGTGGGAGGGTTTTAGAGGAAAGATGTTAAATTAAGGGCACATATAACTTCCGTGCCAGTGTTATTTTATTATTTTAGATAAGATGTTTGCATGCAGAAGGATCCAATCATATTACCCGTATGGTAATAACATTTGTGCTCTTTATATTCTGCTCTATAGTCAAAAGGATGTGTAAGCCAGAAAGACACAATTATTCCATGAGCTGAATAGTTTGATATGGCAATTACAGAGCAAACCCATAAGGGAAAAAATATAAACATTTATACAACCTACTGAGAAAAGGTAATGACAATTTAGCATACACAAAGCTACTGAACATTTCAAAAATATATATTTGTCTATATCTGTCTAACCCATCATGAAACAAATGTCCTTTATTTCCTGCTTTCCATCAAGGGCAGGACAAGTCAGAGTAGGTGTTTGTTGCCTTAGAATGGTTCCATTTCTGAGTTGTAGCTCCCAATACCCTTGAAGAGCATTAACAAGCCAAGACCCAGTTATTGGGTCATAGCTTTGCATGGCTTTCAGACAGGGCTGATTTTAGGTCCGATGCTGCCCTAAGCATCAGACCTAAACACGCCTCTACGTCATGCACGCTTACGTCACACAACATATGGAGCAGAAGTGATGTCAGCACGTCATGAGCGTGACATCACTTCCGCATTCTTCCTCGGCCCCTACCCCTCCCTTAGCTCCATCACCGGAATTCCTATGGAGATCCGTGGTGGAGGTTGGGCAGGGTTTTAAAATGAAAAACGCCCTCAAAACCGTGCTGCCCTAGGTACAGGCCCTCTGGGGTCTATATATAAATACTGCCCTGTTTCCAGAGTTGCATATTAAGAAGCTCTATTAAAATTTTTGCTTTTTTTCACATACATTTTTCTCAGTATTTCAATACTGTACGTCCGTCTGCCCCAGCCCGAGCCTTTCTTAACTGGATAACATATTTATGCTTCATGGTGTCACCCTTTATAGAGAGGTCTCTCTGATTTAATGTAATAAAGCTGAATCTTCACTGTCACACCTTAGATGGTTTTCTGATGCATATGAAAGAAATATCATGGGCTTGGGGTATTTCCAGATACATCAACTCCTTTTCATTTACAGCAAAAGATTCAGAGAAATTATTACTGTAGCTGAGCAAAGTCCACTTTATTCTACAAAATGTCTCAAAATACTAATGTTTCAGGTCACCAATGTCATTGCCAGGACCAAAAGTCCTCTGAATATGTGTGTGTTTGTGGGGGGATGGTGGCCTCGCTTTCTTACCCTCAGTTAAGCCTGAGCTGACCCTGTCTTAAATTTAAAGGCTTTGTACAACCTACAGAATTAAATTAACAAATTCCAATGGAACACAATGTTTGATCCAGTTTCACACTACCAAAATGTATTACTATATTTATACTATATTATATACAGAATACAATTTTCTCTTGATGACATTTGAAAATAATTTTTTAGGAAAGCTATGAAAGGAGAGCCATTGGGCCCCACAAGCAACATGCACAAAGGGTGCAAAATATGCCACGCCACCATCCATGCCATTCTTACTCCTCATGTGTATATCAATGAAATTGGATTGTAATAATTTGATGGCAATAACTATGCAGTTATATAGTGACGTTAGTTAGTAATTTTATGACAATTTGGGGCAGTTGGAAACTACAGTGTTTATTTTACTTAATTGCTGTTATTACTATTCAGACTAATGAAAAAAGTAAGATGTTATTCTTTTTTGGATCTTTGTTGTACTATGCACAATGCCATTAACTTGGTAGTATTAACTTGCTTCCTTAATGTTTGTTTCAGGGGGGTCCTGGGTTTGTGCACATTAATAAAAATGTGCGCATAGGAAAGTCTACAAAGATAGCTGTGGGAAGCTGTTGCTTTTTTGTATTTTTCTATTCCCTGGGGAATCTTTTATGTTTTTATGGTCTATATGGGTTGTATGATAAGCCTTTCTTCTAACCACTTCTCTGTGGCTAGAGGAGATAAATGCCTTTGCATCAACATTAAAGGGGAGATTTATTAAGGGTCGAATTTAAAATTTGAATTATGGTCAAAACTGTTAAATTAAATTTTGATTTTTGAGATTTATCATGCTCTGGCTCTTTAAGAATTCAAATTGGACTATTCGCTACCTAAAACCTGCTGAATTACTGTATATATCAGTGGGAGAGTTCCAGGGATCAATTAGGAGTTTTTGTTTAAATTTGAATGGAGTTATTTTAATTTAAATCAAATTCGATTTGAGTTTTCAGATCGGTAAAATTTGTCTGTGTCTTAACAATTCTATTTTTTTTTTATATATATAATTTCAAATTCAATCAAAATTAAAGGAGTTTAAAAAAACCCACATGAATTCGAAATTCAACCCTTGATAAATGTGCCTCTTAATCCATTGTTAATACTCTATTAATGATTAAATGTGAATTATGATTAAAATGTAAATTAATTGAAGAAGTTCATCTTATAGCTACAATTTTGCTCATTACTAGTGGTAACTGGGAATTTGTACATATACCATGGAGCCACTCATAAAGGCACTTTCACCAACAAATGTTCATTGAATTTGCTGCATAAATGTTGCAGTTATCCTGAAATTTTGGAAAAAGCTCTGTACTGTGGAAAAATATGTTGACTTCCATTTTAAAAATGCACTTTGCACACTGGGAATTATCTTCTAATTGATTTTTTTTAGCACTTTGCTCTTGTTCTGAAAATGAGTCCTGAAATGTGAAAAGGAATAGTCTCCCAATAAAAATGCACTGTACTGATCAAGTACACACACTGAAAATAAATTAGCTCGAAATTATAAGGGGCATTATGCTTTGTGTATATATTACAGGTATGGGATCCCTATCCAGAAACCCATTATCCAGAAAGCTCCAAATTACTGGAAGTCCACCCCCCATATAGTAATAAGTATGATTTAAAAAATTGATTTCCTTTTTCTCTGGAATAATAAAACAGCACCTTGTACTTGAAAAAAAAAAAAAAAAAAAAAAAAAGAAAATAAATTAGCATGTTTTGCCAAATCAGCATTGGTGTCATCTCAGGAATGGGATGTGCCAGAGCAGTAACATTTGTGCATGTTTGGCTATTGGTATAACCAATATCAACATGTTAGGCAGCCTCCAGTGCTCATAAACTTTTGCCTGAGCACCTTGGGCTGGTACTCTTGTTAGCTAAAAACTGCACCAGCCTGGGGTACTTCTGTAGGGGCTGCCTTCTTCTTCTTCTTCTTCTTCGTTTTCTTATTCTGGTGCAGATGCCGACCAAAAAGATGAACTTAAAAACAAAAAGCTGCTGTACTGTGCATTGATCAGAAGAAGTGGGAGAAGATTGATACGTGGTGCTTCCATGGAAGTACCCCAAGATGGTGTCATTTTAGTGAAAATGAGTACCAGAGGGGTCTCAAGTAAGAGATTATAATGGATGGAGGGTATCTAGGAAATATAACTTTCCTTCACCTGAAAGAATTAAAAACATATCAAATAGCCAGCTCACGATTAAGTTCAGCGGCAGGGCCTGTTTCCCTGTTCGTTTTGTCCTCAGGATCACTAAATACATTTTTTAGTATGATTGGTATGGACCTTGTCAATTTGCTCTTAAAGTCTCTTCCCAGGAAGACATAGAGGATGGGATTGAGGCAGCTGCTGGTATAAACCAAACAGACTGAAACAGAACTTATTATCAAGTCAACACCAATGTGATCTTCACGTGTCCTGATTGAGATAAATTGCCAGAGGTTATATGGGAACCAGCAGCTGAAGAAGCAGGTGACGATTGCAACGATGATCTTCAGCGACCGTTGAGATTGGTTATTTCTTCTCAGAGTGGCCACTTTGCACATGATGAAGCCATAACAGAGGATAATAATAGTAAACGGTAACAAAAACATTACAACAAACCTAGTAATGTGAAATGGATGCTTCAGAGCTTCAAACTTCTCCACCTTAGAAATATTGTAGACAACAAAATAACCCCCTTTTTTGGGAGCGCACTCCAACAAATCATGAAATTCTTCAAATAAAAACAGCATTTTGACTGAGATGAGCAGAGATAATATCCAGATAAAAACAATACCAGTGGTTGCTGATTTTTTTGTCCTGCGACTTTTTGCCCAAAACGGCCACATTATGGATATGCAGCGATCAATACTTATGGCTGTTAAGAAATAAACACTAGTGAGCATGTTAAGGAGGAGCAGAAAAAAACTGAAGGAACACAAGAAATAATCACCCAGCAAAATCCACTCTGCAATACGTACAACAGCACTGGCACTGCATATAAAGTCTGTTATTGCCAGGTTAAGGTACCACTTGGCACTAATTGAGCTCATTTTAAAGCCAGCAATCCAGATGACCAACCCATTTCCTATAATCCCCACAAGGCAGGTAATGCAGTGGCAGATGATGGAGAAAAATCGAATGGCCCCATATATATTTGGTGGCAGTGTAATCCAGTCCCACCACTGGTGATGGAAGTCTTCAGTTTCGTTTGAGATGTTAAAAAGAGGTGAGGCAGATATGGACATGGTCATATCTTCTGGAAAAAAATAAGAAACATCAATTAACATGATATGAGCCAATGGTAAATTACTAGGCAACATCAGTTCTGAAAGGTTTGATTCATGCAATATCAGGTGGATAGTTTTATCCAGATGATACTTGATACTAAACATCTGCTTGGTTGGTAAACGTTACTAAACCTAGCTAACCTTTCCACCTGTTATTATTGTACATTACCCCACAGCATTTAAATCTCAGCTGTGCATTACAATGACCTCTGACTTCATAGAGCAGGTGTCCCCAATCTTTTTTTTTACCCATGAGCCACGTTAATTATGAAAATAGTTGGGGAGCAACACAAGTTTAAAAAAAATTATGAAAACAATGTAATATTGACAGAATGGTATATATATTTTACTATATGGTATAAAAGTGTAATTCTTGTAATCATCTATAATGGATATTGGAATCATTCTGATTTTTACCTCCAGGTAGATTTGGCCTATAATTCAGCCCTGTCTGGTAAACTCTAGAACTCTATGTCATGAAGTGGACCGTTACTAGTCTATCAGGCTCAGTCCTTCAGAGGCTGCTTTGAATCCATTCATCTTGAGCAAAACATAGATTTGTGGTTCTAATTAATTTCAATTAAAAGTTCCTCCTGAGAGTCTATATAAGGGATGTTCACATAGAGGACCACTATATTTTTGGGGATACTGTAAGTCATAGTTTAACCCAAGTTGACAGCCATTGTTGTACCCAAGTTTTTAGCTATATTCCCATATCATCATTTATGACAATATTGAATTATTTTCTTATTTCTCATGAACTTTCTTCAGGTTTCTATGCATATGTCTAATTAGTCTAGTTATAAAATCTTACCAGACCTGCTGGTGTCCCTACTTGATACAAGGTCTCTCAACGTTTAATCCCAAATAACCACTGATGATGGATCTTGGTGTCTGAGACAAGATTATCTTTTTCTGACATACGAAAACATTTTAACCAAATGTGGCAGCAATAATGTCACATGAACTTCATTATCTCCCAGAATAGATTGTATCTCTCCGTTGTAGGTTTACGACAAAGACGTTCAATTAAGGGCACATATACCTTCAGGGGCAGATTTATTAAGGGTCGAATTTTGAAGTTAAAAAAACTTCGAAATTCGACCCTCGAACCGAATATCGAAGTCGAAGGATTTTCACACAATTTAGCGTTCGAACGATTGAATAGAAATCGTTCGAATGGAACGATTTGGACGATTTTTAGCGATTGATCGAAGGATTTTAATTCGACCAAACAAAACTTAGAAAAGTGCTCTGGAAAGTCCCCATAGTCTAACATTGCACTTCGGTAGCTTTTATTTGGCGAAGTATGAAGTCAACGTTTTTTTTAAAGAGACAGTACTTCGATTATCCAATGGTCGAATATTCGAACGATTTTTACTTCGAAAAGTTTGAATCGAAGTCGAATGGTCAGATATAGCCTATTCGATAGTCGAAGTACCCAAAAATTTACGTTGAAATTCGAAGTTTTTGAAATTCAAACATTCACTCGAGCTTAGTTAGATAACACTTTTGTATACTGAAGGAATCAGTTATATCACCCCTATGCTTATAACATTTTTGCTTTTGATGTTCTGTTAGGTCAAAAGGAAATGTAAGCCATAAAGTCACACTTATTCTATGAGCTTGATATGGTGACTGCAGAGCAAACCAACAAGGGTCAAAAAACATTTCCAGCAACCTATTGAGAAAAGACACTGACAATTGTGCATACCCAAAGTTACTGAACATTTCAAATATATATTTTCTATATCTGTCTAATCCATCATAAAACAAATTTCCTTTCTCTCCACCTACTTACCAACAGGCACAGGATAAGTCAGAGTAGGTATTTGTTGCCTTAGAAAGGCTCCTTTAACGAATGGTATCTCCCAATATCCTTGGACAGCCTTATCCAGCCAAGATACAGTCAAGCCTTGGATCATGGATTTGCTTGGTTTCCAGGAAAGTTTTTATTTTATCTGTGCTATTTTTCCCATAGTTTATATTGTTCTCCGTATTTCCATATTGTATTTTTGTTTGCCCCAACCCCAGCCTTTCTTACCTGGATAACAGAATGATACATTGTGGTGTCACCGTTTGTAGAGAAGTCTCTTTGAGTTAAAACACTAACGCCGAATCTTCAGTGTCACCGATTAGATCGTCTTGTGATACATATAAATGTTTTTGCCAAGTGTGGAAGAAATTAAATCACATGGGCTCCACTATCTCTTAGGCTTGGGGGTGCATCTAGATTCATCCATCTCCTCAGGATTTACAGCAAAAGATGTTCAGATATATTATTACTGTAGATCAGTAGATTCTTTTGCTCTACAAAATGTCCAAAACACTAGTTTGTCAGGTTATCCATGTATTTGCCAGGACCGAATGTCCTCTAAAGTGGTAGGGGGAACTTACCCTTTCTTTCCCACCCTCATTTAAGCCTGAACTGACCCTGTTTACAGCCGTTGTACAATTGACATGATTAAATTAACCAGTTCCAGTTCCGGTATCACACAACCAAAATATGTTACTGTATATATATATATTGTCTGTTTCTCATTTGACATCCCAAAATGATTTTCAGTGAAGCTGTGAAAGGGAAGGCATTGGGCCCCACAAGAGACATGCACAAAGGGTGCAGAATGTGCCATCCTAACAAACATACCATTCTTTATCCTCCTTTAAATAACAATGTTTAATGATCCCATGTCAATAGCTATGCAGTTAGCTAGAAATTAACTTTATAATAATTTGGGACAGTTGGAAACTGTGGTGTTTATTTATCTTGATTGTTGTTTCATAATAATGAAGAAGGTAAGACCTTTATTTTTTGTTGGATCTTATTAAGCACAACACCATCATCTTGGTAGTATTTTCCAGGGCTTGGTTTTTTATTTTTTTTGGGGGGGGCTCCTGTGCTTTAGTAAAAGTGCCTATTTTTCAAAAGTGAACATGGGCAAGTAAATGCAACCACAAGAGATGTGTGGCGTTGAGTATTATCTTGTTATTTTACTCTTTTCTTGTTCTTTAAGGATCAAATTGCAACAACACAATTAGTACCAGAGGTAGCAACTGTTTCCCTCCTTGTTAAGCTGCTGAGAACTCTGAGTATCACTCATGTATAATAAGGTATAATGTACCCCTACTGTAATTGATAAGGATATTAGAAGTCGCTGAGGGGTTCTGTGTCCATATAAAGGCACAAGGCTGCAGGCTGAGTTATACAGGGAACTCCGAGTATCACTCATGTATTATAAGGGATAATGTACCCCCTACTGTAAATGATAAGGATATTAAAAGTCACTGAGGAGTTCTGTGACAATATAAAGACACAAGGCTGCAGGCTGAGTTATACAGGGAACTCTGAGTATCACTCATGTATTATAAGGGATAATGTACCCCCTACTGTAAATGATAAGGATATTAGAAGTCACTGAGGGGTTGTTCTATGACCATATAAAGGCACAAGGCTGCAGGCTGAGTTATACATGGAACTCTGAGTATCACTCATGTATTATAAGCGATATTGTACCCCCTACTGTAAATGAAAAGGATATTAGAAGTCACTGAGGGGTTGTTCTGTGACCATATAAAGACACAAGGCTGCAGGCTGAGTTATACAGGGAACTCTGAGTATCACTCGTGTATTATAAGGGATAATGTACCCCCTACTGTAAATGATAAGGATATTAGAAGTCACTGAGGGGTTCTGTGACCATATAAAGGCACAAGGCTGCAGGCTGAGTTATACAGGGAACTCTGAGTATTACTCATGTATTATAAGGGATAATGTACCCCCTACTGTAAATGATAAGGATATTAGAAGTCACTGAGGGGTTGTTCTATGACCATATAAAGGCACAAGGCTGCAGGCTGAGATATACAGGGAACTCTGAGTATCACTCATGTATTATAAGGGATAATGTACCCCCTACTGTAAATGATAAGGATATTAAAATTCACTGAGGGGTTGTTCTGTGACCATATAAAGACACAAGGCTGCAGGCTGAGTTATACAGGGAACTCACTTATGTATTATAAAGCACAATGTACCCTTTGAAGTGAATAACAATATAGTGTAGTTTAGGGGCAATATATGCACACCTGAGACAGCTTTCTCAACTAAATATTAACATTTGTTATAATAACTATTTGATAAACAGATTTGATCAAATCTGTAAATCCATGGTGTACTTAGTTGACCAGAAAATTACATATACAAGAGAATTCACCAATCACTGCACAACATGCAATGCTGCCTAAAATGAACCTATTGTGCCCCTGAGTATTAGGCTTCATAACACATGTCCTGTCTTTATTATTTACCATCAGGGAAAGTAAAAGCCAGGGAGGATATTTTTGGTCTAAAAGGGTCCCCACTACTGAATTATGACTCCTATCATCCCAGACAGCCTTTACCTGTCACAAGTTCTTGAGTCATGGCTTTGCATGGTTTCTAGATCTTTACATTGGGACGGCCTATTAACAGTTGGGCTTCTTATTTTCACACACATTTATTCTCAGTCTTTCCATACTGTATATCTACTTACCCCAGTCTTCAACTTTCTTGCCACAATAACAAGGTAAGTCTTTGTGGTGTCACTGTTTGTTGTGAAGTCTCATGTGCTGAAGCCCAGTATTAAAACCACTGCAACTGAATCTTATTGTCACTACATATTAAACTAAATGTGGGAGTAGCAACATCACATGTACTCACTTATCTCTTGTGTCTAGATTAACCCGTCTCCTAGGGATTTACAGCAAAGATGTTTAGATAAATTATAACTGTAGCTAAAGGAGACTTCACTTTGTTTAACAAAATGTTGTTTCGGAACATCCATGTCATTTCCAGGACCCAATGTCCTTTGATGTTGGGGGCAGATGGCAAATGCCTTTACTTGCATTTATAACAATGAAATAGGGTTTTAAGGATCTCCTGGCAATTTAAGTATTTCCAAGTATTGATGTTGACAGTTAGGGGCAGATTTACATAGGGTCGAATATCGAGGGTTAATTAACCCTCGATATTCGGCTGCCGAATGTAAATTCTTCGACTTCGAATATCGAAGTCGAAGGATTTACTGCAAATAGTTAGATTGAGCGATTAAATCCTTCTAATCGTTTGATTCGAAGGATTTTAATCCATCCATCGAACGATTTTTCTTCAACTTAAAATTGTTAGAAAGCCTATGGGGACCTTCCCCATAGGCTAACATGGCACCTCGGTAGCTTTTAGGTGGCGAAATAGGGAGTCAAAGTTTTTTTAAAGAGACAGTACTTCGACTATCGAATAGTAACGATTTTTAGTTCGAATCGTTCGATTCGAAGGTCGAAGTAGCCAATTCGATGGTCGAAGTAGCCAAAAAAATAATTCGAAATTCGAAGTTTTTTTTCTTCTATTCCTTCATTCGAGCTAAGTAAATGGTTCCCTTAGTGCCATTTGGCAACTACACTGTTTATTATTCTTTATTATTTGCTATAACTATTAATAATTATGACCGCGATCATGACCTGACTAGTAGGGTGAGTTAGAAATATATTATAAAAACAGACAAAACTCCAATAATGTCCAAATAATCACCAGCAGAGAGATTCAGGAGGCACATAATCCCAGATTTGGTTGGGATTCATCCAAATCGGAGCCTTTTTCAGCGGAATCAAACAGAATCAAAGCACCTGACAAAACCGAATCCAAACCCTTCAAATAATGTGATTTTAGGGACCTATTGGCAACTTTTATTGTGCCCTTTGTGGGTAGATTTCTTACTTTATGGGAATGAAGTTGGGCAATGGCCAAAAGTAACAAGAAAACCATAGAGTTCAAGTAAAGGAATAAGGCATACAAGGTATGCTCTGCACTTACTCATAACTTTCCATTGTTTTACTATAGTTTGTACATGAGTGGTGGCCAGCTCGATGTTGTAGGTTCCACCATCCCCAACTGCAGTCAGGTGAATCCAGCATTGGAAAGTAAGTTGCAGGTAAAACTTAGTCCCTGTGTAAAATGTATAATGAATCAATAGAATTGTAAATGAATCAGATAAAATTGAGTGTAGGACTGACCAGATATGGGATGACTTTGATATAGTTGGCCATCTTAAATATATTGTACTATATGGACAAACAATCCCTGTTTTGTTTAAAGGGGAAGAGCATTTTAGCAGCAGTAGCTTTAATGTCCTTAATGTATTAATGATTGATACTGGTGAGTGCTGAAGACCAATTGTCTTTGTCTGTATGAATTTTGTAGTCACACTCTAGCTAAACTAACAACACACTGGTTTACATTTTTATTTTTTCATTTTTATAATAAACAAATGGAAAAACATGATAAAACATAAAATTGTATAAAACATAAACTATGTGAATGGTTTAAAGTTGTTTAGTGGTGAAACATAGCTTTCCCTTCTTTGCTCAGATATTTTTTAAACCACAGTTCCTGGACATGTTTTGCAAAAAAAGAAAAAAGATGTTGGGAGGCTTAGCATCCTCCCAAAAAAGGGTAATTGTCCTATATAAAATTGAAAATAAAGTCAGCAAAGAATTTCCAATACACAAGGTTATTGCAATGGGGACTAGCCCATTATCTTTATTATGCCAAAAGAACATAATAAAGTCAAGAGGCTAGTCCCCATTACAATGTGTATAGAACATACCCCAAATGACTATAGCACCAAGGTTAAATCATGGAGGACACGGGGCAGTCTTTCTTCAATATGGAAATAACCCACATAGGGTCATTTTAAACAATTTATTTAAAATGTAGCTATTTGCAAAAATATATTTTTATTTGTAAGAAAAAAAAACGTCATCTTGGATTTCAGATCAAACTGAATTCTACAGTTGTCTTGCTTTTGCTTTTAACTTGAGTTTGTGGTGAGTCCTCAGAGCATTCTCAAGAGCAGCCTGGATAGAAGTCCTGGCTATGCCCTTAACTTCCCTTCCAATGAAGACATAAAGGAAAGGGTTGACACAGCTGTGGAGAGTTGCCAGGCTGGAGGTGATTGGAAATCCAATATCCAGAATGCTTTGCAAAGTGTCCTCATTAGGGTTAGGGCTGAAAACAGAACAAGACATGGAAGAGAAACCAACAGACAAAGAATGATTTCAGAACAATGGCAATAATTGTGAATGGCTTTGTAGATGTGAAGGTGGGATTCATTTTGAGTTTAAATGCAATCACTGTGTAACAAAAGACAAAGGGAATGAAAAAGACAAGGATCTTGTTGTCACTGAAGCCCTGAAATTTAGCTTTCCTGCATCAGTAAATTCATCATCATCATCATCAGTGCAATCATAGTCAATTTACACATGATAGAGCCCTCATGTTTAGCATACTGTAAGGGGAAGATTTACTAAGCTCGAATGAATAATTTGAATGAAAAAATATTCGAATTTCGAAGTAATTTTTTGGGTACTTCGACCATCGAATTGGTGAATTGGACCATTCGAAGTAAAAATCGTTCCACCATTCGATAATCGAAGTACTGTCTCTTTAAAAAAAACTTTGACTTCATACTTCGCCACTTTAAACCTACCGAAGTCCAATGTTAGCCTATGGGGACCTTCCCCAGCACTTTTCTACGTTTTTTTGGGTCGAATAAAAATCCTTCGATCGATCGTTTAAAATCATTTGATTGATAAAATCCTTCGAATTCGATATTCGAATTCGAAAGGATTTTACTTCGACCCTTGATAAATCTGCCCCTAAGTGTCCGTAAAAACAAAATGAGGTACACTAGCGCATAAGGCAAGAAGCCAAATAATCAAAGCGGCCAAAGAGGCCAACTGTGATGTCCCGTGGTTGTGAAATCAGACAGAATACACAACACAACACACATTGGCCTATGTTGATAGTGGTGAGTAGAAAGGCACTGACAAACGTAATGCTAAAAGTTATAGCACTGTATAATTTGCACATGATGGCACCAAAGTCCCAGTGGAAATAGAAGACCTAGTAGACAAATATGGACAGAGAAAATGTAAAAAGGAAATCTGAAATAGCCAAATTGTGGAACCACATGGTATTAGTCGTCTTTTTCACCCTGAAGCCTACAATCCAGGTGGCCAACGGTTGTCCGGATAACGGATCCCATACTGGTAATAATATTAGTAGAAACGTTTTTATTATTTCACAAAAGGCTTGCTTTATAGCGGAAATGTTAGGTATACAATGGCAGGGTGACCCCTAATCTCATCCATCCATTTGGACAGTGAACTGCAGCAATGTATGGGTTGGATCTTGTAAGTAGAAGTTGTGGCTTAATCCACTGAATTTTTAAATTCAGTGGTTTTAGCCACCACTTCTACTTGCAAGCCCCTGCATGTGTCTATGGGTTTGTGCCAGACCATCAATGTGCAAATAGATTTCTCATTTCCTCTCCTTGGTCCAAGCAGAAGGGCTGCCTCTATTTATCAACAACCTACAATTATATCACCTTTTACTCAGTGAAGAATTTAAGAAAAAGCTTAAAAAAAAGACATTGCTGCAAACACTTCTCTGTTTGTCCATAAATAAACTGTACTTCCTTACTGGGAAATATCTTTAGTAATGCACTTTGCATCATCCCTCTGCCCAAGGATTTCTTTTTAACCCTACAAGTGCCCGGCAGATTTTCGCATTTTATTTGCACTCAGTGACAGATGTTTTTTGAACATTTTGTGCCCCCTAGCGCTCACAGTTGACCAAAAACTTACAGATGCAATTCTGCAATTAGGCATCAGAAAACATTTAATTTCTTTACCATTTGCCATCAAGGAAAGTAAAAGCCAGAGAGAATGTTTGTTGCTTTAATAATTACTGAATTATTCTAAATACAAATATATATACATTCATGCAAGTATTAATCCTACTGGCTGATCCTTCCTCATTTTTATTTTTTTGTTACAATATTTATTTATATTTATATTATAGAAGATGTGTCTGTTTCTAACCCTACATGTTACTCTGGTTACAGGGTGCATTTATTTCCTGATACTCCTAGTAATTTGCAAACATACCCAGTTTTATTGAGTAGGTGGTCACATCAAAGGTCGAGTTGATTTTTACCCGAAAAATATTTTTTTTTTTCAAAAATACATTTTTTAGAGATTTATTATACCCCGAAGCTGGAAATAGCTCGTATCAGAGAATACACCATCTAAAAGCTGTCAAAGTCATATAGAAATCAATGGCAGGGGTTTCTTGAACCACTTGAAGATGTCAACAGTCTTCATGATGTTTGGGGGGGTTTTTTCAGTGGGTTTTGCTGGAAAACTCTATTAATTCTAGCGGTTCAAGTTTTTTTCCGCGGAAAACTCGATTAATTATTGGGTTGTTAAGCCCAAATTCACTGATTCGAGTTTTTTCCATTCGAGTTTTTCTTCATAGAGGAACCGTTCGAGTTTTGAGTTCATTCATGGTATAAAATAAACTCACAAAGCTCTAAATTCAACCTTTGATAAATAACGCCCTAAGGGTAGGGGTAAAACTCCTTGAAGCAGAAAACAGTTACAACAGTGCCCCTGTGCTACTTTCTGCACCCAAATGTTAAGCTTCAGAAGGGACACAGCACGTTGTAACTTACATGATGTAAATAAAGCTGGGCAGAGGCTATTCAGTCTATGTCCCCTTTATAAATAAGTCAACGATCTTCAAACTGGTGCCTTTGTTTGACTTATGCAATGTGCCAGGACTAGGTCTTTGCTATTGAGCTGTCTATTTTTGGCAGGTACAAAATAGGGGTGTGGAAGCACTCTAAAGGCTAAGTAATAGTATATTTAAGTATAATGGAAGTGCTAGTTTTAATGCACATTCCCTGGTCTCCTGTCTCAAAAGTAAGTTTACAAAACAGGGGTTTTTAGTTACAAAGTTATGATCATAAAGTTGAAAAGCCACCATACCACGTCAAGGTAAACCCCACATGGCGGTCCCTTACTTGTTTGCCTTTCGGCCATAGTATAAAAAGTCTTACTGCATAGTAGCATTCAGTGTAATCAGTGTCTGTTGAACCTTGGTTTCAGTGTAAAGGATCTATCCTTCCCCGCCAGTATGCGGCTTTTAAGGAGAGAAATTGTCCAACCTATTTGTGGCAGGCAGGGCCGGAACTAGGGGTAGGCAGAGTAGGCACGTGCCTAGGGCGCAAAGCTGAGGGGGCGCCAGGCATGTACCTGCTCTGTCGCCTACCCCGTGTCCGTTCCCGTCTCTCCCCGACTTCTTGCGCATAATGGTCTTCTGTGCATGCGCGGAGGAGCCGAATTTTGCGTATGCGCGGTGCAGCCAACTTTCGCGCATGCGCAGTCGAGCACCCACAGAGCCGGCGCCATGGCCCGCCAGGTTGCCTAGGACGCCTGGCCGGGTTGGCCTGGCTCTGGTGGCAGGTCCCCTATCTACCAGACATGGTGGGTCAACTATGTTGGTTTCTGGCTGCTGCTGAGTAGTGAAGGGCGATTAAATTTGCCTGGCGCAAATTTGCGGCAAATTTTCACATTTCATGGTTGCGTTGATGTGGACGTGTGTTGTAATTGTCACTCGTGTAAAAACTTCACACGTCAACATTATTCGGACTCCCATTGACTGTAATGCGGGCGTCATAATTGACGCAAACTTCAAAAAACATCAAAGTTCATTTTCGCAACTTTTTTGCATTTTTGCGAATTTCGCTAATTTTCCGGGACAAATTCGCCCATCGCTGCTGCTGAGAGCCTATAGGCTGTGGGAAGGCCACCAAATAGGAAAAGAGGCAGATAACTTGCACTGGCAGAGATGAGAAAGTCCACAACCCCTGTGACTGCAGGTTAGAGACTTCCTTCTGTTGTTATAAACATTAACTGAACTCTCTGTTCTGCGGTAAAGAAAAAGAGGAACAAATCCGACAAATTAGTTTAAGCAAGTGTTAAGCAAGAAACTTGCTCAAACTCAACACAATATATTTTTAAAGAAAACACAAAAGGAGGGGGGTCCAGAGGTAAATTAATCAACTGATTACAGAGAAGAAGAGGCCCAGATGCACATCCCTGATTCTCCAGCTTAGGGAGAAGATCCAACTATATATATATATATACTCAAAAGAACAATCTTCCAAGATGCGTGTTTAAAAAGCAGGTTGATGATTATTTATATACAGACGAGGCAGCCTTACGTATTTCGTGTTCCCAAATACTTAATCATAAGCTAACCACAACTATTTATAGGCTAATCACAACTAGTCAGCACGAGGTATTTAAAGGACAATACACCAATGTAACATCATGGATAAATCTGTCAACCAAGACAAGGAGCACACCCAGAAAGGCATATAGGGACTCCCGATCTTGAAGGCGGAATAAAACAAAGGTAACTTTATGAACAAATGAAAACCATGAAACTGTCAGTAAAACCAATACCACAGGGCAAACGAAATGCAAGAATAAAAGAACAATAAAAAAATCTAGAATAGGTCAAAGTCTATTTATTTTCTAGAAATAACAAGACACATTATATTCATTATTCATGCCCAAAGAAAACCTGCTTGGCAACAAAAACAATCCATTTGGTGGCTTCACGCATTAATTTTTTAGGGACACTAAACACTGCTCTGCTCAATCTGCTGGACTACAAATCCCAGCATACTTTAATATATTTATCAAGTTAAGACATGTTGGAAGCTTTAGTCCAGGGTTGTATTCTTAAAGGGACACTAAAGTCAACTAAAAAAGTGTCCCACCGCTGCCACTAGTTCTCTATAGAAGTTGAGAAAAAAAAACATAATGGAAACCTATTCACCAATGAGAATTCAACTGACCAAAAACTTAATTACAGATGCAAGAGAATCGACCAATGAGAATGCTGATACCCAGCACTATGTCAGCCATCTTGCTCTTATCTGTCATACAGAGATTATTGTGCCATTTAGAGGTCATTATATGACACTGGAATCAAACATGGGGATAAAGGACAGGCTTGTTCAGTGCTGGGAAAATGTATCTAAAACTTAAAACTCCAATTACAGGGAGCCAGATATATACAGATCAGCTGGGATTCTCATTGGAGGATTATTTTGCATTTTAATGCTGCCACAGACCCTGGAGAGCTGGGGGAAAGTTTTATTGTGCAATATTGCTTTAAGAATACAACCCTGACTAAAGCTCCCAGCATGCCTCAACTTTCAGTATATGTTACATTATTCTGGCATTTGTAGTGCAGCAAAAATTGAATAAAGTTTGGTTGAGCAGTGCAGCAGGGTTTAGGGCTAGTCCACACGGGGAGATAGCCACGCGTTTGCGGTCGCGGCGACAAAGCGCCGCGCCAGTCGCCGCGACCGGCGCAGGCGACAGTTTTGTATGGGCGCCTATGTAAAAACGCCTGTGCTAACCACACGAGGCGATTCGCTTTTCAACAGTCGCCTGAAAAAGCCTGGCGAGGCATTTTCAGGCGACTGTTGAAAAGCGCATCGCCTCGTGTGGTTAGCAAAAAGTGCACCCTCTGTTGGTTATATGAAAGAATAACAGTGACTGCAATATCACACAGCGCCATCTGTTGGTTATGTGAAAGAATAACAGTGCGCCCTCTGTTGGTTATATGAAAGATTAACAGTGACTGCAATATCACACAGTGTCCTCTGTTGGTTATACGAAAGATTAACAGTGATGGCAATATCACACAGCTCCCTCTGCACATGGTAGTGGGACAGTGGGACAATGCACACAGTAATCTGTTTGGCAATTCTCTGTCACCATCAACTTTGCAAAGAAGTCCGGTTGATCGCTGGGGGGGTCACTTCGGCGGAATGTGCGCTGCTGGGAGACAGGGCAGTAGTTGTGTCTAGGCTTATACTCGAGTCAATAAGTTTTCCCAGTTTTCGTAGGTAAAATTAGGTACCTCGGCTTATACTCGGTCGGCTTATACTCGGGTCAGCTTATACTCGAATATATATACGGTAATACTTTTTTAAATGCAAAACATTTTCATTTCCAATGAGGATCCAAGCTGATCTGTATAAATCTGACTCCATGTTCTTTGCTCCTGTAATTGGAGTTGGAAGCTTTAAGCCCAGTTTCTCAGCACTGAACAAGTCTGTCCTTTATCCCCATGTCTGATTCCAGTGTCATATCATCAAGAAAAGTAAATGACACAATTAGCTCTATATGTAAGATAACAGCAAGATGTCTGACATGGTGCTGGGAATCTGAATTGTCATTGGTCAATTCTCAGTAGAATTCTCATTGGTGAAATATCTTGCATTTATAATTACGGTTCTTGGCAGCTGCTGTAGAAAACTAGGGGGTGCTGAGGGACGGCATTACTGGTGGGTTTACAATAGGGATGCACCGAATCGGCCAGGATTCGGCCTTTTTCACCTGGATTCAGATTCGGCCGAATTCTTCTTCCTGGCCGAACCGAATCCAAATCCTAATTTGCATATGCAAATTAGGGGTGAGAGGGAAATTTAGTGACTGTTTGTCACAAAACAAGGAACAAGGAAAATTAGTAATTAGTCACAAAACAAGGAAGTAAAAGATGTTTCCCCTTCCCACCCCTAATTTGCATATGCAAATGAACCCCTAATTTGCATATGCAAATGCAAATTAGGATTCAGATTCGGTTCGGTATTCGGCCAAATCTTTCACTAAGGATTCGGGGGTTCGGCCGAATCCAAAATAGTGGATTCGATGCATCCCTAGTTTACAACTCCTTTAATGACTCAAGGAGAAAATTAGCAGGCAGTTCCCCATGAAGGGTCTCCTCTATCTCCCTTTTCCTTATTTCAGACATCCTCCCCTACCTCTATGGGTACTTCAAGACCACTGCTTGTACAACTAATACTTCTACTACTTCTACTACTACTACTACTGCTGCTGCTGCTGCTGCTGCTGCTGCTGCTACTACTACTACTTAGGGTTGCCGTCTGTCCAGTTTTGACCCGGACAGTTCGGTTTTGAAAGTCTATTTGGGTCAAACTGCCTGCCCGGTTTAGGAATTAGGAAAACCAGGCAAGATCTCCTATGATTGACACAGCGATCGGACAATCACAGCCCCGCTCCTGCCGGGAGTTAGACGGGTCAAAACGTGGCAACCCTACTACTACTAGTATTACTACTACTACTTCTTCCCTGTGACTCAGTAGAGTCATTATCTCTGATGCAGGGGGGCACATACTCAGAATTCTTTAGATGCCATGCACAGATCATGGCATCTTCTTCAACTGAATAAAAGCTTTTGGCCATGTTGCCAATAAAATATATATCTATACAGGCTAATAAATACCCTAGTCTAAAGAGCTCACAATCAGTGACAAGCAAAGAGAACTACAAGTGTGATCAATAATTAGAAAAATGCTGACACATATGCAAACACAGATCACTTGTAAAATTTAAAACAAATCTGGCCAAAAAATACCTAACCCCTTGAAGTCTTGAACAATGAATCCTACAAATTTTTTGGATTTTTCGCCAAAAAACTTCCCACAAAATCTTCGGATTTTTGCACGAAACCCAGTGCAGATCAAGATATATTCAGGCTTCTCCCACTGACTTATATACAACCACTGCAGGTCTGAGATGCCGGATTTTCGGATTCTGACTTTTTGAATTCTAGGGTATAAAAATTCCTGAAAAATTCTAGGTTTTTTCGCCACTAAAAATTCAGATTTTATAGTAAAAAAACATTTTTTGGCATTTGGACATTAATAAATAAACCCTGTATATTAATATGTATGTGTTTGTGTGCAGGTTCCTTTAAAGCTCTGCTTGTTTGACCAACATATTGTTTGCTGCAAAAATAACATTGTGGCTGAATGAATATATTATATGTGTCTTGTTACAGTATTTCTAAAAAATAAAACTTTTCAAATGGCAGTTTTTTTTTTATTCCTGCACTTTGTTTGACCTGCGCCGCGGTATTGGTTTTATTACACTGTTTCAAAGTTTTTCACTTTTGAGTAACCTTTTAGTATGATGTCGAGAGTGATATTCTGAGACAACTTGTAAGGGGGTGTAAAGTGATGAAAGTGGTATGTGAGTGAAATGTTATCTTTTTGAGTGAAAAAAATGTGCATGTATGTGAAATGTATGTGTGTTATAAAATTGTTGGGTGTAATTTGTGTAAATCGCCACCAGATGGCAGAGAGTTTTAGTTTAGTTTAAGTGTGATTTCTACCCCGGCCACTAGAGGCCACTGTAGGACACAGAAGAGCTATAAAAGCAGGTGCCCCGCCCAAGGTGAGCTGTCTTGATGGGAGGGCTGGTCGGAGTGGAGTGGACATCATTGACAGATAGGAAAGTTAGAATAGGAAAGATTTTAAGTAAAGCGAGCACTAGGTGCACGAGATAGTGAGGATAGTTAGTAAGAGCAGCTGTGGCCCCATCAAGGAAGAAAGAGGAAATAATTTTCCTACGGGCACTCCGTAAGTAAGGGAATCAGTGATAGTTTAGGACAAGGTAAGAAGGACACCTGGGTCTCTGGACAGGAGTTGGATGGAAAAGGTTCTAACCTGGAAGAGTGGAGGGATAACACCCAGATGGTATTGAGCCACTATTGGAGAGTGGGGGGATACAGGTGGAGTATATACCGGACCACTAGTTGGTTAGGTGTGATCCAAGATCCGAAGGCAGGTGTGCCTACTCTGAATTGATTCCTTGTAGTGATTGTAACTCAATGTGTTTGAAGAAGCGTGTGCTGGAGTGTGTGTAACGTGTCTGATGTGGAAGTCTATTGGTGTTCCTGAAAAATAAAGATCTAATGTTTAATTTTTACATCAAGTTTCATGTGGTGAGTAGCAAGTGGGTTAAGTTCCCCTTTAATATCTGGAAGCCTCTCCCACAAACTTGCTATTGTTTTTTATTTTTTTATAATACACAAAAGCTATGAATATCTTGTAAATGATATCCTTATAAACAGTGAGTTCTAATGTCATCAGTTATAAACGGTGAGTTCTGATGTCATTTCTGTCACATGACTCACTGATTCGGCCTCGTGTTTTCATATGGTCATGAAACTCCTCGGTAACTTATAATATCCTTATATTTTACAAGAGGGGGTACTTTATTCACTATATTATCTGTGGCTTTTGAGTTATTAAGCTTTTTATTCAGCAGCTCTTCAGTTTCAGCAATCTGGGTGTTGGGGTCCAAATTCCCCTAGCAACCATGCATTGATTTGCATATGAGACTGAAATATGAATAGGAGAGGGTCTGAATAGAAAGGTGAGTAAGACAAAGTAACAATAACAATAAATCTGTAGCCTTACAGAGCATTTGTTTTTAGATGAAATTTGAAAGCTGGAAAGAGTCTGAAAAAATGGAAATGATAAAAAAAAACCTAAACAAATAAATAATGAAGACCAATTGAAAATTTGCTTTCTATAACATACTGAAGTTGACTTAAAGGTGAACCACCCCTTTAAACACTTTTATATGTTTTAAAGGAGAACTAAAGGTCGAAAAGGAGTTAGGCTAGAAATGCAACACCTTATATTCTGACATACTGTACCAGCCCAAGGCAACCAGAGTAAAGATCTGTATCTCCAAAGATGCCCCAGTAGCTCCCCAACTTCTTTTCTGCTGATTCACTGCACATGCTCTGGGCTCACAAGATAATGCATACATTGAATATAAAAGTCACAATACAAAGCTGGTAAGTACATAATTCAGATTCGATTTTCATTACATGGCATCTCAGAAACAGTGCAATTTGCATCAGCATTTAATAAGCCCTGCAGCCCTGTAGCATCAGTTTATATGATAGATGAAGCTTGTTTACTTCTTGATCATTTGCACTGACCCATAAGCTTTGCTTTTCAACAGAGCACACTGAGCAGCGCCACTGACACTCCCAACAAGTCCAAGATGGTGAACATGGGCTCATGACTTTTAGTTTGGCCTCAGTTATTAACAGGAGCTATTTGCAAAAAATCTTTCTTATTTCTCATTTCCTCAATGCAATGTTTTTTTTTCTTCTGAATTCCAATAGCTTTGCACCTTGCCTAAAGTCACTCCAGATATTTCCATGTGCCACTAGATGCAAGCCATGTTACCATACAGACACAAGACTTGCACCTGTTAGTAAATGGGACATGGAACCCCTTCCCTTGATTTCTCAGGTGCCACAGGGACATTGGGCAAAGTTTTCAAATTACACTGCAAGTAATTCACTTTACCATAAAAAATGTACTTCCTGAACAAATAAGTGTATTTCTTTTAGTTGTAATAAAGGTGTGTGTAGGCAGCCATCTCACAGTGGGACTTGGATTTTACTATTGAGTGTTGTTCTTAGATCTACCAGGCAGCTCTTATCTTGTGTTAGGGAGCTGCTATCTGGTTACCTTCCCACTGTTCTGTTGTTAGACTGCTGGGGGGAGTTGTTGATATCACTCAAATTTGCAGTACAGCAGTTAAGAGTGACTGAAATCTATCAGAGCACAAGTCACATGACTGGGGGCTCCTGGGAAACTGACAATATGTCTAGCCCCATGTCCGATTTCAAAATTAAATATGAAATAATCAGTCTGCTCTTCTGAAAAATGGATTTCAGTGGAGCCGCATTATTAACTGATGCATTTTGGAAAAAAACATGTTTTCCCATGACAATATCCCTTTAAAGGAGATTTAAACCCTAACGTAAAAAAAACCCTACCCTACATAGACCCACCTCCTCCCCCAGCCTAAGTTTTACTTACCTCTTAGTGCAGATTTAGGCATCTGAGTTCACGGGCACCATCGTCTTCTCTTTGGAAATCTTCGGAATGAGACCGGCATGGCGGTGCATGCGCAGTTGGAGCAATTTTCTGTTGTGCAACAAATGCACATGCGCCGAAATGAAAGAAAATTGGCGAAGAGAAGAAGATGGCACCCGTGAACTCCTATGCCTGAATCTGTACCAAGGGGGTAAGTAAAACTTTAGTGGCATTTGTCTGGGGTAACACTTAGGCTGGGGGGAGGAGCGAGGGGGTCTATGTAGAGTGGGGGATAGGGTTTTTTTTAACTTTAGGATTTAGTTCTCCTTTAAGGACTGGTCAATGTCAGCAGTAAAATACTGGTTCTCTTGCACCTAGTGCTCCAGACAGTGCATCTTGCATCTATACCACAATACCATGTGCCACGTCTGTATTGAAGCTAGGCACAAGAAAGTAGGCCACTTAAATATGGAAATAGGGAGGGACCAACTCATGAGATGACTTCCCCTTTACAGTGATACACATATTTAGATTTATTAGACGTATGTACCTTGTGGCTTGTCACGTCTTCCTACTGAACTATCAGAGCTTCAAATAGTAAAAGCAAAATCATCAGTTTGTTAATATGTCTGACACTTCTCTGTTTTATCATTGACTCTACATACTTGGCAGATGGCCCAGGAGAGGGGAAAAATAAGCCTCAGGGGTGATTACTTGATAAATATCCACCAAAGCAACTGTAGGGATCCATAGGGTTAAATTTCTCAATGGCTTGGTCCAGCCCCTATGTAGCACGAGAACAATTTTTTGACTACGCACATTTTTTTTTGCCACACACCCTAATTACCTAATTGGAAGGTTATGAAAGTTTGAACATATTTCTGTGTTTTTTTCCAGTTATTACAGTTTTGCTAATGAAGGTAAATTGCCCTTTAAGCTGTGAGTCTAACTTTTCCCAGGGGACATGTTATCTTATATTGTTACAATAACTTATTTGCTTATCTTGAAATTGTTACAAAGGTATCTTATCTTCTGCTGTGGTTGTTCTGGGCTCTCTGCTAAAAGCCAATTAATTTAGAAACTTTGTTTCTTTTTGTGGCAGAGAAAAACGTGACTTTCCAGGTTGAGTTCAGCTGTCCAAAGAGGGAGTGTCCCTCTAAAACGGGACAATTGGGAGGTATGCTTTAGTATGATGTAGAAACTGATATTCTGAGACAATTTGCAATTGGTTTTCATTTTTTATTATATAAAGATTTTTGAGTTATTTAGTTTTATCTTCAGCAGCTACTCAATTAGCATTTTAAGCAATCTGGTAGGTAGGGTCCAAATTACCCTAGCAACCATGCATTGATTTGAATAAGAGGCTGCAATATGAATAGGAGAGGCTTGGATAGAAAGACGAGTAATAAAAAGTAGCTATAACTATAAATGTGTAGCCTTAGGGCTATTCCACACGGGGAGATAGCGACGCGTTTGCGGTCGCGGCGGCAAAGCGCCGCGACAGTCGCCGCGACCGGCGCAGGCGACAGTTTTGTATGGGCGCCTATGTAAAAACGCCTGTGCTAACCACACGAGGCGATGCGCTTTTCAACAGTCGCCTGAAAATGCCTCGCCAGGCTTTTTCAGGCGACTGTTGAAAAGCGCATCGCCTCGTGTGGTTAGCACAGGCGTTTTTACATAGGCGCCCATACAAAACTGTCGCCTGCGCCGGTCGCGGCGACTGTCGCGGCGCTTTGTCGCCGCGACCGCAAACGCGTCGCTATCTCCCCGTGTGGACTAGCCCTTACAGAGCATTTGTTTTTTTAAGATGGGGTCAGTGACCCCCATTTGAAACTGAAAAGAGTCAGAAAAAGAAGGCAAACAATTTAAAAATTAAAAAGATTAAAAATGAAGGCCAATTAAAAGATTGCTTAGAATTAGCCATTCTATAACACAGCAAAAGTCGACTGAAAGCTTTTAAAGGAGTAGTAAACCCTGGTGTACTGTACTGCTCAATCAAACCTTACTATGCTATTGTTGGTCTACAAATCCCAGAATAATGTAACATATAATTAAGACGGAGGCATGCTGGGAGATGTAGTTCAGCAGCATCAGGATTGTATTTTTAAACTATATTGCCCAACAAAACTTTTTCAAAATCTCCATAGCCTGTGTATCAAAAGAAAGTATTAAACATTATTGTGCAATATTGCTTTAAAGGATAAGTAAACCTTAAAAACAAGTGAAAATTAAATCCCTTTTGCAATGCACATTCAATATTTATTTCTTTTAATTCCAAGATATTTAAAGCAACAGTAACATCAAAAAATGAAAGTGTTTTAAAGTAATAAAAATATAATGCAGTGTTGCCCTGCACGGGTAAAACTGATGTGTTTGCTTCAGAAACACTACTATAGTTTATATAAATAAGCTGCTGTGTAGCAATGGGGGCAGCCATTCAAAGGAGAAAAGGCTCAGGTTACACAGCAGATAAGCTCTGTAGAACATAATGGTGTTATTTGTTATCCACTATTTAGGGTCAGGCCACACTGGGTGTTTTGGGGAGATTTTGGTGGCCTGGCAACTAATCGCCTAGTTTTTGCCGCGACCAATCTCCCCAATTGCCTTCCCGCACTCTGCGCCGGCGATTAGTTTTCCGAAGTTGCCCGAAGTTTCCTCGTGAGGCAACTTCGGGCAACTTCGGAAAACGAATCGCCGTATGTGATTAGCGTCAGCATTTTTTCATTTTAGCCAGCGCAGACCGAGGGAAGGCGTTTGGGGAGATTGGTCGCTGCAAAAACGAGGCGATTAGTCGCCAGGCGACCAAATCTCCCCAAAACACCCAGTGTGGCCTGACCCTTAACCTGTGCCATATAGACTTTTTTCAACTTCCATCATGGCTACACAGCAGCTTGTTTATATGAACTATTGTAGTGTTTCTGAAGCAAACACATCAGTTTTACCAGTGCAGAGCAACACTACATTACATTTTCATTACTCTCAAATACTTTTCATTTTTTTTTAGTTACAGTTCCTTTTAGGATACATGTACTGTGACTATAAATTAATTTTGTTACAACAGCGCCACCTGCTAGTTATTTTCTGACCAGTCTGACCACCAAGTAGTCAAGGATTTTTTTTCCTAAGCAGAAGAACATCAGAGCAGCCTCTTTCTTTCTCCTGACAACTTCCTTGACTACTTGGTGGTCAGACTGGTCAGAAAATAACCAGCAGAACAAAATTCATTAATGTCAATAGTACATGTATCTTTTAATATCTTGCAATTACAAAAATAATGTACATTGCAAAAGTGCTTAGAACAGCACCCTCATCAATTTTAAATTCCCTGATTTTTAAGGTTTACTTATCCTTTAAGAATACAACCCTGATGTTACTGGACTACAGCTCCCAGCATGCCTCAATTTTTGTGATATGTTACATTATTCTGGGATTTGTAGTCCAGCAAGAACTGAGTAACTGAGTAACTGAGTAACTGAGGAGCATTTTCACATGACTTTCTGCATATTTTATTCATATGGCCATTTGACGGAAGATGGAGCAGCTTCCCCAAAAGTAACAGTCATTTCTTTATTTACTGTATTTCATTTCGCAGGGCCATTTTTTTAATCAAATACTTTATGAGCGGCAAGTATTCAGTTTGCTGAGCTTTCATGCCCCCTAATGGTCACATGTGGATATTCCTCTTCAGCAACCTCATTCCATTAATCAGCCTTAGATGTGCTGCGAGCGATAACTGTTCCCTATGCCAACCCTGTCACTTTCATGGATGTGATCCTGTTTTAAGGAATAGGATAATCTTAGGAATATAAAAAAAAATCTGTATCTTTGATTAATTTTGTTTTTATATGGAATCACAGGCTGGCAGGTCGAATTGGCAGGTAGTTATTATTACCATGTATTTATATAGCGCCAACATATTGCGTAGCGCTGTAAAGTAAATGTGATTATACAACTAAATCACAGGAATTATCAGTCAGGTCAGTAGAGGAGCGTAGTAAGCGGTTGGGTGAGTACATAGAGATGAGTTCAGAGATGTAGGGTGGGGCAGAGTTATGATGTGTTTTGAATGTCATGGTCATTAATTTGAATTTGATTCTGAAAGGTAACAGAAACAGAATGAGGAGAAACAGATGCTGAGAGAGGGATAGTGAATATATATATATATATATATATATATACTTGATTATTTCAGAAACAGTACAGAATATTTAATTGATTCTATTTGGAAAGTTTGTTTTTCCTGTATTCTGAAGCTTATATTACATTTTCATTTTTGCTACAATTTTTGTTACAATTGGTTCTTTGCTTATCTTAAATTGTTACAAAAGTATCCAAGTGCACCTGTCACTTAACACAAAATTTCACAAGATGGCGCCTGCTAGTTCCTCTGCACATTTCTGCTTGTAGAGGTCATCTTTATTATGAGGGACACTGTTCATTGGAATAGACTCTGCGGGGAGGGAGCTGAGAGGGAGCTCGTTTGATGGCTGTGGACTTTTGTCGGGGGGGGTTTAGTTCTCCTTTAAAAAAAAAAACCTTCCTTGGATCCTACATACCTTCTAAATGTCAGTCTCTCTCCTTCCTGAAAACTACTAGAACTAGAACAGAACTTACACAGTGAACTCTCACACTATCTCACATCTACTCCCCTACTAGGTCCACTACAATCTGTCCTCTGTCCCCACCATAGAAACAGCCTTAACTAAAGTAACAAATACTTGCTGCTAAATCAAACAGGCCACTACTCACTCTTATTTCTGCTGGACCCATCTGCAGCTGTTGACACTGCCAATAATACTCTGTTGTAATATATTCTATATTTACTGGGGATTCCAGAAACTGCTCTATCTTGGTTCTCTTCCTATCTATCTAATCAATATTCTAGTGTCTCTCATACAGCCTCCACCTCCTCACTTCACCCTTTTTCATTTGGGATACAGCAAAGCTCCATTCTTGGCCCCCTCCTGTTTTCAATCTATAGCAATGGTCTTGGTCAGCTGATCAGCTCATTTGGGTTTCATTAGCATTTATATGCAGAGGATACTCAAATCTACTTCTCTTCTCCAGACCTGCCCTTGCTTTTAGCTTGTGTCATTGACAAATGGCAATTTCTGCATTCATGTCCTCTTGTTGCCTAAAAATCAAAAACATTACATGGTTATCTTCCCACCTTCCACTTATTTTTCTCTGGCTGACATCACTGTCAGTGTGGAATACAACTACATTATCATTTAGGCCTATAACTTAAAGGGATACTGTCATGGGAAAAAATGTTTTTTCCAAAATGAATCAGTTAATAGTGCTGATCCAGCAGAATTCTGCACTGAAATCCATTTCTCAAAAGAGCAAACAGATGTTTTTATATTCAATTTTGAAATCTGACATGGGGCTAGACATATTTTCAATCTCCCAGCTGCCCCAAGTCATGTGACTTGTTGGAGTGATATCACCCCCTCCCTTCCCCCCCCCCAGCAGCCAAACAAAAGAACAATGGGAAGGTAACGAGATAGCCCTAACACAAGAGCAGCTGCCTGTCAGATCTAAGAACAACACTCAATAGTAAAAACCCATGTCCCACTGAGACACATTCAGTTACATTGAGAAGGAAAAACAGCAGCCCGCCAGAAAGTATTTCTCTCCTGAAGTGCAGGCACAAGTCACATGACCAGGGGCAGCTGGGAAATTGACAAAATGTCTAGCCCCATGTCAGATTTCAAAATTGAATATAAAAAAATCTGTTTGCTCTTTTGAGAAATGGATTTCAGTGCAGAATTCTGCTGGAGTAGCACTATTAACTGATGCGTTTTGAAAAAAACATGTTTTCCGATGACAGGATCCCTTTAAGCCCTCGACAACTTGACCATCCACTGATCTCTCCCACTCTTTGCCCACACACTCACTAACACCTGGTATTCATCTCTTACTCTGCACTTACCATCACTTTACAAACCAACAAGGACTCTACTACTCACCAGTTACCCTCACTGTATGTCTCACTTCCTCTCCCTCATAGAATGTAAGCTCTTGTGAGCAGGGCCCTCTCTCTACTGTCTCCTAACAATATCCATTCATAACTATGAATCAATTTGGAAAAATGTTTGTCGGTACATGTTACCCATTTGGTCTTGTATTTCTGTCTCTTTATTCTGTAATGCGACATGGGAAATAATATAAATAATAATAATTGTAAAGACACATAAATAGTGTTTGGTAAAACATCCAAACTAAACTCTATTAAAAACATTTGAAAAGTCTATCTTACTATTGAGACCTTTTGGTGCTTTTAAGTTTGTGGAACCAATAGATGTTTACTAGTGACCTAATTTGCTCTAACCACACTAAATAGGTTAGGGGGGGATATAATTATTTCTATACAGCTATGGGACCTATTATCCAGAATGCTTGGGGCCTATGGTTTTCTGGTTAAGAGATGTTTCTGTAATTTGGATCTCCATACCTTTTGTCTACTAGAAATTCATTTAAACATTCAATCACCCCAATAGGCTGCCTTCAATATGGATTAATGACTGTATATTTTAGTTTGGATCAAAAACAAGGTATGGTTTACTTATTATAGAGAAAAGGGAAATCAGTTTTGTAAATTTGGGTGATTTTAAAAAAAAGGAGTCTATGGGAGACGGCCTTTCCATAATTCAGAGCTTTCTGGATAACGGGTTTCCGGATACCTGTACAAGATATAGTGATTAGATGATTCCTAGTGAACAAGTTAGCTCTAACCAAACTAAATATATTAGGGGGGGGGGAATATAATTATTATTATGAAAGAAATCCCCTTTAAAAGATTTTTACTTAAATGTAAGTTTTTACCCATATTCAAGTTACATGTAAAATCTCACAATTTCTCTTTACCCCAGTGGTTGTTAAAGTGACGACTATCTGCGAATATCCACCTTTTATACAAGTTATTTTAATTCATTGAAACCAAGTGAAAAGTGGCTTAAATGAGTATTAATAGATGGTTAAAGACTTTTAAGAAGATCCCCATGCCAAAAATAAGCAAATTAAGACAACAGTGCTTATATAAAATGGCCATCGGCCAGATTTATTTTTTAATTTGTAATTAGCTCATAATTTACAGTATTTACAAAATCCTGATACTTTAGGGGTCATTTACAAAGACCCCAGGCAGAAGTACAAGCACTAAGGGTAGGGGCACATATGGTGGAGATAAAACCATGAATGCCTACATTTTTGGACTGAAATCTGCTTAATATAGCTGCACAAGGGCGACCCATGCCCGTCTGTAAAGATGATCGTCTCCCACAAAAGCACCTAACAGGCCTCTGCTTGGAAAGGTAGTACAGAGACCTGCAACAATTCAGTTAAAATGGAAGGCAGCGTGCAAAGTGCAAAAAGATATCATTGCACACATTTTTTGCACTTTGCACCATGCCTTCCACATCATAAATCAGATCTTTTTATATAGTACTTGTCTAACAACAGTTGTTCAGTCTTTCTTTCTAATATTGTTGAAAGTCTTGTGTGTCAGTGATATGGAAATGATATCAAATATAAAAGGGAGAGGCCTTGTTATTAAGATTAAGATGGAGATTGGTAGAAGTAAGAAATGCAGAGCAGTAGAAAAAAGCCTGGTATTCTAAACCATATCAAATTTCATATACATTGGGTTGCTTTTGAGTACACAGCATTACGTTTGTCTCACAAAGTTATACAGACATAAAAAAAAAATGGTGGTGTATCTCTTTAAGTCTTTGGTAACAATATCATAGTATTATAGTATTACAGTAAAGGGAAACTTTATAATACTTTATCATTTTTCAGACCAAGTTTGATTCAGAAGTTGACTTTGTTGACTTCGTATATTTGGCGTCGGTGTGGACCGCGTCCTCACTGAAGGCCTTCTCGAAAACAGACTGTATAGAAGTCATGAATTTATTCTTGAAGTCTCTGCCCATGAAGACATACAGGAAAGGGTTGACACAGCTGTTGAGAAACGCCACGCTGGAGGTGATGGGTATTCCGATAAGCAACACATTTCCGTAATTAACATTGGGGTTAGTGAATTGAGAAAGTTCCAGGAATGAGAAGACGTGGTAGGGAAACCAGCAGACGAAGAATGAGATCAGCACGGCTATAATAATTTTGAATGGCTTAGAAGATGTAGACAAGCGATTCCTTTGGAGTTTTAGTGCAATCACCGTGTAGCAGAAGATGATGACTGAGAAAGGAATGAAAAAGCCTACAATGAATCTTGTTATCACAGTTGCCTTGAATCTTTGTATTCCCAGATCAGTCAGCTCATCATACTCATCATAACCAAAGTTATTGTAGCACGAGGTGTAATTACCATCCTCAAATGTGTCCCTAATAATAAAATAAGGCAAACTGAAACACACCGCAAGGAACCACACAGCCAAAGCTACCAAGGAGGCCAGACGGGGTGTCCTATGGTTCTGGGACCAGACTGGAAAAATTACTGAGATACAACGGTCAATACTGATAACGGTGAGTAGGAAGACGCTGGCAAACAGGTTGATGAATGCCACGCTACTGTTTAACTTGCAAATAAATGTGCCAAAGGGCCAGTGGAATCCAAGGGCAATGTAGGCAACGCTGAGCGGAAGGAAAAGCGTGAAGATGAAGTCAGCAATGGCCAGATTAACGAACCATACGATGTTGACCGTCTTCTTCATCTTGAAGCCTGCAATCCAGATGACAAGGCCATTCCCAGTAGTCCCAAGTAAGAAGGCCACAGAATATACCAACATGGAGAAGATATGCATAATCTTTCTACTGAGTTGGGTTTGTGGGTCTTCCTGATGATCATAATAAGGCGTTGTGCTATTAGCCGTGTCTGAAAAATAGGTAGTCGCATACGTAACGTTGTAGTCCTCCATTTTGATACGAATAGTCTAGATAAAAAAATAGAAATGGACAGTAAGTATTTTAATTGGCTGTGGTACATTCTTCTATTACCCTATTTAAAGGGGTAGTAAAATCTGCACTGCACTGCTCAACCTAAATTTACCCAGTTGCTGCTGGACTACATATCCCAGAATAATTTAACATATAGGGGTTATTTTACAAAGGTCGAGTGTGAACTCAAATGAACTTGAAACGCAAATAATATTTTATTTAAGAAAAAACTTTAATGGGAAACACCCGGTTCTGCGAGTTCGAGCCCCAAAATCTGAATACTCAAATTAATCGAGTTTTCAGTGAAAAAAACTCAAATAAATGAATCATTCAAGTTTTCAGGCAAAACACTCAGAAAAAACTCGAACATAATGGAGGCTATTAACATCTTAAAATGGTACAAGGGACCTCTACCATTGACTCCTACATGACCTCAACAGGTTTTAGATGGTGTATTTTCGTATTCAAGCTATTTCCAGGGTTGGGGTTTAATAAATGTAAAAAAAAAATTAGTTTTTTTTTAAAAAAACTTTGAAAAATTTGTTTTCTAACTGAAAATGTGAGTTTTAAACAAAAAAATACAACTCAAAACTCGAATTTACTTGGAACTCGAACCTTAATAAATCTGCCCCATAATGATGGTGCAGGTATGCTGGGAGTCGTAGTCCAGCAACATCAGGGTTGTATTCTTAAAGCCATATTGCACAATAAAACTTTCCAAAAATTGCCTCCAAATCTCCATAGCCAGTGGCTGTATTAAGATGCAAAAAATCCTCCAATGAGAATCCCAATTGATCTGTATTAATCTGACTCCCTGTTCTTTGTTCCTGTAATTGGAGTTGGAAGCTTTAAGCCCAGTTTCCCAGCACTGAACAAGTCTGCCCTTTATCCCCATGTCTGATTCCAGTGTCATATCATCAAGAAAAAATGACATAATTATCTCTATATGTAAAATAACAGCAAAATGTCTGACATAGTGCTGGGAATCAGCATTCTTATTGGTCAATTCTTTTGCATTTATAATAAAGGTTTTGATCAGTAGAATTCTCATTGGTTAAATTTCTGGCATCTATAATTATTTTTTCATCAACTTCTATAGAACACTAGGGGGCGCTGTGGGACGGCATTAAGGTTGAGTTTTCAACCCCCTTATAATAAATGTTCATATATTAAAAATGTGATAGAACCAAAAAATATATTTAAAATAATAAATTATAGTGACTCTAATCATACCTTTGTGCTATTTTAATAGCCAAAAATGACACTTGCAACTGTCAGCCAAAGGTTATAATGTAAAATAAAACAATCCAACCTGAGCATCCTTCATAATTAAACAACATTTAACAGAGATTCAGTTGTATGACCTTATAAGGATTTATCTTGTAGAGTAAATATATATATATATACTGTATATATATAGTCTCACTAGGTGGCAGTGTGGATTTAGCCTCATGCCATAAAACAATGAACATTCAGTTGGGTTTTTGATATTAAAGCTGAGTAGGAAGATTCGTTTTAATCTGATGCATTACTCTTATAAGCCATGTTTGAGTAACTCATGGGAATGTGTCATACGATTAACAGTATTGCCCAACAAGAACCAATCAGAGACCCATAATGTTGGCAATCATTAAAAAAAATATCTTGGAAACTATGACCTATGCAAATACTTTGTATATAGGGTCACCACCTAGTCTTCCTGTTATCTTTCCACCCCCTTTATAGCATTGGCCTTACATCTAATTTTTACTGATCTGGCCATTAATACACTAACCAGGTAGCAACCCTATCTGTACAGCACAAACAAGAGTCCCCTTCACAATACGTGAGACAGAGCAACCTGTTTGTGGGAGGTTCAGAACACTGAATTGCTGGGAACTACCCCACCCTATGCAGAAATAGTAAACAGGCCTACGTGCATTCTGTTGGTTCCACCTCACCCTTTTGTTGCTGATCAACCATGTTTTTTATGCAGCCATGCAAAATTGTATTTCAGAATATTATGGGGTTATGTAATAAAAACACATTCAGTTGCAGTAACTCATAGCACCCAATCAGGAGGAATCCGTTATCGGGAAACCCGTTATCCAGAAAGTTCCAAATTACATAAAGGCCATCTCCCATAGAATCCATTATTATCAAATAATCCAAATTTTCAAAAATGATCTCTTAAGGTATGAAGATCCAAATTACGGAAAGATCAGTTATCCCAGGTCCCGAGCATTCTGGATAAAGGGCCGCATGCCTGTAACACCAGAAACCTATTTAAATCTTCTTGGTTGATATGCCCCTGGGCATAATTAGTGTATTTTATTACATATGGGGTTATCACTTTATACCCTGAACGTTGGATCTTCCCTTGCATCTACCTAACATGTTCTACTATGGTCCTCAACTGAGCACCAGACAGACAGCACGTTGTTTGCCATGTTGGGTCCTGGCGATATATTACCATATCCAGCCCTATCCAGGTTTATAAACATTTAATCCCCTATTTCCACAAGATGCTAAACTCCTCCCTCCTCCTGTTCTATATCAGCTGAGTGCAGTGGTGCTTTTAGAGCCAGCGTGCCCCATTCATGCCCAGAGATGCTTCCCAAAACCTTCACTACAAATGGCAAATCCATTTGGGTGAAGCAGCTGAGGGCCACCCTTTATCCTCCATTCTCCAGCCCACCTACATTATGGTCAGTTCCCCTTCCTCCTTACCCTAATACTCTTCTGATCCCCAACCTAGGATTAGGGTGAATGAAGAAGGTAGGGTGCCAGGATGGAGGAAGGAGCTTGGCAGGCAGACAGATCAAGCAGACAATGGAGGAAGGAAGGAGCTGAGAGAAATCCAGGGCAAACAGGTAGGAAAGCAGGGCAGTAAATAGGGTCGCACAAGAGGTATTAGTGGCACATTCAAGAAGGCAGCATGGAGTAAGATGAAGACACCGAAGGGTCAGCAAGGAAAAGGTGCAAGGCATACAATGGAATCATTCATAAATACTCTAAAATAGACACAGTTTAGTCATTATTGTATTCTAGACATAGCAACAGACAGTATTTCATCAAAAATGTGCCATTTCTGCTCCCCATAGTCCTCATATGGGCACCCAGTCTCAATATTATCCAGAAAGGTGGAGATAGAAGTGAAGGATAATGTTGGTGTAGTTCCAGAATGTGCGTATGAGTTCTACCCATCAGTGAGTGAGTGTAGGTAAGTGAGTGGGTGCCTGTGTGTGTGTGTGTGTGTTCTGCCCCTCACCGTGTATATACTGTATATGTGAGTGTGTCAGTGTATGTAAATATGACACTTACGTGGCTAATTATCCTGGCAGGTTAGATGGTTCCTTTGCTTCCCCTTCTATCTCTGTGGCTTGGCTCTCACTGGGCTTTGCTGCTTTATATCATTACTCAGCTGTGATGTCAGCCAAAAACACTCACAGGATTTAAGGAAGTATTAGAAGCAGGAACCACAGCATGAGATGACGATTTAGCAACCCTTCATTATTAACAGGTATATAAGGTGCTGACCCAGTCCATTTTCAAATAATAGGTCAGTGCATTTTATTTAAATTGCTTTCACACAGCTATAAATATTAAAACAAAACCCCAGGTCCCAAGCATTCCAGATTACACATACATTACCTGATTATACTGCTTTACACAAAAATATCTATTGTTTTCAGTCACAACAAGCCAGTTTTATGGGACCATGAAGATGGTGCAAGCAAAATGGCAGTGCCAACAAATAGAGAATGAATGTTTGGTGTTTATATTTGCTTTAACAGTTTTATTCCAATCTCCTTAGGACAGACCCTGGAGCACGATCAGTGCAACTCTCCATCAGCAAATCCCCAGTGCAGGAGCTTTCCAAACAATGTAGTCATTCCAGCATTTATTTAGAACAATTTATACTTTGTGTAGAACAGGACTGGCTTGATGTGAATGATCCAGAGCTTAAAGTTAAAGTTAAAGCTCAACACAAGAATGAAAATACTTATATATATATATATATATATACAGAAATAGAATTTATTGCTATCAACTTGTAGGGAGGCACAAGCCACCAATCACCCCTTTAATTGGACCATGATGACCAGTTGACCAAGTTGTGAATCAGTCCATTTGGGGCAGGGAACCCCCATAGCAATTTGGGAAACAGAAGAACAAAGCCAGGACAGAAGATCCCACCACAGTAGGCTGCATGATGCAAATTAGAAGGCAATGACAATGGGTGCCCTCATCTTCTAGAACATTTTCCCTTCACAAAGAACATATTAGGGAGACTAGACATTTTTACATTTTTCTTTGGTTTTGCACAAACAGAAATGTTTCTAAACCACTGGCTTACTCCGAACACGTATCTATAAAGTCTCCATCGCTATTTGTCTGCCCTTAGCTAGGGTTCTTTTTGTGCAGATAGTTATAATGAAGGACAATCCCTTATTTGCCAGTCTTCTATTCATCTGGAAGTTGATAGAAACTAAACTGATCTTAAGCAACATATAGACATTTATGTGTAAGCCCCCTAACACTTCAACAATTGTGGGATCATATACAATGACCAGTAGAAGACAGTTATGAGCACTTAAATGTTCAAGGGCATGCCCCATGGTGCTTATTCAAGTACTTCTTCACTTATTCTATGTGCCAGATAAAAAGATCTGGTTTTAGCTGCAGACCACAGCCCAGCCCTGTTCTTACCACCTGCCGTAAGGTGCTGCTCCCTAAATTGAATAGAACATTTTATAGAATTTTTTTTCTATACATCTTTCAGGTTCAAACAGCCTCTTATATTCAATTCCATTGTAACATCACTTGTTTTTTTACTTTAATTCCATAAACTCTTTAAATCTTTGGAGAAATCCCCCAAGACACCAAATCTCTGTGATGCAGATATTAATGAAAGGCCCATATTCACTATAGAGATACAGAAAAAGGATTGTTCCTGTAATGTTCCTGTGTTGCTCAGAAATAATAATAATTTACTGACAACAATATTTCAGATAAGGGTAAAAGTAGCAAAGGGAGGAATAAGAGACAACCCATGAATGATATTGCCAAATCCATGATATTGCTCTTCACTACAGTCACAATAATATGATTATTCCCGGTTTGAGAGTCACACAGTTTCATACAGGTTTCACAGTGCAAATATTGGATGTTTCTGGCCTAGGATCAGACACACCTACATTAGCTTGATGCCTTCAAAAAAAACAAAATGTATGAGAATTATATAGATGATTGTCATTTTGGATTTATTACGTTAAAAAAACAAAAACAAGAAATCTTTCTACCAGTCATGCAAAAAAAAAAAAGCTTACTTCCTACCCTCAATGGCATATACCTTCCTAGAATTTCAAAATAATTGCACCATCCACAATAAGGATTTGGGAAATGGTGGAGCTATCAAGATTTCCAGAGTTTCAGTAGTTCCATAGTTCCTCAACATCAGTAGATTAGCAGTTGAGCACCATTCATCAAGTGGAAGTGCAGGATGCATCAAAACACAATAAAAGTGGTTGGAACTAAAAGCAGCGCCTTAGTGGCTGCCAATGGCACAGAATTGTGATGTCACTGCACTCCATGTATGATGTAAAAGCTTTGCACAAGAATTAAGAAAACCATACTTTTAGCTATACAATAAACTGCAGTATGGTCTCTTTTTAAAGACAGTGTCTTGGAAAGGGGACCTGACTGAGGCCCATGTTCTTTTCAGACCCGGACTGTGGGGTACGAAGATTATGCACTGACACACGTGAGTTTGTCTAACATATTACGATAGAGATTCCGCAATAGGGGATATTCTGAGGCCCATCTAGATTTTGCTTTTAACAAAGCTTTAAATTTCCAAGTAAAACGCAGAAAAACCAATTGGCTGTAGGGAACAATTCAACAGTAAGGGGCAGATTTATCAAGGGTCGAATTTCGAAGTGATAAATACTTCGAAATTCGACACTTGAATTGAAATACTTCGACTTCGAATATCGAAGTCGAAGGATTTTTCACCGAATTTGGTCATCGGTCTAATCAAATGATTTTAGCGTATGATGTGTAAAGACTTAGAAAAATGGTCTAGAAGGTCCCCGTAGGCTAACATAGCACTTGGACTGGTTTAATTTGGCGAAGTATTGAAGTCAAAGTTTTTTTAAAGAGACAGTACTCCGATTATCGAATATTCGAATATTCAAACTATTTTACTTCGAATTGAATTGAAAGTAATTCAAAGTTGTAGTATCCTATTCGATGGTCGAGGTATCCAAAAAAATTACTTTGAATTTCGAATTTTTTTACTTCGAAAATTCCCTCGAATTCACTTCGACCCTTGATAAATCTGCCTTGTTTTTACTGACTGTGATTGATTGATACATGTGGTGCTGTTGATTGGTCACAACCCCCATATAAGCATTGTATAGGGGTGTGCCAGTTAGCCTATGAGTAAGTGTCCCTAACAGGCACAAAACACGTCAGGCCATGTCCCAATAAACTTTTGTATATTTTTACTTGCTGCCTGATCCCTTTTTGAAAGGGGAACTCACACTCTTGGTTTTGAATCATAGAAAGTCATAGGTGCCATAGAAAGTCAGTTTTTAGTGGGCTGGTGGGGGCTGTTTGGGCTGCTTAGGCCTCTGTGTACCTGAAATGCCAGTGTCTATTTTCATTCTCAGTCCAGTCCTTGGTTCTTTTAACTCAGCACCTAAGTTGGAATGTCCCATTCTTTCAGAAGCTGACAGATGCCCTCAAGATGGTGAGCATTAAAGACATTTGGATTAGTTTTTCCAGCCATTGGTCTGCGTTTCCAGAAATATAATTAGGGCTGTGAATCTGGAAGTCCAGAGCCTAGAAAACCATGGGCCCAACAGATTTCTTTATGAGATGATCCTACTATTGTAACATGTGGTCACTCTGGGTAATCAACCCACTCTATGAAAATAATTGGACAGTACAGGTATAGGATCCCTTATCCGGAAACCCGATATCCAGAAAGCTCCGAATTACGGAATGGCTGTCTCCCATAGACTCCATTTTATCCAAATAATCCAAATTTTTAAAAATTATTTCCTTTTTCTTTGTAATAATAAAACAGTAGCTTTGTACTTGATCCCAACTAAGATATATTTAATCCTTATTGGAAGCAAACCCAGCCTATTGTTTATTTAATGTTTAGATGAATTTCTAATAGACATAAGGCATGAAGACCCAAATTACGGAAAGATCAATTATGTGGAAAAACCGAGGTCCCTTGCATTCTGGATAACAGGTCCCATAACTGTACTCCTTTAAATCAAAGTTACACCTCCACTCATTGAGTTGAAGGGGAGCCACCAGTTTCCAGAGCTAATTCACTCAGATATACATATACAAGATGAAAATCCCCTGTACCAGCAGTGGTGCATATGGCATGGGTGATGTTTGATCACTAATTGCTGGTTGACGTGGGCACCTGAGTTCATAAACAAGCCCCAAATGTGTGGATAATGAAAAGTATGGGGGCCAGTAAGAAGATTCTGATGTGGGTCACTGTAACTTGTGATCCTTTTATGACGGGGCTACTGTGATGTTTTGTTTGTGGTCTTTGCTATAAAGGTGTGTAGTTCTTTTCTCAAAATTTTTGCTCAATATTGCTGAAAATATTGGTGTTTTATTACATATTATAAATGATATTAAAGTTCCAGTTGGCTTTGCCTGTGCCATGCCGAGGTGCTACACCAGAACATGAGCCGAGGCAGAGCAGGACTGTACCACTTTAGTATCTGTAGATACTTTTTCTACTTCTTTATCCTTTTTCTGCAAAGTAAAATCTATGGTAATTTCTCAGATTCTTTGCACATCTCTTCTTTCCTCATTAACGCTTGTAACCCACCCACAGGGCACTTTCCTCATTCATCTCTGTGTGACACCTCATGCAAATAAGCACATTGCGTTTATCAAAGGCTTCCTTTACGCAACTGCTCATCCTTCCCCTTTCTGATGCATAACAACATCTGTTAAATCCTGCGGAGATCAGGCAAGTAATCTGCTGGTATCTGACTAGAAACACATCTTAAATTTGGTATTCCACGATTTTGAGGTCAATCACCCCCTTTGTGATCCAGCATTTGTTCAAGCCCCCTTTATCTCATACAAATATACAGATTACATGGTTGTAACAGTTGCTTTTCTATAGTCAAACTGGCCAAAGAGACATTCCCCGCTAAATCCACCCTAAATTGCTTTCAGGTTGTGCCACCAAATCCAAAGCTTTTGGGTTCTCCGAAGGGGAACAGCTTTCAATGTCTGAGAGCCAGTGTCCTACATAGAATTCTGTAATTATGTTCAATAGCTTCACTATCACAATCTTTTCTTCATAAAGAGGAAGTTTAGCTGGGACAAAAATGTTGTACTTTTAAAGACATCAGCTAAAAGGAGGAGGGTGTTGTGTGGTTTAACAATTAACTTGGGTACAGGAAAATATTTAAAATTTGTTTATTGTTTTTAATGGTCAAAATTTTGTATTTACAGAGGTTACATAGTAAGATATGATTCAGGCAGCATCAAATACAGTATATATATATTTGTGTTTCTGTCTAACCTATAAATAAATATAAATAATAATATAAATAGAAAAAGTAGAAAAAGAACAAATGAAGAAAAGAGGATTGGGATAAAGGCAATTGGTGCGCACCAGACAGGGACAGCAGGGTGGTTGACAGTATTTAAAGTGGAACTATTGTGAAAATTAAAATTTAATATGATCTTCATTTTATAGAAATAAGGAACTTTATTTAAACCGATTAAAAATTCTATACAGGCATGGGACCAGCTATGCAGAATGCCTGGGACTTGGGCTTTTCCGTAAAACAGGTCTTTCTGTAATTTGGATCTTTGTACATCAAGGGGCACATTAGAAGTAAAAAAACTTTGAATTTCGACGTTTTTTTTGGGTACTTTGACCATCGAATAGGCTACTTCGACCTTCGACTACGATTTCGACTTCAAATCAAACGATTCGAACTAAAAATCGTTCGACTATTCGACCATTCAATAGTGGAAATACTGTTTTTTTTAAAAAAAACTTTGTCTACCTACTTCGGCACTTTAAACCTACCGAGCACCAATGTTAGCCTATGGGGACCTTCCCCATAAGCTTTCTAAGCTTTTTTTGATCAAAGGAAAATCCTTAGATCGATGGATTAAAATCCTTCGTACGATCTTTCCTTCGAATGATTTTTCCTTCGATCGTTCGATTGAAGTATTTGCGGTAAATCCTTCGACTTCGATATTCGAAGGATTTTACTTCGATGGTCGAATATTGAGGGTTTATTAACCCTCGATAGTCGACCCTAAGGAAATATGCCCCCCACGTCTACTAGAAGCTACTGCTTTATTATTTCATTATTGTTATTACATTATTCATTTTTATTATTCATTATTATTACATTATTCATTTTTAAAAATTTGCATTGTTTTATTATATTGAAGGCTATGGGAGACGACCTTTCTATAATTCAGAGCTTTCTGGATAACAGGTTTCCGGATGTCGGATCCCATACCTGTATCATGGTTGAAAAGTGCTGCTGACAGTTTCAAAAATATCCAACTCCAGCACAAATCCTTCATGTAGAGAGACAGATTTTGTGTCGGTCGGTTATTTTCAAAGAGCGATCTCCCAATAGATGTATTAGACCAAACTGTCAAAATCTGACTCCGACATGAAGAGAGACAAAAGAGACAGATGCTGAGAGAGAGTTACTAGATTACTGAAGAAACAGTACAGATATTTTTGTACCAAAAAATATCTTTATATTTGATTTGTAGAAGATCCTGGCTGTCCAAGATGGATCATACTGTATAGCCAGGGTCGGACTGGGCTGGTGGGACACCAGGAAAAAATCCAGTGGGCCCCCTGGCCCATGTGGGCCCCACTGACCCAGATCTGTGATCTTCAGACGGCTTCCTGAAAAATGAGGTGTGGTGGGGCAGTGAGCACACACACTCGGTGGTGTGGCGGCGCACCAGGGGAGTTTGGAGGGGGGCCCTAGACAGAAGTGTATACCATTGCAAACCTGACTCCTTTAAGTATAGACAGAGAAACAGAAAGTATAAGTAAAGTAACTAGAGGGGGGTGGGCCCTGGTGCAGGACGTGCATCCAGGCCCCTCCCGCCCCCTCCATACGCCCAAAACTGCACGGGATTCATTGAGCGCGAGCTGCCGGGGGGCCCTGAGGGGGTGCGGGCCCTGGCCTAATCGTACCCCCTGCTCCCCTGGTAGTTACGCCACTGGAAAGTATATTATATATTTATTAATGCAACACAACTCACATTACAACTGTATATTACACATTATGATGGTTGTACACTGGCCCAGACATGATGGTAGCAATAAGTGAAATCACATTACCTGAATGGGGCATATTCCATTCACAGGGGCTTAGGTGCGATTTTAAGTAAATATGCAATTCCATTGTAAAAATAAGCAAGAGACATACCTTGGCTGGAGTTAGTTCAGAATTCACACTTACGCAATTACGTTAAAATTTTGATTCAAATCAGAATCAGTGGCTGTGCTGAACATTTTTGTGATGCTATCATCCAGTCAGGATGTAGTCATTTTTGATTTAATCAATGTATGGAGGCAACTATGGTTGAGACAGGTGCAAAGTGCAAAAAACAGGTGCATTCTCTTTTTTTTTGTACTTTGCCCCCTGCTCTGCTGATAATAACATCCACAAGCCCAAGTACCGGACCTGCATTTCCTAAATTCGGTAGTGCTATATTTATGTGAGCCAGACAAGAGAGGTACATATGTGTTCCCTCCCACCCACCTACCTGTCCTGAAATCATAGGAACATAGTGGGGCTCATTTATAAACTTCGCACAGGGCTGATTGGTTCTCACAGTGAATATATTTGCCCTGCGCATGGTTACATTTATAAAGCTGAATAAGAGTGTGCACACAGAATTGGAAATTTTTTTTCACAATGTGAATCTCTATAAAAGCTTTATAAATACCTCAAAAATTGCAAATTGCGAATATCTATGTGCACACTCTGCGTTTGAATTACGCCACAACTTTGGTGGCAGAGAAAATATTCGCAAAACAGCTTCGCAAATTGTGAATTTAAGTTACTGTCAACAACAACCTCGCACAGTGGGCGACCTCGCGCAAACACCAGTCTCATTTGCGAGCCATTCGCGAAAATGTATTCCCAATTCGAATTCGCAAAAACTGGAAAGACGGGCACAGCAGTGCAATATTTTAGCGTTCAGGAAAAAACATGGGCAATACAACCATTTGCGAATAAATATGCGCTGCGCTAACTTTATAAATGACCCCCAGTAAATTAGGTTGAAAAAAGAGACACATCCATCAAGTTCAACCTTGAGTCTGTATATAACCTCATAAAGGAAAACTATTAAAGGCGGCTGTTTTGAAGGCCTGTAAAAAGTAGGGATGCACCGAATCCACTATTTTGGATTCAGCCAAACCCCCGAATCATTCGAGAAATATTCAGGCAAATACCGAACCGAATACAAAACCTAATTTGCATATGCAAATTAGGGGTGGGAAAGGGAAAACATTTTTTTCTTCCCTGTTTTGTGACAAAAAGTCACACAGTTTCCCTCCCCGCCCCTAATTTGCATATGCAAATTAGAATTTGGATTCGGTGTGGCTGGGCAGCGGGATTCGGCCAAATCCAAATACTGCTTAAAAAGGCCGAATCCTGGCCGAATTCTGAACAGAATCCTGGATTCCGTTCATCCCTAGTAAAAAGGGCCAGTTCCCAGTTCCAAGGGCACATGTATCAAAAAATAAAAGGAATATCCCAAAACTCTATAATAAAGTAAAAGCTAGTTTTTATTTAACATCAAGTTAAAAGAATAGGCATACAGACCCATTGGTATTCCACCATACGCGTTTCATACCCTCTGCTACTTATTCATAGGCATTAAAGGAACAGTAACACCAAGTGTTTTAATGAAAATATCACATAGTGTTGCCCTGCACTGGTAAAACTGATGTGTTTGCTTCAGAAACACTAATATAGTTTATATAAACAAGCTGCTGAGTAGCAATTATTATATCATTTAAGCCTTCCTTTATTGTACCCACAGATACCAAATATTTACTTCCCTCCCTTCCTTACCATCCGGAGTAACGGTGAGTTAGCTAGAGCAACGTTGTATGATGGGCAGTATAATCATAATCATGTGGCATCAGCATTTTCCTTGTAGGTGAATCAGACGTTTTGAATGGCGATATTACATAATATATGAGATTTAGTAACAGGCAGGCCTGACAGGTCTGTTCATAATAAATATATGTTGTTCCAGGAAAAAGAGGAAATGAGAATGCCCTATATACGTATTTACACATAGGGGCGGCTCTATCAAAGGTCAGGGAAAAAAATCTGGTATTTATCAGCCGTTTGTATCGACTTCGAAAGATGTGAAATACAATTGCTTAGTGGTAGCAACTGCCCCAGCCTTGTAAGGTCATTGCAAGAAAAATCTGTGACCACGATAGAATGACCCTCTGGATATCATGGGGTTCGGCTGCTCAAGCAAGAGAACATTTTCCTGGAGAAAAAATCAGGAAATTGGGGATCATTTGTTTGTTGGGAAAAGTTTTCAGAATTGCTTTCATCAACACACCTTTTGGGGGGCAGTTCATGGATATGGATATCCTAAGTCATAAACCTTATCCGAAAAATTCACGAATTTCCTATGGAAAATTTGCAAAAAAATTCATAAAAACTCGAAAATTTTGACGGCGGCATTAAAGTCAATGGGTGTCCAAATAGTGTTGACGCTCTGCAAGTGTTGACGCGAGACACTTTTCGGATGTGCGTCAAAATTCTTTTGCGCCGGCAAATTTTCACCGGTGAATTTTCAAGGGAGTTATTCGCCGGCGGCAAGACATGGAAATTCGCAGCGAATTTATTCGCCCATCACTGATAATCAGAAGAGGCACCTGCTTATGGTGAAATGAAAGTAGGGGCGCCAAGCACGTACCTCTTCTTTTTCCTACCACTGGTCCGGACCCTTGTTCCCCCACTGGTGCTCCTCTAGCACTGGGAAGGGGGTGAAGTGGCCAGTGTTGCCTTGGGCACTCGGCTGGCTTGGTCTGGGCCTGGGCTACTCTCAGGGTCAGACTGGGCCAGCGGGACACCAGTCCCCCTCCCCCGATCTGCTGGCCCTGGTTTGGAACCAGATGGGCCCCAATGTCCTGTCCGACACTGGCTACACTATGCACCATGTGATGGATAAATAATCCCTGTCCTTGCAATAAGACAAGCCATAAGGACAAGGTGGGGTCAGACAATATGGCTCATATATGATCTCTGACACATTTCAAAACAAAAGATTTGCATGAATAATTTTCACTGTGAAAAAAAAACTGTTGCTTTTCTAACTGATATCAATTGTGAGCTTTAAAAGGCGTAGTAAACCCTGCTGCTCTGCTCAACCACACTTAACTGATGAACTACAAATCCCAGTACACTTTAACATGTTATCAAGGTTAAGGCATGCTGGGAGCTGTAGTCCAGCAACATCAGAGGTGGATTCTTAAAGCAATATTGCACATTAAAACTTTCCTCAGGTCTCCAGAGCCAGTGGCAGATGAAAAATAATTCTCTAATTGAATCCCATCTGATCTGTATAAATCTGACTCCCTGTTCTTTGTTCCTGTAATTGGAGTTGGAAGCTTTAAGCCCAGTTTCCCAGCACTGAACAAGTCTGTCCTTTATCCCCATGTCTGATTCCAGTGTAATATATTTTGGGGTTAACATGCCCTGCGTCTGCTGCTGAATTGTGTACATATGTGGCTATTGAAACTAGGGAGACCTGGAGGTATCACCCTGAATGTGACTGAAGTGGTAACAATCACTCCCCCCATGTACAGTCACATGAATCATTCCACTTCATTTCTCTCACAGCCATTCCTTATTGATGGAATATTCCATTTGCATTCTATCAAACCAAAACCCTCAGCATGAAATGAACTGAATGTTGCCCACAAGCAATACAAATACAGAACAATAACAATAAATAAAGAGCTCAGCAACCACTTCGCCTTCCCAAACGAACCCACAAATAATATGCCACTTTTGCATAACCAAATCATGAATGGTGCTGAATGAGAGAACTAAAGCATTGACAGTGAACGTCTGGTCACATAAACCAGCAGCTGTCAGTTACACGTCCCCTGCTTAAAATCAATCATCTCATTGGCTTCAGTGGGAACATAGATCTGAGCAAAAGTTTACCCAAAAATTCCCTGCAGGTGAAGAATCAGTAGTTTGGCACACAAGTGAATGGGAGTCTAGCACCCCAGTAAATAATAGTCTGGCACCCCATTGAATGAAAGTCTGGCACCCCAGTGAATAGGATTTTTTCTCCCTAGCAAATGGGATTCTGAAACCCTAGTGAATAAGAATTTGGCACCCCAGTGAATAAGAGTTTGGCACCCCAGTGAATGAATGTCTGGCACCCCAGTGAATGAGCGTTTGGCACCCCAGTGAATGAATGTCTGGCACCCTAGTGAATGAGCGTTTGGCACCCCGGTGAATATCAATTTGTCTCCCAAGCAAATGGGAGTCTGACACCCCAGCAAATAAAAGTTTGGCACCCCAGTGAATGGAAGTCTGACACCCGATTGAATGAGAGTTTGGCACCCCAGTAAATGGGAGTCTGGCACCCCAGCAAATTAAAGTTTGGCACCCCAGTGAATGGCAGTCTGGCACGCTTGTGGATGGGAGTCTGGAACCCCAGTGAATAAGAGTTTGGCACTCCATTAAATAGGTCGGAGTCTGGTACTCAATTACAAGAGAGTCAGGCACCCCAGTGAATAGGATTTTGCCACCCCTATAAAAGGCAGTCTGTCACCCCAGAGCATATTTTAATCTGCAAGCAGCTAGTTGGTAGGTATAGGTTGGTTGATAGGTATCCACCTAATTTAGTATATACAGTTCAAGTTGAACAAGGCAATCAAGCTCAACTAATAGAATGCTATGCATTCCCCTAAAAAAAAGCTTTTCCAGAATTCGTTTGAAAGTAATTTTTGGATATGATAAATACCATATGTGCAGCCTGCAGTTCTCTACAATATAATTATATATAATGAATACTGTATATACTGTGCATATAAATTCTTTGGGGCTTAAATTTCACAAGTGAAGGATCACAACAGGCAGTTCAAGTAAATATATTTCATAACTTTTAAGGAAATAGCAAATATCCACTGATGATGTTGATGATGACGATGATGAACCCTTTTTCCTCTGAGTGCAAGGGTGGTGGGAAGATGTGGGGGCTGCTGTAAATGGCTTCTGCTTTCAGATATGTCATAATATCTCACGCTGTTCAGTTTAGACCACTGCTGTCCAGACCTGTTAGTAGAGGGGTTGGTCAAAGTGACAATGAAAGAGGATGGGCAAATGAGGGCTTTAAGTTATGTAAACCCTCATAGGCCCCTTTTTTATGTGCTAAGTCTTGCTGTGGAAATGCAAACCTGTCTTTGACTATAAATAAGCCAAAAAGTACACAGCATGGTCACTGTTGTTTTGCTCCATAATTCCCAGAAACTAGGTCTTCATCAAGAAGTGATGCTATAGCAGGGGTCCCCAATCTTTGTTACCCATGAGCCACATTCAAATGTAAAGAGAGTTAGGGAGCAACACAAGCATGAAAAAAGTCCCAGGGGTGCCATATAAGGACTGGAAGACTACAGGAGACTTTTATTGGCAGTGCACCTGGTTTTTGTGCAACCAAAACATGCCTGGAATTCAAAACTAAGCAAGTGCTTTGAGACCACTAGGAGCTACAACAGGGGGTTAAAGATCAACTGTCAGGAGTGCCCGTCTCTGGCGTGTCGCATCAAACAAGGTGGCGCCCATTACCCATGTTGATTGCTGCCAGCGTGATGACATCATGCGCCCGGCGCAAACGTTGAAATTAAAAGGACTTCCAGGTCACGGATTCGGTGTCCGAATATAGGATTTTCTAATTTGTGTTCCTGGGTTCCCTAAATTCCTAAATTGTTGTTTCTTGGATTCCTGAGTTCTGCTTTGACCCTGATTCTGATTCTTGCTGCCTGCCTTTTGAACCTTTGCCTGGATTTGACTGTGCTTTCGCTTGACTCCTGTTTGATACTGCTGAACTTGGACTTTTACCCGAGCTTCCTCCTTGGTCCGGACTTCTCCCACTGGGAGCCCATAGACCCCCTGACAGCAACATGTTACTCACGAGACACTGGTGGTGGATAACTGTGTAATAGGTATCTGGGTGCTTACAAGTCTGAAAAGTTAAGCTTAGAGTATTTAATAGGGGGTTTAAATAGTAATGTCCTTCATGTGAGTCACAGCTTTACTTAGATGTATTGTTTGGATGAATGCTTGGGCACCAGAACATCACTTGTTCAAGGAGCTTAGACTGAAATAAAAGCCACAATCTCCAGACCACAGACGGGTTATTTCACCTGTAAAGCTTTTGCTTAGGCTTGTCATACAAGTTTTGGGTCAATTTGTCCAGAGACAACAATCAGATCACATGGGCAGCCCTGGGAAGACACACTGGGAAAGGACTACATCCACCGCCAACCCAATCTATACCCATCCACCATAACCAAGAGCATCTATGCCCAGCTTTAGCTCACATTGGTTATAATGCAGGAAAAGTCAACCAGAGAAATCTCCTGCCAGATCTGCTGTATCCATTAAACTTAAAATGAATTACACTCCCAAAGACATAGTCTGTGACTATACCCCAGGAACTTACCCTGCATCTGGATCAGGCATATATACACAACATATTCAGTTTCAGTTGTTTTATAAAGCCATGGGGCATTAGTAGTGTGTCTCCCTGTGTTTATATTTGTTGACATAAAATAGTAATAGTTAAAAGGATTGTATCATGATTTTTATGTTTATTCTAAAATTGGTTTTTTTTGAAACAATAAATACATTTTTTTTTAGATGTAATATTTGTGTTGTGGAAGCCATCTCAGTGCATTGTGCCTGATTCTGAGCTTTGAGAAGGAGCCAGCACTTTGAGATGGAACTGCTTTGAGTCCGCTATTGCTTCTCGCCTACTCGTTGTATTTCACCACGACCCAAGTCTTGCTCCCTAGCCTCACCTATTGGTAGAGATTATAATAACACCCAACCAGGGAAAAGCAGGGAGCACTATTAACAACACAAGCAAATCTTTCAGCAGAGGTGTCAGGTAGCTGCTATCAGGTGCCCATTGTTCTGTTGATAGGCTGCTGATAGGATTCTGGTGGGGGAGAGATGATATCACTCCAACTTGTAGTGTAGCAGTAAAAAGTGACTGAAGTTTATCAGAGCACAAGTCACATGACTGGGGGCACCTGGGGGACATCATGTCTAATCCCTCGCAAAATTTCAAAATGAAATGTAAACAATCTGTTTGCTCTTTTAAAAAACAGATTTCAGTGCAGAATTCTGCTGGAGCAGCACTATTAACTGATGCATCTTGACACAAACATGTTTTTCCTGTGACATTATCCCTTTAAACCACATACCACACTATCTGTTGTTTAATATTTATCTTGGGGCATAGTCACACATTTTCCTCCACTTGTGTTTGAGTCTTGTGATTTTCCTTAACTACTCTAGTTCCTTAATTTACTTTTCTTCTCCTAAGCATGTTTTTCCCCTAAATCTAATATCTTTGTGTTTATGATCAAATGCTGATGGATAGTGTCAATTGATTGCTGTAATCATACCAACAATGATTATACTGTTTGCTTTGCCCCCCGCAATAAGTCTAAAAGTTCTTCCTTATTTAAAGGAATGTAATACTTCACAATTTATATGATAGCAATGAAATTTTCTTAACTCAAACTTAACTTAAATTGCCAATTCCTTATCTGTGTGTAAGGGACAACATTATAAAAACCACCAGGATTTGTGATTAACCTACAATGCTTGTGATATTTGTTGCACTTAAGCCTAGACGTAAAATTCCTTTGTTTTGGAAAATATATTGTATTTTCCGATCACTCCTTATCGTTTTCCTCCTTCAGCTAAATATAGTTCTATAGTCATTTGCTGACTATGAAGTTAATTCATGTGATTCTGTTTGCAACCAGGTTGTTGTTGTTGTGAAGTTCTAACTGCTTCCCTTTCTTTCCATTTTTGGATCAAAGGCTGATGAAACTACATTAATATATTAGTACTGTATATTAATGGCTGCTTTGTAATGATCGGTGAATTTGTCCTGTTTCGCCCAAATGGCAAAAAAATAGTGAAATGCAACAATTTGCCGCACATTAAAGTCAATGGGCATACGTTAAATTGTTGCCGGTGTCGGAATTCTCGCCAACGTTCCAAATTTTCATGGCAAATTTTTTTGCTGCATTTCGCCGTGGAAATTATGACCATAAACTGGAAAAGAAAAATATTGCAAGTCATTTTGCAAAGTGAAACTGGTTAAATTTGCCCATCCCAACAGGCAGACAGGGGTATTTCACCACCTATGTTCTCTACCAGATGATGGTCTAAAATCTTTATCGTAAATATAAGTTCTGGTATGTCTGTTACTCCTGTGTGGTTATATTTTTTAACTCTGTATCCTCTAGATCAGTGGCCCCCAACCTTTTTTACCCGTGAGCCACATTCAAAAATAAAAAGAGTTGGGGAGCAACACAGGCATGCAAAAACTTCCTGGAGTGCCAAATATTGGCTGTAACTGGCTATTTGGTGGCCCCTATGTGGACTGGCAGCCAACAGGAGGCTCTGATTGGCACTACATCTGGTTTTTATGCAACCAAAACTTGATTCCAAGCCTTGAATTTAAAAATAAGCAGCTGATTTGAGGCCACTGGGAGCAACATCAAAAGGGTTGGTGAGTAACATGTTGCTTGTGAGCTACTCATTGGGGATCACTGCTCTAGATCAATGATCCCCAACCAGTGGCTCACGAGTAACATATTGCTCACCAACCCCTTGGATGTTGCTCCCAGTTGCCTCAAAGAAGCTGTTTATTTTTGAATTCCAGGCTTTAAAGCAGTTTTGGTTGTATAAAAACCAGGTGCACTGCCAAATAGAGCCTCAATGTAAGTTGACAATCCACACAGCGGCTACCAAATGGCCAATCACAGTACTTATTTGGCACCCCAAGAACAGTATTCATGCTTGTGTTGCTCCCCAACTCCTTTCTCTACTGAATGTCCATTTCTACTGTGCACAGTGGCCAATATTTTCCAGTTTAATATTAGTTGCTCCAGACAAGACAAGGAGAGTTATATAACACAGAGACATTGCACATATCCATGTGCTTCCTTGGTGGAAACCTGTTGCTCAATTGTTGCACAGCATTTCCTGGTTGCACAAAGTCCATATGCTTGGCAAGCGTCCGGCCCGTGCCACACTTATAAACACTGTTTGTTCTATCACCAAGTTATATTGTGCTGTGGAACATGTTATCACTTTATGAACAACACACAGCAATCATGCGAGTTTAAATTGCAGCAACATCGGGAGGCAAGAATGTCCTGCCAGCTGGGGGCAGATATGGGAAATGCAATAAATCTCATTAACAGAAAAAAACATTGTGCAGTGCAAACAGCTTTCCACATATTAGCACATTTTCTTAGTTTACACCAATGCACAGCGGGGGTAATAAAACTTCATACAGAAAAAAAAGTCATTAATTCTTGGCATAAAAGCCTCCACAGTCCACAACCCTGGTAATTGATTTTCAGACAATATTATATAGCAAATGTATTCTTGATGGCACGGATGGATTTTAATGAAGACTTCACTTAATTTGGCTACAACAAACAGGTTGAGGGCATTATACATGAAATTGTCACTACTTTTATCCTGCCATGTGTTCTGGGGGCATTATATATGGAAATGCTGATGGGTTTATACTGCCATATGTTCTGGGGTTACTGTACATAGAACTGACTTTGTATTTATACTAGCATGTGCTCTGGGCAATTAAATAGAGAACTGGCACTGTATTTATACTTCCATGTGTTTCTAGGTATTATACATGAAATTGGTACTGTATTTATCCTGCCATATATTCTGGGGGCATTATATATAGAATTGGCAATGGATTTATCCTGCTGTAGTTTCTGGGATATTATACATGAAACTGACGCTGTATTTATCCTGCCATGTGTTATAGGGACATTATTAGTGATGGGCGAATTTATTCGGCAGGCGCGAATTTGTGGCGAATTTATGCGATTCGCCGCCGGCGAATAAATTCCGGCGTCAAAAAAAAATTTCTCGAAAAAACGGACGCCGGTGTCAAAAACGGGCGCTGGCGTCAAAAAACGGGCGCCGGCGTAAAAAAACGGGCGCCAGCGTCAAAAAAACGGGCACCCGCGTCAAAAACAAGACGCCGGAGCCGTTTGCAAATTTTTCGCTGTTCCGTGAAATTCGCGAAACGGCGCAAATTCGCCCATCACTAGACATTATATATGGAATTGGAAATGGATTTATCCTACCATGAGTTCAGGGGTAATATACATGAAATTGGCAGTGTATTAATCCTGTCGTGTGTTATGGGGGCGTTATATATTGTATTGGCACTGTATATATCTTGCCATGTGTTCTGGGATGTATGAAATTGGTACCCTGTTCATTTTTCCATGTGCCCTAGGGTATTATATTTGAAACTGGCACTACATTTGTACAGAATGTTTTTATTTAACATTAAATTGTTCTGGTTTACATTAAATATGTTCTGGTGCACCTGATTGTTACCCCAACATTTTAGGCTACTATATTGGGGTTAATGAATAATAAGCAGAGCGTGTGTTCGTTGTTGTAACCCGTGACAGCTGATTAGTAAGTAGCACCCGTTTCAAAGTGTCTATTGGTTATTAGAACTAATTAACTAATTACAGTATAATGTGCCACCATTTTCTGCCATCTTGTAAAGCGGCTGTTCATTCCAAGGTACTCAAGAAGTCTACCTGGAAGTTGTGGTTGTAAAAAAAGAGACTGGGAAATCTGGTAGATAAATATGCAGTGGCTCCACTTGTTCTGAGGAATGAACATGGGCCAGAGACTGTTAGAAAATAATGTACTAATACAATTTCAGTGTTAACATAACCTTAATAATAATGTCAAGGAACAGCCATTTGATACAAAAATTCACTCAACTGGGTCAACAAGGCCATATATAACTTATTATTGTATTAAGAACTGATTAACACTGATCTCCTAAACATTTGAGATATAAATATTAAAGGAACAGTTCGGGCACAACAATCCCATCTGAATAACTACTGTTCTACTGTATGTACAGTAGGTAGCACCTTCCACAGAATAAATCAGATAGCTGTCCCTATGTAGCCAGCCTCACAACTAACATTTTATTATAGTCCTCTCAGCTCTGTGATAAGCATATGACTCTGTTTGTCTATACAATGGTCACATTATCACATCTCTTGGTGGAACACACGTGGGTCACCTCCTTCCCTGCATTCCTGGATGTTTCCCATGAGTTTGAAATAGAATGGCTTGCCTGCCCCCTCTTACCTTGCAAGAATCAACAGTCAAGTTGGACCAGGATTCTGCTCCACTTTTAGGTTAATACTGGTAGCTCTGTCTCTGAATGATAAGTGGTATGTTTCACTCTTTTGACTAATATCTGTATCAATGAAGGCAAAGCATGTCTAACTTTGATGGAAATATCAAATAAGACTTGAGCTTTGTAAGCCTCGAAGATGTGTCTGCTATTGCTGCAAGTCAGATAAAATATTTCGTTTTTGTAGTTTTATGTAGTCTCAATTTATGGCTGTAAAGGCATGCACAAGTGCAAAAAATGTGCCGGCATTGTTGGCATTTAAAGAAGAACTAACCCCCCCTAAGAACACCAGTCCTACTTACTGTAGCTGCCTTCCATGGCCTTCCAATGTCTTCACATTAATAGCAGAAAATCACAAACCCAATTTGCTCATGGAACTTGTAATGTGTTGCACTAAAAGTGTTGTGAATCCAGTTGGCATAATTTCCAGTGTTCACCATGAGAGTGACGTGTGCAACCAACTCTTTAGATGTAAGGGCTCATCAATTGGTGCCAAAGCTCTCAATTCAGAACAAGAGGAAGGCAGTGGTTGCAAGTACAATGCACACAAGTGCAATGAGCACATTTTGATACAAGTAGATTCTATGAATGGAGTTTTATCTGCAATTGACTTTGGGGAAATTTGTGCTGAACTGTGCTTAGGGTCATAAATAACCCCTTATAAGAACTACCTCTGTTTCCATACTTATGATATCTCAGCTACAGGGTAAATATCCAGCAACGTTGCCTAAAAATCCCTAAAGCTTTGCAGAAATAAGAAAAGAAAGAAAGAAAGAAAGAAAGAAAGAAAGAAAGAAAGAAAGAAAGAAAGAAAGAAAGAAAGAAAGAAAGAAAGAAAGAAAGAAAGAAAGAAAGAAAGAAAGAAAGCTTAGCTGTGAAGAAATGCTATCAAATTTGGGTTGGAAAATTATGATTGCAACTACTGTATATTCAAATTCGAGTCTGTGAAACTCGAATATTCTGGATTTATCAAGTGCATAAAAAATCTGTAGCTAACAGCTGGTGAATAGATATGGCTGGTGTATTTTCCACATTTAAGCTACCGTATTTAGCAATTTTAAAGTTTTTTTTCACCGTTTTTCAGGTCTAAAAAAATAAAAAATTTACATTTTGAGAAATCTGCCTCATAGGTTTATTTTGTGCAGCAATATGGAATAAGCTAAAAGGATATTAGGGTAACTGCATTTCTAATGAATTTTGAAAGCACGGTCTAATATAGATACTTTTTTCAAATCATATTTCTCAGCAAAACAAATCTGGGATTTTCACAAAAATACATTTATTGGTATATATCAATAATACTTGATTTTAATAACATATACATATCAATCTACAGCTCTACCTTCCAAGCAATGTATGAAAGTCTTTGAAAAAAAAACCTGAAAAATATAGGTATCCATAGATTTGTAATTTAAAAATAGGTATTGTCATTTTGATGTCAAATTTCATAATAAAATAGGGTTATTTTACAAATACTATACTTACTTATTCTTACAAAATCACAATGAAATATCCTAAATGTTGAACAGATGATAACAGATGATACCAAACCAAACATGGTCTTCTAGGACTCAATCATCTTTTTGTTTTCTTCTGCTTTTTCTTTTATTACAGTCTAATATAGATACTTTTTTCAAATCTTATTTCTTCTTCTTTTATCATTTATTTGTACGGTATATATCAATAATACTTGATTTTAATAACATATGACAGCTCTACCTGCCAAGCAAGGTATGAAAGTCTTTGAAAAACAAACTACAAAATATAGGTATCCATAGATTTGTAATTTAAAAGCAGGTATTGCTGGAGATTTGAGGGTCATTTTGAAGTCAAATTACATAATGAAATAGGGCCATTTTACAAATACTATGAATAATACTTGACTTACAAAATCACAATGAGATACCCTAAATGTTGAACAGATGATACCAAACCAAACATGGTCTTCTAGGGCTTAATCATCTTTTTGTTTTCTTCTGCTTTTTCTTTTATAACATACAATGGTGTATTAGGTGAAATGAGACTCTTGGGCAGAGATGGAGCGGGATCTGCCATGACTGTCATTTGTCTTTCCAGGTTCCTCACTGAATGCACTTTCAAAGGCAGAGAGAATGGACTTCCGCAATGACTCTTTAAAGTCTCTTCCCAAGAAAACATACAGGAAGGGGTTTAAGCAGCTATTGAAGAATGCCAAGCTTGTAGCCAAGGGAGTTCCAACGAGAACAGCTGATTTTAATGTCCTGTTATTCGTGTGGTGCATTACCACCTCCAACACTGAAAAGACATGATATGGAAACCAACATATGAAGAAGACAACCACGACTGTAGCCATGACTCTAAACGGACGGCTTGACCAGGCCAGATGACTTCTCCTTAGCTTCAGTGCCATCAGGGAATAGAAGATCACAATAAGACCAAATGGGAGCAAGAATCCAAAAACAAAACGAATGGAGATGACAACCTGGTGTCTCATGGACCTTAGCGCTATCACCTCCTCATCCTCAAAGTCAGCTGAGAAGGCATAATTGTTGTAGCAATGCGTGACATTGCTTTCAGTATTTATACGGGTGTCCCGAAAAGCTATGTAAGGGGAGCAAAGAAAAAGGGCTGTCAGCCATACAAAAAAGGCAACAATGGAAGCAAGTCTGGGTGTCCTGTGGTTCTGGGACCACACAGGTCTTACTACTGATACACAGCGGTCAGCACTGATAACCGTGAGCAGAAATACACTGGCAAACAGATTAAGGAAGGCGATGGTGCTATTCAGCTTGCACATTAAGGTTCCAAATGGCCAATGAAAGCCAAGGGCTGTGTAGGCAACGCTCAAAGGCAAGAAGAAGGTAAATATAAAGTCAGCAATGGCAAGGTTTACAAACCATACAGTGTTGACAGTCCTTTTCATCCTAAAACCAGCAATCCAAATCACCAGACCATTACCAGTTGTCCCCAGAAGAAATGACAGGCTGTAAATCACAATGGAGAGGAAGTTCAGGACATTTTCAAGTTCAGAGGGAATCATATCAATCTCCTCGTCCTCCATGTCCCACTGTAGTGTTGGGGTGGCTGGAGATAACAGGAGACTAGAGGTAGAGCTTTCCATTTTCCTGCAAAAGATATTAGGAATGGAATGAAACATTTTGCTGTTATGTATGGCTCAATTAACAATCTTTTTAGAAGTATCCAGTGCAAAATTGATCTTTGCTTTCAATTTCTGAAAATACTGTACACAATTATAGTAAAAGCTTAAAACCCCACACCAGTCATCTGTGTACGGTATATCTGGCTATAGATTCAAGGATGTAATAAGGTTTTACAGACTGGAGCCTATGGAACAGCGGGATATAAATGGTGGCACAGAATTCCCACAAGGATGCTCATGAGCTTTACAAACAAATTAACAATGAGTTGCAAACATTAGGAAGAGCCAGAATTTCTAGGTGACCATAAATGTTAGGATAAAATTCAGAAGAAAATAATGTTTGTTATGGAAAACGTGGTGAATTCTGCACTTTGCATCTTTTTAGGAATGACTACAATGCCAGTGAGTACTTGAAATAGAAATGTGTGATGCTGACTATAACAAGTATAGATAAACTCTGTACCATCCGCAGAATCCAATGAAATCATAACAATCCGCTTCCTTAACATGCTCTACACAGTATTCATACACCCCCCCCCTTCTCCATCTGGGAACTTCTCCAAAACACATAAAAATCAGACTAGCCAAAGGAACAGGGGATTTCAAGAAACAGAGGCTGAAATAATGATTTATTCATTTTATGTATTTTATGTAACTTGGGTAATATCATTTTCAATAGATGATAAAGATAGAGAGATAGATAGATAGATAGATAGATAGATGATAGATAGATAGATAGATAGTTAGATAGATAGATAGATAGATAGATAGATAGATAGATAGATAGATAGATAGATAGATAGATAGAGAGCGAGAGAGAGAGAGAGAGAGAGAGAGAGAGAGAGAGAGAGAGAAAGAAAGAGAGAGATGGTAGAGGATAGATAGATAGATAGATAATAGATAGATAGATAAAGATAGATAGATACTGTAGATAGATAGATGATAGAGAGATAGGTAGATAGATGATGTATAGAGGGATCTATAGATGGTGGATAGATAGATGATAGATAGATAGATAGATAGATAGATAGATAGATAGATAGATAGATAGATAGATAGATAGATAGATAGATGACAGATAGATCACTTCAAAAACTTACTATATGCCCTTGTATATTCTTGTTCACATACAGGTGAAGAATACTCTAGGGAAATGTTCTATTGGTCCACTGGTGGTTCTCCTATAAAAGAGAAAGCCAAACTGGAATCCACTCAAAGGACTGGAGTTGAAGGTGCTGGGAATATTACACAAGAAGGGGACATAGTAGAAAAAGAGCATGTAACACCTGTTGTAGAAGTGAGAGTAAAGCTTTGGGTGGTTAGTAGAGCAGCTATAGGTTCCACTGAGGAGAGCAGAAGGGTTAGCCATCAACTGATACAGATAATCTATTGTTAATTGTAGTAGTGTGAATAATTCCCATAGTGCAACAATGTGAGGGCTGCGTTTCTATACTACTAACCTGTCTGAATGACATTTTGAGCTGGTTACTTTCATTATTGCAACTGAAGGGACACTAGAGGCACTTTTTGACGGTATACTTTAATTACTCTTACAACTTTAACAACAATATATTTTTGCAGATCTCTATGCTTAGGTGTACTCCAGTTGCTAACAGCTTCTCGTTCCCAAAACAAAGAATCTACCATGTTGTTATCACATGGCCACTGGGAGGTGCTATTTGATTTGAATATTTGGTTGATATTGCACTCAATGGGGCAACTGGGTATAGCAGCTACTAGTAGGATGAATAAACTGAAAAACTTACCACTGAGGGAAAAGTTATATCAATCAGGGATGTTCAAACAGCAACCCTCCAGCTGCAGTTAAAGCCGTTGTAAACCCAGCTGTAACACCGCCTAACACTTCCCCTAGTTTTCTATAGAAGTTGCGAAAGTTGCAAGGAAATTCACCAATGATAATTCTACTGATCAAAAACTTCATTATAAATGCAAAAGAACTGACCAATAAGAATTCTGATTCCCAGCACCATGTCAGACATTTTGCTGTTCTCTTACATATAGAGATAATTGTGTCATTTTATTTTCTTGATGATATTACACTGGAATCAGACATGGGGATAAAGTACAGACTTGTTCAGTGCTGGGAAACTGGGCTTAATGCTTTCAACCAGGGACATAACAAGAGTGCGCTGGGCCCCCTCACCAGAATTTTCGGAGGGCCCGGCGTGCATAGGCACTCCTGCTTGCGTCTGCCTGCAACCTACTTTCCCCACCATGTGCGCCAATTAAAGGAGAAGGAAAGCTACGGCGGCATTTTATTGCCAATAGATTAGCTGCAATAGTGCAAGCTAGAATGCTATATTTATTCTTTACAATGTTTTACCATACCTGAGTAAAAAGCTCTAGAAACTCTCTGTTTGTTTGGAATAGGAGCTGCAGTATTAATGTGGTGTGACATCACTTCCTGCCTGAGTCTCTCCCTGCTCTGGGCTCAGATTACACTAGAGAAGGGGGGGGGGAGAGGAGCAAACTAAGCATGCTCTTGCCCAGGGCAATGAGGTTTAAGCTGAAGGCAGGAAGTCTGATACAGAAGCCCATGAGTACACAATAGAAGGAAAGAAATGCAGTGTTTCTTTTGACAGGGGACTCAGAGCAGCATTACTTTGGGGGTTTACTGGTATATTAAGATGGACCTTTCGGATAAGGCTTACTTAGTTTTAACCTTTCCTTCTCCTTTAAAAGAAGAACACATCAGGGAGGGGGATTTGAATAATATAGAGCAGTGCTGTCCAACTTCTGTGTTACCGAGGGCCGGAATTTTTCCAGCCTACATATTGGAGGGCCAATAATGGAAGCCAGTGTTGACCAATCCTTGTTTTTAAACCACACCCACTTTAAACTACACCCATGTTACCATAACATCATGTCCACGTTAATGGTGGTAACACACCAAAAAACCAAATGGTTGGTGCTCACTGATGGGATATCACTTATCACTCATATGTGAAAAAAGTTTTCATATTTAGACATGCCCTTAAATCCATATGCCTCCTCAGCACCCCCAGCACATGATTAAACTCCTTAAGGGGCTCCTAACAATATATTTTCAAATGCTAACAAAAATATCAGGCTTATGTTTCACAGGCAGAGCATGTCACATACAGGCAGAGTAAGTCACACACACAGTCAGAGCAGGGCACACACAGGCAGAGTATGTCACACACAGGCAGACTATGTCACACACAGGCAGAGCAGGGCACACACAGGCAGAGCAGGACACACGGGCAGAGTATGTCACACACAGGCAGTGTATGTCACACACAGGCAGAGTATGCCACACACAGGCAGAGCCTGTTACACACAGGCAGAGTATGTCACACACGGGCAGAGCCTGTCACACACGGGCAGAGTATGTCACACACAGGCAGAGCAGGGCACACGTAGGCAGAGTATGTCATACAAAGGCAGAGCAGGGCACACACAGGCAGAGTATGTCATACACAGGCAGAGCAGGGCACACACAGGCAGCGTATGTCACACACAGGCAGAGTATGCCACACACAGGCAAAGCCTTTCACACACAGGCAGAGTATGTCACACACAGGCAAAGCAGGGCACACGTAGGCAGAGTATGTCATACAAAGGCAGAGCAGGGCACACACAGGCAGAGTATGTCATACACAGGCAGAGCAGGGCACACACAGGCAGAGTATGTCACACACAGGCAGAGCAGGGCACACACAGGCAGAGTATGTCATACACAGGCAGAGCAGGGCACACGTAGGCAGAGTATGTCACACACTCAGAACCACCAGTTGGACAGCCCTGCTATAGAGGAAACAGAACATTCTGTCCAGGCCCCCCACAACCACTGAATCTGCTTCCTCTATATTTACGCCACTGCTTCCAACTCCAATGACAGGAACAAAGAACAGGAAATCAGATTTATAAAGATCAGCTGAGATTCTCATTGGAGGATGTTTTGCACTTTAATGCAGTCGCCGGCTGTTGAGATTTGGATGGAAAGTTTTGGTAATGTTTTATTTTGCAATATTGCTTTAAGAATACAATGCTGATGTTGCTGGACTACAACTCCCAGCATGCCCCAACTTTCATTATATGTTACCTTATTCTGGGATTTGTAGTCCAGCAACAACTGAGTAAAATTTGGTTGAGCAGTGCAGTGCAGCAGGGTTTACTACCCCATTAAGATACAGTGATGGCAAATCCATGACAGATAAAAGGCTGCAGGTTGGATAATTTAAAGACCTCCAATTTCTCCTCCTGCCCAGATGTTAACAAAAAGGATGCATTGCAGATTGCTCAAATGGTGTAGAAGCGGGTGCTGAAAATATTTTTTCCTAGGGTAGTTACAGTTTAGGGAACTGTCTCATAATTACATGTCATTTTATCTTGAAGGAATCTTGTGATGTTGAATCCAAGGGCATCTCCCCTTTCTAAAGCAGGTCCCGATGCCTTGATGGCAAGAAGGTCCTTCTCAGAAATGAGGAGCAGTTACCAGCAGTCTGACGTAGGGGGTTATTTATCAAAGGTTGAATTTTGTGAGCTTTTTTAAACCTTGAATGAACTCACAACCCGAACGGTTTCTAATTTCAGAAAAAAACTGGAATGGAAAAAACTTGACTCAACGAGTTTGGTGTTAACAACCCCATAACCGATCAAATTGGTTAATGTTTTCGAGCAAAACCCACTGAAAAAAACTCAAACATCATGCAGGCTGTTGACAAGGGTTCAAGGGACCTCTGCCATTGACTTCTACGTGATCTCGACAGGTTTTACATAGTTTATTTTCGGATTCAAGCTATTTCCAGGGTCGGGGTACAATATATCTCAAAAAAATGTTGTATCTTTTTTACCCCAAAAAAATCCATTTTTGACCAAAATAACCTTGAAAATATTTTTTGGGAAAACACAACTCGACCCTTAATAAATCTGCCCCTTGGTGTCAATATAAAAATCTCAGCTCACAGTGTGACTTTAAAAGAACAGATGCGGCTGAAATGTCTCCATGCAGAGCATCTCTCTCCGGAAGAAGTGTGTGTGTGGCCCCTGTGCTCTGTGTGGCCCTAAGAGCTTTGCACATGCAGATAAACGTACCTGTTGCTTGATGTCTTCCTCTGCCTCTCGTGCTCTTTCCATGTGTGTGTGTGTGTGTGTGTGTGTGTGTGAATCACAGGAAAGATCCACAATCTCATTCCCTTTGTGACTCACGGCTGCACTAACTCTTCCCAGTGTGTAACCCTTTGTGTGTGGAGGCTGCACAGAAGCTCAGTCTATCCCCTTTCTCATCCAACCTGATTTCTCTATTTAATTCTATTTCAGTACATAACTGAGTAAAACATTTAGGGACTTATTTACTAAGTGTATATTTGCTGTTGATCTTAATCACTTCTTCTTTATAGTTCCCCGACCTGTTGTTCTCTTACAAAGTGTCATGGAATTAGGATCCTACAGATGGTATAAAATTTATTTTGACATCACACATGTCAAAGCATTCACTGGCCCTAAATTAACTTTCAATATAACGTCTATAGTAATATTTCAAGGCAATTTGCAGTTGTTCTTTGGGAGAAGGGGGTTGTGAGTTTTCTATTACAGATATGAAACCCTTTATTCAGAATGCTCGGGAATGCTGGGGTTTTCCAGATAAGAGATTGTAATTTAGATCCCTGTTAAGTCTGCTAAGATCTTTAAATATTAAATAACCAAATAGAACTGTTTTGCATCCGATAAGGATTAATTATATTTTAGTTGGGATCAAGTACAAGCTACTGTTTTATTATTACAGAGAACAGGGGAATATATTTTAAACTTTCAAACTATTTGATTAAAATGCAGTCTATGGGAGATGGCCGTTCTGCAATTTGGAGTTTTCTGGATAATGGGTTTCCCGATAAGGGATCCTATACCTGTATTTACTGTTTGGTCTGCAGCTCTCTGGTTTGGAACTGCTCTCTGGTTGCTGGAATGGAATAAGGATAAATGAGGGATTGAATAATAAGATTAGATTAGATTAAAACTCAAACTAATCTCAGTTTTTTATGAAAACAAATCCAAACTAACTCCACAAATTGAATTCAACAAATTTGAGCGTCAGTTCTTATTGTACGACTGACCCTCCGAAAACTCGATTTTATTGAATTGCCGCTGAAAAACTGAGCTTTTTTTTTATTATCGTACGAAAATCCTGATTTTTTCCTATTATCCAGCACAGATCACAATTTAAGAAGAACGAAGAGACACGGGACATAAGAGAGGGAGAGAAAGACAAACAATCACCCGCTGATGGTACCTCCATTAATTTACGCTTTGGTCCTGGGAATAGGCAACTCATTGAAGTCAAACATACGGGTCACCAGATCCGTATGTGCGATGTCAAATAAATTGGCATTTAGAGGCAATTCCTTTTGTGATCCGGTGATCCGGATGTGTAACTTGAATGTGCAGATTTTTAGCTGCTTTGTGGTATAATAAATCTCAAAAAATTGTAGTTTTTCTTTTTCCACAAAAACTTCGAGTTTCCCCCCTAAAAACCTCAACCAGAAAAAATGGAGGTTTAAAAATCGACCGATTAGTGTAAGGGCAGGGGCAGATTCGGGGAGATTTAGTGGACTGGCGACTAATCGCCTCTTCTGCGGGGCGACAATCTCCCCAAACTGCTTTCCGCCTGCTATAATGAGAAAACGCCAGCCCGATGCACTCACGGCTCTTCGATTTCCAAAGTCACCTGAGGTTGCCTCACAAGGAAACTTCGGGCAACTTCGGAAATGTCAGAATGAGGAGCAACATAGAGGACAACTACATGCCTCCCCCTACCCACCCCTCTTGGACAGAGCACTGCTAATGCTTTAAAATTGCCTTTGTTAATGTAAAATGTTTATTTTATGAAGCTTTCTAACCAGGCATTATTAGCAGCAATGGGAAACAATGATCTACAGGTTTTTGTATGACTAATTTTAAGTTGCTATTTACCCCACGCCAAAGGTTCTGTTAGCAAAGGGGACGTTAGCCACAGATGTTTCATGACATTAAAGGAGAACTGTCATTTGTACAAACATGCACTCTGAAGAGAGAGCTGAACAATGCTGCAGTCAGTAATGCAATGCTAATTGCTAACTCATGATGGGTAAGTCAGTTCAAGCAGATCTTCCTTTTCAGTGACTCACTGCATGAGTGCGCTGTTTGCAGCTGCAAAAACAATGGTACAAGGAAATGTCCGTATTATAAACATATTACCATGCCCCATGCAGTTTGGAAAGTGCAAAAAAAAGCTGCAGTTGGTCTTTATTTTCACACATTGCCCACTGCCTGGAGAATTGTGCAAATAGCCATTGGTCTCTGTGATTTGTTTTGGAGCTCAAAGATCCCTAATATAGTGATGAGTGTGTAAGTCAGGGCTATATTAGTAACTGCCAGGCAAGGGGAGGCATGCAGACACCACCTCTGACAATTTGCACATCACTCAGCCATGCAAAACCTCCAGTGTAGTGGTTTTTTTGATACATCTTTTTTATATATGGTATTTATTCAAGGGTGGGACACCAGGAAAAAAAAACTAGTGGGTCAACGCTGGTGGCCCTGGACTGCCCCATCCTCGATCGGTCATCCCTGTTAAGATGAAAAGGAGATACACGTGGTACTCAACGTGACGCATGGTGATGGTGGCCGTGTGTACAGGGGAGTTTGGACATTGGGAGGGGGACCTGGTGGTTGCATGGCATGGCAGAATTCACATTATTTATGAGTTGCAACTTGCATGTCATTTACTGCACCAATGCAGGTGGCTATCGGTGCTATTTTGCAGGTGACCCCTAGCTCAAATTATGGGTAAAATTCTGCATTGCTGGTTTGTTCTGCACTGTGCACACTGAACTTTGGGTTGTAGTTGTTCCTTTCATGCACTCATCCAGGGCTTATTCCTTTAAAAATAAATGGCAGTTATTTCAAGGGTCTTGATTTGAAAACATGGTATGCTGAGAATTTCCCTTTCCTCTAAATCTACTGTGAAAATCAATGGAAGAATGTGCAAGGGCGCTGCCCGTTCCTGCTGTACCAAACTATAACACAAAACATTCTAGTGGGTGGATGATGCTCAGAGTTCTTTGCTGTATATTTGTACTATTTGACTGTCCAGTGTTTTTCATATTTTAGGCCAATTTTTAGAGTAATAGTTCCTATCTTTATACCTCCCAGGGAAGCCTGAGCAGCCAGAGTTTATTTCACTGGGAATACAAAAACACTCAAATGGCCAAACAGCAGGCACACTTGAGTTTATTTCATTTTTCTATGTTCTTCATTAATAAAAAATAACTGAATAAGTTCATCACAACTACCTTATTCAGGAGTATCAATGTACCTGGAAGCGTGAAAACCGCTACTCCTCCCCGAGTGACTTTTGACTTGTATCTTGTCATATTTAATTAAATATCATACACTCTTATGGTTATGTTGGACTTTCAATAAAAAAAAGATTTAAAAAAAAATACAAAAGCAAAAATGAATTCATTAAAGAATAATGTGAAAGTTGCTGCTTCAAAGTAGAGGTGAAAAATCTGGTAAATTCAGAAATCCACAAATTGTAGTTTCATCCCGTACATTACATTTCTGCTTGTACAAAACATTTCCACAGTTTAATGAAATATTCAAAAAATTGAACAAAAATGCAGGCGATCGTCATATTCAGATCACAAAGAGGTGTTGCTGACAAGCCTGGAGTCTCAGCCTGTGCCATTGGAGTAGAAAAACTCTTGGCAAATAGTTTACCAAGACATTTCTTTGTATGTCCTCAGCTCTTTGTTCCTCATAAATGAAGAGGTACTCAATGCAGAATCCCTATGCACTTACTGATGCATCTTGCTGCTGAAACCCTAGAGCTGTCAATAGCTGCACTTCTGTACCAATGATCAGAAGAGTCAGGATAGTTGCGATTTGCACCCATATGGACAAGGTTGATTTAAGACCTTGGTGAGTCCTGGGCAAGGATCCAATTGTTGGATTGGTGAACCATATCCAGTGGCGTAACTAGATGTTTCTGGGCCCCACAGCAAATTAATTTTAGGGCCCCAAACATATCCAGAGGCTGTCCTGTTTTACCAAAATGTATTGAAATTGTATATGAATTTGAGCCTCATGGGGCCCCCTATACCTCCTGGGCCCCCTGCAGCTGCAGGGTCTGCTTCCTCTGTAGTTACGCCCCTGACCATATCCACATCATGGCTACACACCCTAAATACCACATCCATTTTATTAAAACATAACCCAGACAGAGAAATGGATAATCAGCATACTGACCCCAGATTTGCCAATATAATCCCTAAGTAAAATAGATAACAGGCATATAAACCCTAGACATGCCGGTAAAATTACAACAGAAAATGGATAATCAGCATATTAACCCCAGCTGTGCCAATATAATCACGGTAGAAGTGGCCAAGCACTCTGTTAACTTCAGACATGCCAGTAAGATCACTGGTCACAGATCTGTGAAAAATAAAAAAAATTCCCAATCAGTAGGCACTTAAAATTAGTGATGCCTGGGTGGATGCCCCTTTTTCTTTATTATTAAAGCGACCCTACAGGAGCATTTTTGGATGATGATCAATGTTTGTTTGTTTTTAATGTCTTTTTAAAACAAAAGGATAATCAATTCTTAGGCTAATGCCAGTCATTGTGATATTAGTAAGTAACATAACAAGTTAGGTTGAAAAAGACACACGTCCATCAAGTTCAACCTTTTAAGTCTATATATATAATCTGCCTAACTGCCAGTTGATCCAGAGGAAGGCAATAAAAAAAAACATTTGAAGCCTCTCCAATTTGCCTCAGAGGGGGGAAAAATTCCTTCCTGACTCCAAAATGGCAATGGGACCAGTCCCTGGATCAACTTGTACTATGAGCTATCTCCCATATCCCTGTATTCCCTCACTTGCTAAACACCATCCAACCCCTTCTTATACCTATCTAATGTATCAGCCTGTACCACTGATTCAGGGAGACAATTCCACATCTTCACAGCTCTCACTGTAACAAACCCCTTCCCAATATTTAGGCGGAAACTCTTTTCTTCTAATCGGAATGGGTGACCTTGTGTCAATTGGAAAGACCTACTAGTAAATAAATGATCCCCTTATATATTTATACATAATTATCATATCACCCCTTAAACGCCTCTTCTCCAGCGTGAAGACCAGTCTTTCCTCATAGCTAAGATTTTCAATACCTTTTACCAGCTTAGTTGCCCTTCTCTGTTCCCTCTCTAATACAATAATGTCCTGTTTGAGTGATGGAGACCAAAACTGTACGGCATTTTCTAGATGGGACCTTACAAGTGCTCTATACAGTGGAAGAATGACCCCCTACTCCAATGGGAAGCAGTGGCAAGCACTTACGGGCATTTGGAGCACATTGGCACATTGGAGCACATTGGCATGGAAACCCGCCACATGTGTTACAACCTTCAGATTCTTTTTTATACACAATACTATATTGTAGACTCAGCAGTACCAAAATATTGTTTGTTTTTGTTTTTTTTAATTTTTTGTCCGTCCCCCCCTTTTAGCAAAAAAACTATGGCTGATATCTGGTAGGGTTCATTTAGATATCAGGCCAATGTGTCCCATAAGGCAAAATACATTGAGCAATGTCTGCAGTTCTCTCCCAGTGATCCTGCACATGATCTAATTATGGTCCAAGGGGCTGAAAAAGCAGATAAGACCAATTTGGCCCATCACTTTGTAGATCTCATCAGCTAGCAGTTTTCACTGTGTATTTTTTTTATATCCTTTGTTTATATAGTAACAGCATGGGGAGTTTGCATTGAAAGACTTGACTCTACTCTCCCTATTAGGTGGTGGCAGATTTCCTCGTAAGGCAACTTTGGGGGACTTTGGAAATCCAAAGTGATTTGTATGCCATCCTGTCGACGATTCGTATTCTTGCTGGTTGAAAGGCATTTAGGGAGATTAGTTGCCCCCAGTAGAGAAGATTTTTTGCTGGTCAACTAATCTCCCCATCTGCCACCATCCTTATACACACACAAAGGGCAGGGCCGGATTTGATGAAGCGGCGCCCCGAGGCCACATGGTCCCTGCGCTGCCGCTTCCTCTTGCGCTTCCCCACCGCCGCAGGGTCCTAGCGCCTAGTGCTCTCTGGCACAGAAGAATAGAGTAAGAAGGCTCAAACCCTAGAAATAAAGTATGAGTTGCTAATCCATAGGTGCAGGGCCGGAACTAGGGGTAGGCAGAGTAGGCACGTGCCTAGGGTGCAAAGCTGGGGGGGCGCCAAGCACGTACCTGCTCTGTCGCCTACCCCATGTCCGGTCCTCTCATTCCCCGTCTTCTTGCACGCGATTGATGCTTCTGCGCATGTGCACACGCCGATTACCGCTTCTGCGCATGCGCGCTGGCGTTAACACGCACATGCACGCCGGCGTCAACTTGCGCATGCGCACATTCAGCAGGCGCAGTGCCGCCCCAGGTTGACTAGGGCGCCTGCGCAGTGTGGCCCGGCTCTGCATAGGTGACTCCCCATGAAAGTCTCCAAACATATATACAAAAGAACAAGAACGGATTGCAGAAAAAAAGGGGGGTAACAGAAATTACAATTATTATTATTATTTTTGTAATTTCTGTTACCCCCCTTTTTTCTGTAATAAATATTATTTTTTTTTTTTTGAATTTTTAAAATTGAGTGTGCAATTCCCAGTACCCAGTGCTCCTAAGGATGCGGCTGGGCTGCATGCCGCCCTAAAATGTTGCTGCCCTAGGCCCAGGCCTTTGTGGCCTTGCCACAAATCTGGGCCTGCACAAGGGTCAGTTTTATCAGGAACCAGATAACCTGCCTGTATGTTTTGGGAGATGGAAGAACCAGGAGAAAAGCTAAGCATGAGTTACAGTGTATTGTAGCACTTTTTTATGGAATAAAAAAACTTGTGAGGGAAAGCCTCATGTCCTAAAAGTTTTTGTTCCTAGATCCCATAGAAATGAAGGCCTCACTGGGGATAGTCAACCTTATATAGAAAAACCTTTCTCCATCGAGTTGGAGTTGCTCCAGCATCCCAAACTTTCTGCCACTAACCAGAGCAGCAGAAAAGAAGGTCCATTGGAACCTCCACTGAAATACAACACTTCAACCATCAGCCCCACATCCAGGGTGGAATTATAAAACCTAATCTTATTCTCATACTAAGGGTTAAACTAAATACACACTTTTTATAATACCGAGAATAAAAACAGAATTCCCTCAGGGGACTGTGTGGGAGCCCACAAGCACAATATAAAAATGTGGCTAAAGCACAGACAATATATAAACATAACATTGCTGAGTTTATAGTTTCTACAGCGAGAGAGACATTCTCCGTAAAGGGGATGGTGAGAAGAGCAGAACACTATGCACCCATGGCATTGACTTATGCATTAGCCTGATTCTTTTTGCATGTTTCCTTCACTCTGCTCCCTACTCAGTTGTAGCCCTCAAAATCTCAACAACTGCCATGAAAAACATTTATCATTCTGTTTAGATTGCAAATCCCAAGAGGCAAGATACTCTCCTCCTGTTTAATTTACTCAATATACATCTTCCATCCTTAGTTTTTCACATGTTTTGTTCGTATAAATAAAACACTGAAGTTGACCGTACACTGGCTAGCCTTCCATAGTATCCAACCCTGCAGGCTGAGCAGACAAATACTGTATGGCTGACTATACAAATGAAAAGCCACATTCTATTGTTACATTTATTCAATCCAGCAATCCAAAGTACCCTCATCTGCTGAACCATCAAAAGACTTGGTCCTTCAGTAAATGAAATTTTATTTGGATCGCAGGATGGTCTGTTGAAACCAAACCTCAAACTGATGTACAGGCTCAGGGAATCAAGCAGTATAGCTGAAATTGTTTAAACTAGCAGAGTAAAGACCATCATCTACAACAAGCTTTAGATAACTAGCTGTTTTGAAGGCCCATTTATTAAAGGTCAAATTTTAGTGGTATTAGAGGTTTTTGAAGTCAAGATTAAACTCTATTTCGCTAAAACTATGAATGCCATGAAAGTTATTAAAATATCTGAATATAAAAAGTATGAACAGAAAAAAGTGCTTAATGATCTGAAAAAAACCTCTAAAACTCTAAAAAACACATACATTTTAATAGTCTTGTGAAAAAAAATAGAAATCCTGATTATAGTATTTTTTCTGATTTTTACACTTAATAAATCTCTAAATTTTAGCGTTTTAGAGAAATAATAAAAAAGTATGAATTATGAACAAAAGTAATCTAAATGTTAGTAAATAGACCCATTGGTGTTGGAAATGAGTGATAATGAACATAATTATCCAAGGTCTTAATGTATATATACAGTATATATATATATATATACAGTATATATATATATATATATATATATATATATATATATATATATATATATATATATATATTCTCATTTCTAAGTAACTATATATATATATATATATATATATATATATATATATATATATATATATATATACTCATTTATAAGTAACTAAATTGCCTGGATATAGTGGACAAGAAATGATTAGAAATTTCCATAAAACAAATCCTACATAAGATTTGTTCAAGCTCAGTTAACTGCTGAAAGGAAAGAGTTAACTCCTATTTATGGTTCCAAATCTCAGCTTTCAAAGGGCAGATACCCTGTATTTACTGTATACTTCAGTGGCCAGAAATAATTATAGGGCAGTGGCTTCCAAGGCGCCCCAGAAGCAGTTTAGCAGTTGTTATTTGTAATGTCCTGTTGTCCATCTAGTTGCTTAAATATTATTTTTCCTTACAGAAAAACACAGTGAGGGACCCTCTGGGGGTACTGGTGCCAAGGCCAGAAGGAAATGTTTTAGTAACAGAGTCAAGAAGAGACTGTAAATCAAATTAAACTGAGTCTTATTTTGGCAAGAGATGTACAGGTCTGCTGTTGTCTGCACTACTATGTTTGCTCATAATACAACATCAGTATGAAAATGGCTCATTATTTTAGCAAAAAGGGAAACACCAGCAGAATGGACTAAGGTAACCTCATACAATAGAACCTTACATGGAGCACGTTTGTTATGTCTAGGGTGTTTACATCCTCTTCAGATTGCCCTGGCTGATATATGTTAATATGGTTCCTCAATGAAGTCTTTCAAGAGACAATGGGGCTCATTTATTAAAGCAGCGCAGCGCATAAGTGGACGCAAAAGGTTGTCTGCGCCATCACAAGCGTGATCGCTAATATATTTGCGTGATATTGCGCATAACACAGAGCTTTTGCGATGGTTTTGTTTATGTGCATTGCGCAAAAGATTGGGCATTTATGTCGCAAACGATTGTTAGGGGCGTGGCTGTGGGCGTGGCTACAATGCGCTTGCACTGCGGCCGTCGCAGATTTGCGTCTGTATATGTGCAAAACTGCACCCGGGCAACAGCACCACAATTTTTACGCCTGCCTCTTCGTGGCGTAATAGTAACGCTCTTCAAAATGCGCATTCCTGCCCAGCTGCGCTAGTATATTCAAAATGAACAACCCTTGTAAAGTGCATATTAACCACGCCTTCCACCCAACATGTTTATATTGACCAAGGTTCCTTTAAGGGTATCAGGTAGGCTAAACACCTTTGCAACCAAACAAATATTAGCACAGAAACAAATGCAGATGCGTCTAAGTGAACCCAATATGCGCAATATGTGACGCAACTAATTAAAGCAGCGCATTCATACATGAGCACAACTAATCCTTACCTTTGCGGTATCTTCCTGTGCGCACAATTTATTATAAGCACTGCGACAGCTGATACGCAGTTTCACACGTCGCACCTGTCTTGTGTCTACATTAGCGCACAAATCGCACTGTTAAGGTATCGTGCGCTACATTATTAAATACTCGCATGCGCTGGGCAAATGTCTGGCCACTGCGCTCTTTTTAGCGCTGCGCTGCGTTAATAAATGAGCCCCCTTGTACCATCTGGATTGAGCAGGTACTGTAGATACAACAGTCAACAGGAACAGCAGTTCATATACACAGACCCAACTGAAGACATATGACTTGCCTGTCTGGAAGAACATGACTAAAATGACCAAACTCTGTATGTCATCAACATAACTGGCTACAACATATAATTCTTCACTGAAGAGCAGCAGCACTATTCAGATTAGTAAAAACGTCAGGACTAATAATTAACTGTTAAATAATACTAGAAGAAGAAGAAGACAACAATAAGGGGTGAATTAAGAATGGGAACTGTCATTTCTCCGATTTGGGCTTTTTAGTGCAAACAATCGTATCGTTCTCATAGTTCCTTAATGCAAGATTTTTTCATTACTTATCAAGTGGAAAATCCATAAATCCACAAATATAAAAGTATGCCAAGTAGAAACATCTCAAGGTCATGTAGAGGTCAATGGAAGTTGTCCTACTTTTCTTGCAAAGATCTGTCTTTTGCTCGTAGTTTGACAGGTTTTCGGAGATACGGATGTTTGTTCATGAAATTTTGAGGATTATGATATATCTGTTCCCTACTACTTAACAACTTATGGAGATGATCAATCAGGGTCAGACTGATCTACCAGAGCAGCAGACCGCCTCTTGGTGGGTCACTGACTTAATTAGGTCTCAGTCTAAAAAACTTTCCATGAACCCTTACTAATTACCCTCAATTTCAGCATCTCTAGGGGCCCAAGCTCACACAGGATTCAGTGATGAAGTGGGAAAACATGGCACCAGAGTTACTAAGCCAATAAACAGTCATATGGTTAGGGAACAATGAGGTAGAGTTCACTCCAGGTTAAGGAACCCAAAGCAACCAATTTCTGCATTGCTGTCATTTTTCTAGATGTAGTAGATCAGTGATCCCCAACCAGCTGGTCATGTGCAAAATGTTGCTCACAAACCCCTTGGATGTTGCTCCCAGTGGCGTCAAAGCAGGAGCTTAGAAAAGTTTTGGTTCGATGAAGACCAGTGGTACTGCCAAACAGAGCCTCCTGTAGTCTTGGTATAAGCAAAGTTCACTCTGGAGAGCCAAATTAGATTCAGTGTACTTTATTCAAACACAACATGTTTCGGACAGACATGTCCTTCATCAGGTGCTGTAGTCCTCCTGTAGTCTTCCAGTCCACATAGGGGCTATCAAGTCTAGTCAATCACATCCCTTATTTTGCACCACCCAGGAACATTTTTCATGTTTGCATTGCACCCCAACTCTAAATTTTGCTCATGGGTTAGAAGGTTGGCGACCCAAGAAGTAGATCATTGAAACCAGAAGAAGTATATATTGTTTTAATGTTGTTCTCTTAAGTAGTTCATGCCACTATTTCGGTATTTCTCTTACAAAGTAATCTGTGCATAAAGACCTTATTAACATGATGAATCACAGAATGACAATGGCTCAGAGATGATGTTCCTCTAAATCCTCTCTCCTGTTCAGTAGAGTGTCTGTCTTTTTGCTTCACTGGAAAAGTAGTTCCAGGAACCTGGTTCCTTCTCAGAAAATCCACTGTATCAACTTTCACAAAAAAACAAACTCAATACTTCATACAGAGAGCATTTAAGGTCTGTCTAACGGCTGAGCTGCGTTTCCAAAATGTACATTCTTTTGCTCCAAGAGATATTTTGTTTCAGAAAAGCACTTTATAAAGTGCCAGCTAAAAATTTATGGATTTCTAGTTATAAAAATTATTTTTCAGTTGGATTCTCGGGATATGCTTGGTTCATGGCTGTTGCTTCTCTATTGTTTTTTTTTATCTGTAGAACAAGATACTTGTTGTTAGACATATCATTTATTAGAAAAGGGGCAAAGTGCAAAAACAGGTGCAAAGTGCCACGTTTTCCCACATTGGACTTTGCTCATGGGGTTTGCATGTAGTGCCCCTAAAGCTCCTAGAAGCTCAAGGAAGTTGCAGGACCCCATTGCATATTGTGTTTTGTGTCTGATGTTATGTAGTAATCTGAGCACAACAGGTACATGGGTACAGAGTTCCAAAGCATTAGTCATGTAAATTTGAATTCACAAGCTACATTTGGGGTCTTTACATGCCAAACACTTAGGGGCTGATTCATTAAGGGTCGAGTATCGAGGGTTAATTATTGAATTGAAATCCTTCGACTTTGAATATCGAAGTCGAAGGATTTAGCGTAAATTCTGCGATCGTACGATCGAAGGATTATTCCTTCGATCGAACGATTAAATCCTTCGAATCGAACGATTCGAAGGATTTTAATCCAACGATCGAAGGAATATCCTTCAATCAAAAAAACTTAGGAAAGCCTATGGGGACCTTCCCCATAGGCTAACATTGACTTCGGTAGCTTTTAGCTGCCGAACTAGGGGGTCGAAGTTTTTTTTAAAGAGACAGTACTTCGACTATCGAATGGTCGAATAGTCGAACGCTTTTTAGTTCGAATCCTTTGATTCGAAGTTGTAGTCGAAGGTCGAAGTAGCCCATTCAATGGTCGAAGTAGCCCAAAAAATACTTTGAAATTTGAAGTTTTTTTACTTCGAATCCTTCACTCAAATTTAGTGAATCGGCCCCTTAATCCATTTAAACACTCAATCCACTTAATCTAATGCATAATGGACACCAAACAATTCATAAAACATAAAAGAAAAAAAAGACAGTAACAGCTGAAATTTTATTTAAAAAATGCTTATTTTAGCAAAACGTTTCAGTTTTGTAGCTTTATCAGAATTTGCAGTTTCCAGACATATATGGGTATTCGGTAATCTTAACTCTTGGGGCCTATCATTTTTTAAGTATTTTGATTTCCAGTGCTGAGGTTTGACTCTCCATAAGACCAGACATATTTGGTACCAGTGGGGCTTTCCAAATCAGTTGTATTATGAATATAAAAATGGTCCCAAAGCACCATGTACCCCGTCCCACAGGTTGTGTTGTGAAGGGACATTCCTGTGAATGTGTATTCTGTATTTATAGGTTGCGGTTTGTGGTCATCACAAGAAACCACCAGCTGACACACACAGTTCCAGCAGACTTGTTTTCATTATTTTTCCTTCAGTTTGCCATATACATTTTCTGCTAATTTGCCATAGTCACCCACTTTGCCCATTGTTTTTAAATGATCCCAAGAAGAGTTTTCCTTTAACGGCTCTTTTAAAAGTACTTTTTCCTATGTATCAGTAGACGGCTTCCACATCATCTCAATTAGAATAAGTATTTACTAAAGTTGATTTTGCTTTATCACCAAAGAGTCTAATGACGGAACAGTTAAACTGAGTAACCATAGTATCTGGTGTATGAGAGGGTTACTGAGCAGATGCTGGAATCATTGCAGTTGAATGTCTCACCGGCCGCAGCACATGAAGTGGCTTCACTTTCCTACTTTGCACATGCCTGTGTCACAACTCGAGCCAATTTTGGTTTTATTTCTTAAGAGCAGCATAATTTATACCAGGTGTGTTGGTGCAGCTGTGCCCACAGGAAGAGCAGTTATTTTGCTATGGACGACTTCAGAGACAGAGAGCAATTTATTCTGAAAGGTATGAATGAATATAAAATTTGAGCATCACATATACATTTTTTTGAACATTATTATTTTAGGAGGGGTGGATGGGTATTGTGTAAATTTCTTTGGTGAGGTGTGTCGGATAGAGATGTAAAGACTGAGATTACAGAGCTCCTGCCAGGAAGGATGACTGTGCCATAATAATGTGGCTGGTAAATGAAATCTTCAAAACATCTGAAAATAAATGCTGACATCTTGTCTCAGGCGTTTCCCGGAGATGGGACAATGTATTCAATGGATACTGATCTTTAAAAAGACTTCTTTTGAACCCCTTCCTATAGTTACTTAGTTTTCCAGAATGTTACCAATTACACCTGTACTTGGCAACACCCTTGTTTTTATGTGGTATGTTTTGGCTTTGATTTTAAGGTTTCTGGCTCTGCTGGTAAGTCTGAATCTGCCAGTAGGGGAATTGGTGTAGGGCACGGTGGGACTGGGACTTTGGTAGACAAGATAAATTTCCTGTGGGCCCCACAGTATCAGGCCCACTGCCTTCCCGGCTGGAGTGGTGGGCCCTTGGGTGATGATAGGGGTTACTACTTTTTGTCTGGTGCAGGTGTGGACATGAAATCAGGGGGCAGGGCATATAACGTAGAGATGGAGGGGATGACATTTGAGGGTGGAGCTATGTTTTTAGAGGTCAGATGATGATGAAACCAGCAGAGATTGGCCAAAATGCCAGATTTCACTGGAAGACTTTTGACAGGTATCAGAACTTAGAAACTCAGAAAAGTAGTTTCACACTGGGCCCCCATGTCAAAAATGGACCTTCTGGACCTTCTGGACCTTCTGGTGGCAACTATAATGAAGACCCCCAGTGAGCCCAAATTCCCCAATCCAACACTGGTTGAAGTGTGGGAAGAGGTGTGTAAGTAAGATTCTCTGCAGGTCACTTGCCCCAGCCAAGTCTTTCTTTAAGCTCCCAGTGTTCCCTGCCACCAAAGGTTCTCAGCTAAACAAATATACCTAGAGACAGAGAATTGTATCTACTGAGCTAAGGGGAACTAAGAATGGAAATTCAGTGTAAGTAAAGAATCCCAGGCAACGTCCGTTAGATTGAAGGCCTCCAGATGGTTAGAGCCCAGGATAGTGTGAAAAAAGAGGCAACACTAATACATGGTACACCAAGGGCCCACCTCACTATTAAGGCTTGATATGGGACATTGGGGGCCCAAAACACTGCCCTGCTGTATATGTCTGTTAGCTAAATAAATAATTTCATTGCATTGGAGCGCTGATGGGTTTTTTAAAGATGTTTATTTGAAGCTTCTTTAGAAGTAAATGGGAACCAGAACAAGGTTAGAACCACTCAAAAAAGACTCTGGTCTTGACTGGTCAAAAATGACAAACTCCAGATGGTGGCACTGATTGAGATTTCCACTTTGCTTAAAATCACATTTTAATGACATTTTTACTCCTAGTAAACTGCCTGCGGGAAGGCAAAATCTTATTCATATACTGAAAATATTACAAAAAAAACAAAATCATAGTAGGAGTTCTGTGGCCGAGCACTTGAGAGCAACGCCTAAACCACAAACATCCTCATTCTGATGAAAGACTGTCAGTGTTGCATTATGGTTAAAAACAATGTCTAATTTCACAAATATGAGTGTGAACTAGTTTTAAACATTAGTTATCTGCAGGTTAGTGTTCATTACCAAACATATCAAAAGAACAACCGAATAAAACCAGGGAAAGTAAGAGACTTTTTAGACCTTGTTAACTTCAAGCTAACCAGTTCAGATATAATTCTGATTGTAGTATGTAAAATAAAACGTAACTTTTAATCTAGGTTAATTAAAAACACCCACATGGACAATGCCATATACGACTTCATTATAGACGTGATGAAGTCCAGGACCATATCCCTAAAAATACACATTTAAAAACCAGGCATAAGATAGATTGGTGGGCTGTCAGTATAGTCAGCGTTGCCATTTACAACGTGACCGCCATAGTAGCTTACCCAAAGTAGTGCTTAATAGCAATTTCAGAACTCTCCCTTCCAACCGTTCCCCAAAGATCGTTCCTACCTATCTATCTATCTTCTTCAGGGGCATAAGACTTATGCCCCTGAAGAAGCCGTGGTATGCGGTGAAACGTGTCGGCTGGGTGGCATAGGTGGACGGTGGGCGGATAGCTCCCACTCACTCCCCACGTAGATAGGTAGGAAAGATCTTTGGGGAACGGTTGGAAGGGAGGGTTCTAGAATTGCTATTAAGCACTACTTTGGTTAAGCTACTATGGCGGTCACGTTCTAAATGGCAACGCTGACTATACTGACAGCCCACCAATCTATCTTATGCCTGATTTTTAAATGTGTATTTTTAGGGATATGGTCCTGGACTTCATCACGTGTATAATGAAATTGTATATGGCATTGTCCATGTGGGTGTTTTTAATTAACCTAGATTAAAAGTTACGTTTTATTTTACATGCTACAATCAGAATTATATCTGGTTAGCTTGAAGTGAACAAGGTCTAAAACGTCTCTTACTTTCCCTGGTTTCCTTCGGTTGTTGTTTTTATAAGCAATGTCCCAAGAGACGACCATGTGATCTCCCCTTCCAACCCTTCCTCCCTCCCTTTTAGCACTATAGGGACCCTGTCATTACAAACTATGGGCATTGGGCACTCTTGTTTCATGCAGGGGCGGTAACCCACAGTCTAAAGTTCCAAGGCCAAATCCAGTGTGTCATCTCCAGAGCCACAAACTGATGTGTCAGTAGTGGAGACCAAAGTCAATAAGAGGGTCTAACGGTATAATGTTTTAAATATATATATATATATATATATATATATATATAATGGTAAAATTAAGCCCACTGTCCAAGTTGCTGGCCTTCTGTTGGCAATGAAGAACTCAGAGCATCCCCCACAGACAAAGGCCAATAGAAAGGTACAAGGGACCAATAATGGGCTTCTCTAAGTCATTAAAATACATTGTGGAAAGGAAATAAGTTTGGATTCAAATCAACTAAAGTATTAGCAGCTAAGACTGAAGCACTGGCACTCAATCAAGAAGCCACCCAATTACAATTTAGGATGAAAATTGCCTCCCCACATGGACTAATGTGCAGCCTTTAATGCTGAGGATTTCTCACCCTTCCTTTGGATCACTACTGCCCAGTTACTAGCAGTGGGGGCAGATTGTGACTCTTAATGGATCTCTATGGCTTATCGTATGTGTGTTATGACCTCCAGTGGTATATGTAGATATTTCTAAAACCAACAGCATATTCAGCCCCAAACAATCTTAATGTAGTAATCTTAATGTACAGAGCCTTATCAACCAAACATGGGCAAGATATAAATAGACTGGTAAGGGTAAGGGCACACACTAAGAGTCGCCCTGGTGACAAATCGCCTCTTCTTCGGGCGATTAATCTCCCCGAAAAGCCTTCCCACCGGCTAGAATCTAAATTGCCAGAGGGATGGCACTAGGAGCACTTGGTTTTCTGAAGTTGCCCAAAGTTGCCTCACGAGGAAACTTCAGGCGACTTTGGAAAACGAGTGCCATCCCGCTAGCGATTTAGATTCTAGCCGACAGGAAGGCTTTTCGGAGAGATTAGTTGCCTGAAGAAGAGGCGATTTGTCGCCGGGCGACTAAATCTCCCCGAATCTTAGCATGTGCCCTTACCCTAATAAAAACAAAAATTAAAAATTTTTAGCAAAAAATCAATTTCCATTAACAGGCTAAATAGGAAAAACACATTTGAGGTACAGGCAAAGATTCACTCCGGAGAGCCGAACTAAAATCAGTGTACTGAGCACCTGATGAAGGACATGTCTGTCCGAAACATGTTGTATTCAAATAAAGTACACTGATTTTAGTTCGGCTCTCCGGAGTAAATCTTTGCCTGTACCTTGGATGCTGTGTGGCTGGGACGGTGCCACTGACTCTGTTTGATTGAGCCCTGGAGCTATTGGAGTGAGGGACCACCCGATAATTAATTGGACTATTTGAAAAACACATTTGTCCAAGTTTCCTTTTTATTTTCTGTCCCAAATCAAAAATGTGTAATATAGTAAATAAAATAGGTTGAAAAAGCACATGACCATCAAGTTCAACCTTAAACAGCATGTAAAGGCAAAAAATAAAATCCCATTTGTACTTTCTTTAATGCAAAAGAAACCTCCAATATCCTTTAATTAAAAAATATGTACTGTTTAAATAAGAAACCTGACTGTATGCAGTGAAATTCTCCCTTCATTTACTGCTGTGGATAGGAATTGTTAGACAGTCCCTAACTGCACTGCAGGGAAACAATCATACTTATGAACAGCAGGGGGAGCCCCCACCTCACTTCCCAGCCAGGCACAACTCAAGCAGCTTTGTTTGTTTCCCTGTAGAGCAGTTGGCAATTGTGTGGAGATTTGTATTGGATTTTATTTTTGCCTTTACATCCCCTTTACTGTTTCCAACTCCAGCTGCAGGGACAAAGATCATGGAGCCAGATTTAAACAGATAAACTGGGATTCTATTTGGAGGATTATTTTGCTGCAGCCACTGGTTCTGCAGAGTTGGAGAAAGTTTGTATTAAACAATACAAAAACTATAAAATCCACATTAGATTACATGACAACACAGGACCCAGTGCAGTCTGTATATTCTGATTATTAATCAGTCTTGTTGTATCAGATTCTGGCAGATATTATTTGACTTGTGCTGTTTTGATCATTTATGACGATCCCTAAGCAGCCCAGACCTCACTGAGCATGTGCACAGTCTTGGTCTTGCAAAGATGTTAAATAAAATTACAAGATGGTGACCCCCTGTGGCCAACTGTGAAAGCATAAATCATTTGTTTGATTAGGCTTGTACAAAATACAGCATTTCTAGCCTTTTTCTATTTTAGACTTTACTTCCCATTTAAGTCTATATATATAACCTGCCTGACTGTCAGTTGATCCAGAGGAAGGCAAAAACCCCATTTGAAGCCTCTCCAATTTGCCTCAGAGGGGGAAAAATTCCTTCCTGACTCCAAAATGGCAATGGGACCAGTCCCTGGATCAACTTGTACTATGAGCTATCTCCCATATCCCTGTATTCCCTCACTTGCTAAACACCATCCAACCCCTTCTTAAAGCTATCTAATGTATCAGCCTGTACCACTGATTCAGGGAGACAATTCCACATCTTCACAGCTCTCACTGTAACAAACCCCTTCCCAATATTTAGGCGGAACCTCTTTTCTTCTAATCGGAATGGGTGACCTCTTGTCAGCTGGAAAGACCTACTGGTAAATAAAGTATTAGAGAGATTATTATATGATCCCCTTATATATTTATACATAGTTATCATATCACCCCTTAAGTGCCTCTTCTCCAGCGTGAACATCCCCAATTTGGCCAGTCTTTCCTCATAGCTAAGATTTTCCATACCTTTTACCAGCTTAGTTACCCTTCTCTGTACCCTCTCTAATACAATAATGTCCTGTTTGAGTGATGGAGACCAAAACTGTACGGCATATTCTAGATGGGGCCTTACCAGTGCTCTATACAGTGGAAAATGTATAGAGCATGATATTGACAGTCACTGATTTTCTATTTTCACTGTGGTCCAAATTGCTCATTATTAATTAATAGACTCATTACAGTAACTGCATGGTTGCACCGCGGGAACCCTTTTACACATTAATATATAGATTACTCTTAAGGGCAGATTTATCAAATGGCGAATTGAAAATTAGAATTTTTCAATTCAAATTTCACGTTTATTTTAGTGAAATTTGACTAGGGAATAGTGCAAATTCGATTAGAGTTTAAAAAAATTTTGAAATTGGAAATGTATCATGTACTGTCCATTAAATAATTCAAATTTGACTATTCACCATCTAAAACCTGCCAAATCTGTGTTTTAACCTACGGGGGATTTCCTACAATCAATTTGTCATTTGGTGGACTTTTAAAAATCAAATTTTTTAAAAAAAATTATTTTTTTTGTGAAAAAAATTCGAATTAAATTTGATTTGAGTTTGCAGGTCGGTCCTATTCACTTGAATTTAAAAAAAATAACGATTTTTTTTTGGTCTTTTTTTTCGAATTTCGAGTTTATGGGAGTTTTTATAAATTCCCATAAACTCTAAATTCGACCCTTGATAAATAACTAAACTGCACTGCACTGCTCAACCACACATTACTCAGTTGTTGCTGGACTACAAATATCCAGAATGCAGAACTCCAACAAATTGTGTTTGGCTCAACCAGGATTCTCTTTAAGTGGGGGGGGGGGATAAAAGGCTACTTGTTCACCCCCAACATTCATTAGAAAGTAGGGATGCACCGATCAGCCGAACCCCCGAATCCCCTGCAAAAGATTTGGTAGAATACCAAACTGAATCCGAATCCTAATTTGCATAGGGGGAAAACATTTTTTACTTCCTTGTTTTGTGACAAAAAGTCATGAGATTTCCCTTCCTGCCCCTAATTTGCATATGCAAATTAGGAAACGGATTTAGTTCGGCCAGGCAGAAGGATTCGGCTGAATCCAAATCCTGCTGAAAAAGGCAGAATCCTTGATGAATCCCGAACAGAATCCTGGATTCGGCACATCCTTATTAGAAAGATGCCCAAGGAAATGAAGAAAGTTATATACACTGTATATATAATATATCCATAACTCTCAGCTGTCCCTTATTTTGACAGCTCAACCCGCAGTCCCTCGTTTGTACTGGAAAGTCCAGTTTTTCTCTGCACTGAACAGCCAGAAAAAGAAACAAAGTTTCTAACTTAATTGGCTTTTGGCAGAGATCCCAGAGCAGCTGATAATATACTTTTGTAACAATTTTGAGATAAGCAAATAAGTAATTGTAACAATATAAGATAACAGGTTACATAGCAAAACAAGAAACCTGTGGAACAACTGATTGATTTGTGATCATTGTTTATTCAGCTCACAAAACAAAGCGGCAATGTTTCGGGCCTCTGCTGGGCCCTTTATCAAGCAGAGGCCCGAAATGTTGCCGCTTTGATTTGTGAGCTGAATAAACTCTGATCACCGAATCAATTGCATCAGCTGTGCCACAGGGTTTCTATGTACAGTTTTTGGGCTTTGGGCAGCATTGGGCCCGATACCTGACGGCACCTGACACCAATCCGGTGTTTCAGGCCTGGAGCAGCTCTCCATCGTTGGGATTCCTTGGGAAAGTTAGACTAACAGCTTAAAGGGCAATTTACCTTCATTAGCAAAACTGTGATAACTGAGAAAAAGCACAAAAATATGTTCAAACTTTCATAACCAGCCAAATTTTGTAAAATGAACATGGTAATTAGGGGGTGTGGCCACAAAAATGGGTGTGGTCAAACACATGTTGACGCACTACCCGTGCCAACTATTTTGTCCCTCTTTTTATTTCCAAAATGTTGGTATGTATAACTGGGTGATACTTTTACTGTATCTAATAAACAAGCAGCACCCCGTTCATTCTCTATCCCCCCCCCCATTTCTTTAACTCCTCCCCACACCCAATAACCTTTTCTTTGCTGTCTGTGTCTCTCTGAATTGGCAGTCGGGTTATTCCTGGCTCAGTTCGTGGCTCTCAGTATTACACTCTGTGGCTTTTGGAACCAGCACTTGTTTCACTGCAATTCACTAGGCCTGAGCCAACTGCTAATTCTGGCCACTTCTATATAAATATCTGGCCGTGTGGTTAGAAGTGCAGCTCTCCTCGGGTGCCTTTAATTCCCAATAATTATTAACTGTGTGTTGTGATAAGGAAATAATACAGCTTAGAATTCTTTATAGAAACAACATAAAGTATAGAAATATGTTCAGAATATTTGTGCGTCTTTGTTTAATGTATAAATGCAATTCTATACTATAAAGTTCCATACATCCAGCCAGACATATGATTGACAGCATATATAATATCTATAGACCAATAAGACTGATGTCAACATAGAGTTGCCACCTGGCCGGTATTTTACTGGCCTGGCCGGTAAAAATGATGGTTGATGCCAATGTTATTTATAGGGAAAAAAGGTAAATATATAGGAAGGCCGGTATTTTTCCAGAAAAGGTGGCAACTAGGCTTGGGAAATTTGAAAATTCGCCAGGGAAATATAGACGACGCCCATCAAAGTCTATGGGCGTCAAAAATGTTTTGACGCAGGGCAAATTTGTTTTGCCATAGGAATCTAGCGGCAAAATAATCCGCCCATCCCTAGTGGCAACCCTATGTGCACATGTGTGTTAGGCAGGTCAGACTGGACCAGCGGGACACCAAGAAAAAACATGGCAGGCCCCACCGACCCAGTCCCACTCACTGGCTGAAGATTTTCGTGGCACTGCCCCCTCCAGCCCCAATTGCGTCTATGAGAAGAGGGGGGGAGGGATGCAGTTGGGGTCCAGGGGGTGGGGGTGTAAGAGACCCTGAAGCTTTAGCCCTGCTGGGCCCCGGACTCCCAGTCCAACTCTGGTCTTGGGTATAGGTGTTTTCACTAGTGATGGGCAAATAAATTGACCAGGCGCGAATTCATGACAAATTTGCTCATTTCCACACCGGCAAATAAATTTGCAAAACTGTTGAAAAAAAATTCCAGGTGAATAATCCATTGCGTTAAAAAAAAAATTGGGTGCTCATCAGAATAGTCACGTGCATAAAAATTGTTGCGTGTCAAAATTATTTGGACACCCATTGACTTTAAAGCATTTGCACAAAATAGGCACGCATATTATAAATTGTCGCGGGCTTCGAAATTGACGCCCATTGACTTCAGTGCATTAGGCAAGATTTTCGCCATTTCGCGAATTTCACGGACCCTCGTCACTCCCTGACCTCCCCTACTGGATCACATCACATCTTGATGAAAATGAGGGGCTGGAGGGGGTTGAGACTGGTGTGGAGGGTGGGCATGGGGACCCCTAATGCGGCAACCCAGTGGGCCCTAGACCCCCAGTCCGATGCTGACAGGAATCTACAGGACTGGATTTACATAGTGGGTGCCCCTAGGCCCACTGGCGTTCGTCGCCCCTGTCCCCTCCCCCTATTAGTGCAAATTTTCATCATCTGGACAGGAGCATTGGGGATTGGCGCACCGGAAATTTAAAAAATGATTGTATCTCCAGTGCATCCCCTGTGTTTTTGAACCAATGTGGGTGTGGTTGGACAGCATGCCGCCCCCTAAATTCCTGCCACCCTAGAACCCTTGGTGGCCTTTCCACAAATCTTGGGAATCTATCCAGGGTATTACAAATTTAAAATTTAAAACCGGCCCTGGCCTTGGCAAGAGTTTTACCGGCTAGACTGGGTAAAATGTGACTCAGGGAGGGGGGCCACAAGGCACTTTGTGTCTGGGGAGGGTCCGACGCTGCAATCTATAGCTTAATTATCTGTGTTTTATTCTCAAAGTGCAGTCTGACATACTTCCCAACTGTCCCGTTTTCAGAGGGATAGTCCCTCTTTTGACAGCTCAACCCACAGTCCCTCTTTTGTACTGGAAAGTCCAGATTTTCTCTGCACTGAACAACCAGAAAAAGAAACAATGTTTCTAACTTAATTGGCTTTTGGCAGAGAGCCCAGAGCACCACAGCTGCAGACAAGATACTTTTGTAACAATTTTGAGATAAGCAAATAAGTAATTGTAACAATAACAGGTCCCTTGGGAGCAGTGAGACTCACAGCTTAAAGGGCAATTCACCTTCATTAGCAAAACTGTAATAACTGAAAAAAACACAGAAATATGTTCAAACTTTCATAACCTGCCAAATTTTGTAAAATGAACATTTTAATTAGGGGTGTGGTCACAAAAATGGGCATGGTCAAAAAAATAGCTTTGTCCCTCTTTTTATTTCCAAAATGTTGGGAGGTATGTAATCGTCTAGGAGGGGTTGCCTTTAGGAGCCTCTGTGCACTCATTTCCTTACGGTTCTGGGGGAGGAACAGTCCAATAGTAGAACAATAATCCCACGCGCCTGGTCCATGAATAGCGCATCATTGTACAGGCAGAGCATCCCCATCTGTTCCATGGAAAGTGTTCCCAGAGAAAGTATATGTAAGTTATGATATAAGTTGCACCGTCATGCTTTCAGCTCAGTATGATTACATTGAGATGATGGGAATTTAAGCATCAAAGAAAAATATTAAGAAACAGTCTCAGGACAAAGGAATGGAGGTAACAATCAGCCCCTCGACCTTATCCGGCCAGGTTTCCTGGGAAAAAAAGAAATAAAAGTCAGATGTTTCTAATCATCAGCAGTTCCCCCAGTGGCCACTAGGTGTCACATCAGAACAACTAGAAGAGTCAAAGAACAAACACTCAGATTAACCTTTTCTCTGTCATCCAGTTGGTGGACAATGTGTTTAGTTTTTATGGCCAGCAATGAAATGGGGTAATGTAGTATTGATGGCACCCGGCAGTCAGGTCCTGGACATCCCACAGTCAGTTCTGCTCCAAGGGTGACAGTTGTGCCATTCAGGATCTCAAACCATAAATATACATCTTGTGATTGTGACAGGGGGAAATGCAGAGGAGGTGCAATTGCAGATCTCACCCGATCAGATCTCAATCTCACCCGATGGATGAACCGACCGATATCCATAGCACATAGACACAGCCCGAGGAATAATTAACCTTCTCCTGTTTGTCTTTTACCTTATGTGCCAGATGCATCAATGTATCACTGACTTCTCCCGCCCCTTTTATCTGGCTGGCTAATACTGCCCATGTCTATAGAGAAATACTTCTTACAAATCCTGCAAAAATGTACCTACATACAAAGCCTCATTTTTTTTTTATTTCTTCATCCCTGCAATGAAGTCTCTGTATCTTGTATGACATCTTGTGGTAGAAAATTGGAACTGCATCTGCATGAAGGCATCAGGAATATTGTACAGGTACTGTATATTATATAGAAACGCACCAAATCCACTATTTAGAATTTGCCTCAATCCCCGAATACTAAACCTGAATACGAATCCTATTTGCATATGGTTTGAAGGAATGAAAAAAAAACAGAATGCTTTGTATGTAGGCAAATTGGTGCTGGATTTGTTAGAAATATTTCTCTATACACTAGTGAGGGGTGAATAAATTCGCTTGGCACAAATTCACGGCGAATTTCCACGTTTCGCTGCCGGCAAATAAATTCACGGCGAATTTACACGTTTCGCTGCCGGCAAATAAATTCGCGAATCACCTGCAAAAATTCTCCGGTGAAAATTCGCCGGCGTCAATTTCCAATTTTCACGTTTTTTTCGTGAAAATGTTCGAATGTCGCGATTTTTTAGTGAAAACGTTCAAATTTCATGATTTTTTAGTGAATACTTTCGAATTTCACTATTTTTTTGTGAAAACGGCCAAATGTCACCAATTTTTCGTGAACTTTCCGATTTTGGAAATTAGCAAATTTTCGCGAAACGGGAGAAATGCACCCATCACTACTATACACATGTAGTGGGGCAGTATTAGCACTTACCCACTGCGAGTGCACAGCCCTTGTTTCACAAAGGGCAAATTCAGCCAAAAGTGCACAGAGCAATAGCTGCATCTGGCACATATGCAAATTAGGGACAGGAAAGGAAAAAGTGGAAAAAATGGTTTTACTTCCTTGTTTTGTGACAAAAAGTTATATGATTCCTGCCCCAATTTGCAGTTGCCGGACCCAAAAAATCTGGCATCTCAGACCTGTTTAGGTCCTGTATAAATCAATGGGAGAGGCATCTATCTAAATTGTTTGGGTTTTGGGCAAAAACTTTAAAAATTCAAACAATTAGAAAAATTAGAACAATTCGTGTTTTTACTCGATTTTATAGATTTTTCCAATTAAATCGAGTTTTTATTATTGATAAATAAGATAAAATCGGGCATTTGGAGTTTGGTCTTGTTTTTTTTTAAAATAAAATATGAGATAAAGTCGGATTTTAGTAAATAACCCCCAGTTGATATCAACTAAGGTGCCACCTGCCCTGGTATTTGACTGACCTGCCTGGTAAAAATGGCTCCTAGTACCAGTGTTATTAAAGGGGGTGTTCACCTTTAAATTAACTTTCATTATCATGGTTTTTATTTTATATGATTTGTGGTTTTTGAGTTATTTAGCTTTTTATTCAGCAGCTCTCTGGTTTGCAATTCCAGCAGTCTGTTAGCTAGGGACAAAATGACCTGAGTAACACTGCACTGATTAGAACAAGAGACCGGAATATGAATAGGAGAGGCCTGAATAGAAACATGAATAATAAAAAGTAGCAATAACGGATAATGTGTAGCCTTACAGAGCATTTGTTTGTTTTTTTAGATGGGGTCAGTGACCCTTTTTGAAAGCTGGAAAGGTGGAAAGGGTCAGAAGAAAAAGGAAAATCATTTTAGAAAGAAAACTATAACAATAAACAATGAAGTTGCTTAAAATTATCCATCTTAAAAATGAATCACCCCTTTCACAGGGAATTGGGCAGCGCCAATTCTAATGAAGACGCCGCCTGAGGCGGCTCCTTAAATGCCGCCCCTCCCGTCGCAGAAACACTAGTGCGGAGAGCGCAACTGCGATCTCTCGCACTAGTAAAGCCGAATTTCCGGTTTCAAAACCGGAAATTCGGCTCTTTAAAGTGACAGGAGCGGCTTTTTGCCGCCCCTGGAAACTTATCTGGCGCTGCCGCCTGAGGCGAGCGCCTCAGCTCGCCTCATTGGCGGAGCGCACCTGGAATTGGGGTAACAGGGATCGATCTCTATAGAGAAGGAGGCAGCCTCAGCAACGTTAGGGTTCCTTAAGCTTCTTACACAGTCCTGATGGTTATTCACTTCAGTATCAGTAGTAGCCAAAAGGATTAAGCTGTAGTGATGGGCAATAAATTCGCCTGGCACGAATTTGCTGCGAATTCATGCATTTCGCCGCTTGCGAATAAATTTGTGGTGAAAATTTGCCGGCGTCAATTTCCGTTTTTTTTTTGTGAAAACATTCAAATTTCTCGCTTTTAGTGAAAACGTTCGTATTTCTAGATTTTTACGTGAAAACATTCGAATTGCTCGCTTTTAGTGAAAACGTTTGAATTACTCGCTTTTAGTGAAAGCGTTCGAATTTCTCGATTTTTTTCGTGAAAACTTTCGAATTTCCCGTTTTCCCTGCGAACTTTCCGATTTCTTGAATTTTTCGCCATTTCGGGAAATTTGGAAATTTTTCGGCAAAACGGGAGAAATTCGACCCATCACTATTTAGCAGCACCGGTTTTATCATTAGGGCAATTCCACCCTAACACTAGGGGCCCACTCTCTGCCCTAAAGATTCTGTATGTGGATGAAAAGTGATTAACCTTATTGATTTATATATATATATTTTATATCTTCTCCTTAAAGCTGTTTATAATCTAGAACTTTGGAATGGCCAAAAGGCCACAGTGATGGCTACGGAGACTGCAGTTAAATGTCAGTGACTATGTAAGAGCCAAGCCTTGGCTACATGCCGTACGCAGGGTCACTGACTCCTTAGCAACATTATCATGTTGATGTATGTTCTGCGTTGCTATGGAATGTAACACGATGAACAGGAATACAATGATTAAGCCCTATCTGTTTGCTGTAATATGTCAGGGCGTTACAAACGCTATCAACTATATGTAGCAGCCAATCAAATGTTTGCTTTCAGATAGGTGACCAGTAAAATAAATCATACAAAACTGAAAAATAGAAAACACAATAGATGTCACTTTGGATTTATTTTTTTAGATACGGGGCCTTAGCTATCAACAAGTACAAGGTACTGTCTGATTATTACAGAAAAAAAAGTAAAAACTGTCACGAATGAAGAATTGTCCGTTCTCTATACAGTGTAATTGTATGGGAAATGGCATTGTCGGGTCTGACTACTGAAACATTGTAGCACAAGCAGCTAATTTACAGAGGAAGCATGCAAGGCATTGTGGGAACTGGGGTCTTGGTTGGGGGCCAACTGGCTTCTGGTACATTGTTTTAATAATCAGTGAATAGCAAAAAAGAGGTTATGGAAGGAATGGCCATAGTCATTAGACACTGTGATGACTATTCGCTGGTTAGTCCTGTTACTTTCAGTACTAGGCCAAGTGGTACTCTTTTACCCACAGTGCAGTTTAGTTTAGTCTGATCCTATGAGAACTGTGAAATTACTGCCACGTTCAGGTTGTTACTAGTTCCAGGGTTCAGTAGTGTTAGTGGGCACAGGGCATCAGTGGAGGCAGGACAGACACAATGGTGCTCAGTACAACTATGCAGAACTGCAAGGAGAATGTAATGAATAGCAGCACCATTGCAGGTCCTAACAGCAATAAATGACCCTGTTAGGGTGCTATGTGAATGTTTAGGGTGCTATGTGAATGTTAAGGGTGCTATGTCAATGTTTAGGGTGCTATGTGAATGTTTAGGGTGCTATGTGAATGTTAAGGGTGCTATGTCAATGTTTAGGGTGCTATGTGAATGTTTAGGGTGATATGTCAATGTTTAGGGTGCTATGTGAATGTTTAGGGTTCTATGTGAATGTTTAGGGTGCTCTGTCAATGTTTAGGGTGCTCTGTCAATGTTTACTGTGCTATGTGAATGTTAAGGGTGCTATGTCAATGTTTAGGTTGCCCCTTTGTGACCAGAACAGCAGCAACTGTATTTAGAATGGAGTTGCGCCTAATACAGTCCTACTTCTGCTTTAGCTGCATCGGCACAATTTCACTGGTGTTTCTGTATAGTAAATATGTAAGTAAATAGAGGCACTTGCAAGCAAGAAAAAACAGGCACTTTTAGTGCAAACTAGGATTGCCATCTGTCCGGTTTTGACCCAGACAGCGCAGTTTTTTAAAGGGCTGTCCTGGTCAAAACTGCCTGCCTGGTTTTCCAAATTAGAAAAACTGGGCAGGGTTCCCTGAGACTGATGTGGTGATCGCCCAATCGGCGATCAACATGTCATAGCCCCATCCCCCAAGTCACATCCCACGCCCACAAAGTCACATTCCGCCCCATTACATCACCGCCCAGCCTCCCGCTACATCACAGTCCCGCCTCCCCACTTGGGGGCAAATTCACTAACGCGCGAAGCGTCGAACGCTAGCGTTAATTCGCTAGCGTTGGGCATTTTCGCTACTGCGCAAATTCACTAACGAACGCTGGCGTAGTTTCGCTAGTGTTACTTCGCAACCTTACGCCAGATGAATCTTCGCTAGCGACGAAACTACGCAAATTCACTAACTTGCGCAGTGTAGCGAACGCTACCTTTTACGCTAGACTTCCTTCGCCACCTCAGACCTGGCGAAGCGCAATAGAGTAGATAGGGATTGTTTAAAAAAAAGTCAAAATTTTTTCTAAGTCACAAAAAACGCTGGTGTGTTTTCTACATGATGGCTGATAGGCTGAAATTTTTTTTTGGGGCTCCCCTTCCTCCCCCCTACATTTCCTGACTCATGGCAACTTACCTAGACAGTGGGCACATGTGTAGGGCAAAATAAAATTTTTATTTGCAGATTTGAAGGTTTTCTAGGCATATCTAGGCATTTGAAATTTGAATTTCGCGCCGTATGCAAATTAGCCTTCGCTAGCGCAACTTCGCTTTACTTAGCGAATCAACGCTAGCGCAACTCCGCAACCTTACGCTACCCCTGTGCGCAACTTCGGATTTTAGTGAATTTGCGAACCGCTGGCAAAACTACGCCTGGCGAAGTGCGACGAAGTGCGGCAAAGTGCGGCGAAGTTGCGCCTGGCGCAACTTCGCATCTTAGTGAATTTGCCCCTAGGAGTAAGTCTGGAGTAGGAGTGCCCATACTTTACTAATGCGAGTGATGTTGTCCCCTTATGATCTACATTTAAAAAGCACCATTAGCATTCTGTTCCATGGAAAATATTACATAAATACTGATTAGTGGGAAAATGTATGTATGTAATTACTATATTTATGTGACCTTTAAGGAGAAACAAACCTTTAATAAAAAAAAAACCTACCCCTCTACCCTACATAGACCCCCCCCCCTCCCTCCTACCCCCCAGTCTAGCTGGGCAAATGCCCCTAAGTCTTTACTTACCCCTCTGTGCAGATTCTGTCCAGCAGTCGACATCTTCAGCCGCTTTGATAATATTCGGATTGAGACCGGCGCTTCGCAATTTCTGTGAGTTTTGGCGCATGTGCAGTTGTTGCAGAACAGAAAATTGCTCCAGTGCATGTGCCATTCCACCAATCTCATTCCAAAGATTAACAAACTCGGCTGGGTAAAATCTGCACAGGGGTGAGTAAAAAGTTAGGGGCATTTGCCTGGGGGAGGGGGCAGCTAGGCTGGGGGGGAGGAGAGAGGGGGGGGTCTATGTAAGGTAAGGTTTTTTTTAATTAAGGGTTTGTTTCTCCTTAAACATAATGATTATCTGAATGAAAATCATGAAACAAGAGGGTGATATAGACAAGATGTTTGTTGACAGTGTCTTGAGATCTACTGCTCACCAGCGAAAGGTCTACTGGTAGATCCCGATGTACCTTTTGGCCACCCCTGATTTGGAGGAAAGGTGGCAGCCCAAGTGCAAACACTCTCTACATTACCTCCTGGCCCATAGTAGAAACAAAGCTCAGCATCACAGTGACATATGGGGATATTTAACCTAGAGAAAGACAATGGTTTCGTCCCAGAAAGGCATCAGGCACCCCAATGTGAATCATGACCCTGTATATTATTATGTATAGGCATGGGAGATCCCAAAGGCAATCGTAACCCTGGAGATGGAGTTTATTTCTGTGTGTGTGTGGGAATGGGGTATAATAATGGGAATTAGCACCCTAGCAAAATAATCAATTCTTCCTGTCCTTTTAGTGGGACACTGTTGGGAAATGTGAAGAAAAAGTGGAGGTGGCCTTGTAGTACATAGTCTCATGTCAGACTGGCCCACCAGGGCCTCTTTCTTCTAACCATTTAACCTATTCCCCTATTTCCTTATGGGGGAAAAGCCTTAATAATGAAAGAATATAGTAAGTAGATATAAAAGACTGGGAGAATAAAGAGGTTTATTGAGGAGAGGAGGAATAATAATTTGAAAACTGGGCCCACAGTCTAAGGTTTTCTGGTGGGCCCCTGGTATCCCAGTCCAACACTGCATTGTCGTATCATTTGTGTGCAGTTGCTGTATTAATTGGCAGCAGATGATTAAGTGAATGTGTCTGGTTTAAGAGCAGTTACACATAGAAGGTCACTGGATGACTTATACATCGCTGAATTAATATTTCTTCATTTCCCAAACATTCTGCAGAATTTTAGCTGAAGGATCTGTCCTATAAAGTGTAAGCTCTGACGCAAACTCCATCACACTTTCCTGGCACTGGGGCAAAATACTGGGATAGCAAGGGGTGCGGTTAGAGACAGTCTTGTTACACAGTGCTCTGTATTTAATCTATATTAGCATTGGAATTCCTCTGTGTGCGTAAATAGAAAATCAGGATGAGCCTTGTTTCAAGGGCAACTTTATGTTCTGTATTACTTGCTGCAGTTATCACTCTCTGGGCAATGTCATTGATTCCTTCATGTCCTATAACCACACTGTGACACCAAGGGGCCTATATATTAAACCTTGAATTTTTTTGGTTGAATTTTTGAAGGATAAATAAAACAAATTTTAATCACGTTTGCAATGTACATTCACTATTTCTCTTTTTTAATTACAAGATATTAAAGGATACATGTACTGTTAACATGAATTCATTTTGTTACAACAGCGCCACCTGCTGGTCATTTTCTGACCAGTCTGACCACCAAGTAGTCAAGGAAGTTGTCAAAAAAGAGGCTGCTCTGATGTTCTTCTGCTTAGGAGATGAATTAGAAACCTTTCTCAAATCTTTTTGAGAAGAACATCAGAGCAGCCTCTTTCTTTCTCCTGAAAACTTCTTGGTGGTCAGACTGCTCAGAAACTGACCAGCAGGTGGTGCTGTTGTAACAAAATTCATTCATATTAACAGCACATGTATCCCTTAATATCTTGGAATTAAAAAAAAAAAAAAAAAAATATTGAATGTACATTGCAAAAGTGCTTAGAATAGCACCCATATCAATTTTACATTCACTTATTTTTAAGGTTTATTTCTCCTTTAAAGGACCAGTAACATCAAAAATATATTTTTAAAAATTTGTTTCAAAAAAGGTGACAGGGCGACAATCCATCATGCAGCGCGTGATTTCTCCTCCCTGGCTATCTCCTATAGAAGACAGGGAGGAGAAATCGAGCGCCGCACGATGGATCATCGCCCTGACGCCTTTTCTGAAGAGGAGCGAAAGCGGAGTTGCGGTAAGTTATTTCTTAATAAAGACTTTGCGATTTTAAAGTTAAATATGTCTTGGTGTTTTTTTTTATTATATACAAACAAATTTTTTTTTTTTTTTTTAAATGTTGACATTACTGGTCCTTTAAAGGGGAAAACTTTAATTTTTAGAGGGAAAAAAACCTTGAATTTCTTTTTATTATAACCCGACCCTGGAAATAGCTCTAATCCGAAAATACTCCATCTCAATCCTGTCGAGGTCATGTAGGAGTTAATGTCAGATGTCTCTAAAGATGATCCAAGGAACCCAAATGATGACAAATTTTTTACTGGATAATGAAGTCCTGGAGTGTGTTCATTTTTGCAATAATTGTCTATACTTTACGGGACAGCACACTGGCATGCACTGAGTTTTGTTGGAGTATACAGTATCGGACTGATATGCCAGGAGCCCACCACAAAACTTTAGACTGAGGGCCCACTTTCCAAACTTTTATTCCTCCTCTCCTCACTCAGCCGCTTTATTCTTCTAGTCTTTTCTCTACATACTATACTGTGTTCTTCTATTAAGCCTCTTTGGTTCCATAAAGAAATAGGCCATGAAATAGGCTAATATATAAATAGTTGAGCTCTAACTTTCACTCATTGATAAATAAGCTTCTTAGAGTTATGTGAGCTTTTTAAAACCTCGAATGAACTCACAACTCATATGGTATCCAATTTAAGAAAAATCTTGAATGGACAAAAAAGTGAATGACCATACCCGAAACCCCGAATTAATTGAATTTTCCGCAGCAAAAAATATGAATCTCTTTAATTATTCGAGTTCTCATGCAGAACCCACTAAACAAAATCTTGAACATCATGAAGGCTATTCAAATATCTCAGGGCACTTCTGCCATTGATTTCTACATGAGCTCGACAGCTTTAGGTGGTATATTTTTGGATTCAAGCTATTCCCAAGTCGGGGTATAATAAATCTCGAGAAATTTGAGTTTTGAATGAAAATCAACTCAAAAAATCAAATTTTTCTTGGAAAACACATTTCGATCCTTAATAAATGTCCATAGTTCCGTTACACAAAAAACACAATTTTATATATGAAGTGCAAAAAAGTGCACGACAGGGCACAAAGTGGGCAAAACATGGTGGTTTGTGTTAGTTTGTGCCCAGTCCTACACTTAGGGACAGATTTATTAAAATGTGAGTTTAGAGCTTAAATAAGAAGGAAAGTCTTTTTGCACTTGGGAGTGCTAAATGTTAGGTACGCCCAAGTGATTGGCCGTAAAACCCCGGGACGCTGCTCCTATCAGCAGAAAACTGCACCGGCTCTGGGTTATACCAGTGAGCTCCATGGAGCCATCCTCTTCTGGCTTCTTCTTGCTTCAAATTTCCCGAATCAGACGCACGTGCAGTAGAATGAAATAGTTGACTTTTAAGTTAAAGATCGACTTTTCTCGCATTTCCAGCCGCGCGAAGATAGAGGAAGACGGAAGAGGGTCGCTCCATCCCTATTTCACTATTTTTTCCGGATTTTTTTCATCCGATTTTCAAGATTTTTTCAGAATTTTCACCCGAACACTCCGAAAACTTCAGGGTGTTGCACAAAACCCAGGGCACATCAAAAAATCATTGGGACTTTTCCCATCGACTTATATGCAATCTAGACTGGTCTGAGATGCCGGATTTTCAGATTCTGACTTTTCTATCCTCGGGTTAAATAAATTCCAAAAAATTTGTGTTTTTTTTAAAAGTCTGATTTTATAAATTTAAATCCGAATACATTTGCGAAAATTGGCAGCCGTAAATTTGCCTGCATAAAAAAATGTGGATGCACGGCAGAAAAGTTGATCGCGCCAAAACCGTTGCGCTATTCGGACCAAATTGATGAGATTTGCCGGGGACGTTAAATTGATGCGGACGTCAAAATTCGAGTTTTGATTATTTTTCAGAGAAATTTGTCAATCGCTAGTGGCGACCTATCGCATTCAAGTTACTTCCAGGGTAGGGGTATGATAAATTTCAGATTCAAATTTGAATTCGAGTTGGTTTTAAACTTGAAATTGTGAGGTTTTGACCAAAAAAACCAACCCCAGTAGCACGCTCAATAGCACTTACTAACTGCATTTTTTATAAAAAAAAAAGTATTGTTTTCCTCATGTGGTGTGCACTCTACATGTCCAGTGGGGGACGCTATGTTCCCAAATAGGTGCCCCATAACAATTTGTTAAGAAAGTGACTCTTTTATCTCCACATACATAGAATTTCTGTGAGTCCTTCTGGATTCCCCAGCTCATTTTATAATAGCCCCTGCCTGTATTTAATCTATATGAGCAGGTAACATTAAACAACATTGGAAGAAGCATTAGAGCTCTTATCCATAAAGATATGCCATGTTTCTCTTTTCATTTATCTATACAACCAGAAATGTGATAATTACTCCCACAAAATACACTGAATGACATCACAAACATTAATTGTATATTATACAGCATACTTATCTTTTTATTGTTGACTTCTGAGATAGAGGGACAGTTCCAGAAAAGACTTTAATTTTTGCTTTAAGTTTGTTTGAGGACAAAGTCAATTAAAATATTATCGAGGGGCAACAGCTCAGATCAAAATCTGGAATTTACTGTCCGTATCTGGGATAAGCGTATAAAAAGCACTCATTTTATTTCGCTTTTTATTCAGCAGCTCTCCAGTTTTCAGTTTCAGCAACCCAGGGTCCTAGGGTCCAAGTTACGCTAACAGCCATGCTGAGAATGGAATATAAGGAGAGGCCTGAATAGAAAGATGAGTAATAAAAAGTAGCAATATCAATAAATTTATAGCCTTGAAGAACACTTGTATATTGTATGGGATCAGTGACCCCCATTTGAAAGCTGGAAAGAGTCAGAAAAAAAGCGATCAATTCAGTTAAAGTTAAAGGGATCCTGTCTTTGGAAATTATGTTTTTTTTCAAAACGCAACAGTTAATAGTGCTACTCCAGCAGAATTCTGCACTGAAATCCGTTTCTCAAAAGAGCAACCAGATTTTTTTATATTCAATTTTGAAATCTGACATGGGGCTAGACATATTGTCAATTTCCCAGCTGCCCCTGGTCATGTGACTTGTGCCTGCACTTTAGGAAAGAAATGTTTTCTGTCAGGCTGCTGTTTTTCCTTCTCAATGTAACTGAATGTGTCTCAGTGGGACCTGGATTTTACTATTGAGTGTTGTTCTTAGATCTACCACTCAGTTATCTTGTGTTAGGGAGCTGCTATCTCGTTACCTTCCCATTGTTCTTTTGTTTGGCTGCTGGGGGGGGGAAGGGAGGGGGGTGATATCACTCCAACTTGCAGTACAGCAGTAAAGAGGGATTGAAGTTTATCAGAGCACAAGTCACATGACTTGGGGCAGCTGGGAAATTGACAATATGTCTAGCCCCATGTCAGATTTCAAAATTGAATATAAAAAATCTGTTTGCTCTTTTGAGAAATGGATTTCAGTGCAGAATTCTGCTGGAGAAGCACTATTAACTGATTCATTTTGAAAAAAATGTTTTTTCCCATGACAGTATCCCTTTAACTTAAAGGTGAACCACCCCTGTAAAGGGTCCAAATTACCCCAGCAACCATGCATTGATTTAAATAAGAGACTGGAATATGAATAGGAGAGGCCTGAATAGAAAGATGAGTAATAAAAAGTAGCAATAACTATAAGGGGGTTATTTACTAAAACTCAAATTAATCTCAGGTTTTTTTAAACAAAGTCAACCAAACTCCCTTCCACAAATCAAACTCATTTATCAATAATTTTTCTTGAAAAAATCGGAGTGACAAAATGTCACAACAAAAATCAAACATTAATTTGTATCGTACGTTTGACTCTCCAAAAACTCAACTTTATCGAATTTCTGCCGTGAAAATTAGATTTTTTTTGGATTATTCAGCGCAGATCACGATGCCAAGAAACAACTTCATGGACATCTGTCATTGACTTCTACATGACCTACATCTCCAAATGTTTGAGGGTTTTTTTTCCTCTAAAAATTTGCGTTTTCCCCCTGGAAAACCATGAGCAGAAAAAAATTGAAAAAAATTTGAAAAAAATTTGAAAAGCTGGAAAGAGTCAGAAGAAGAAGACAAATAATTCAAAAACTATGAAAAAGAAGAAATGGATACAAATTGAAAAGATGCTTAGAATTAGACATCCTATAACATACTAAAACTTAACGTAAAGGTGAAACACCCCTTTAAGTTGCGTGCATATGGACATATTGCCTGTTCAACCAGTTGTATGATTCACAAGTTAATTTAAAGGCGAGCAACCCCTTTAAGAATCCATAACCAAATATGAAAGACAAAGAGTAACTCACACTTGGTAATTAACGCAATAAAGTTCACTAATAGTGTGTACTAGTACGAAACTCATAGCAGCCAATCAGCTGTTTGCTTTCAGGCAGGCATCCAGTAAATACTACCTGCTGGCTGGTTACTATGGGTTACTAGACTTGGTACAAACTATGTGACCCTAAAGAGTGAAGAGAAGGGCAGGAGAGGAAGTGAATCTGAATTCCAAGTGAGGGGGAGTTGTGCAAATGTTTATGTAATAATGGGGGCAAACTTTGCAAACATTTTGATGCCACAGCAACCAATCAACAGATAGCGATAATTGTTCTGCTGTTTGAAAGCAAACATTTATTAATAGTGATTGGCGAATTTGCGCCGTTTCGCTTCGCTGAAAAATTCACGAATTTCTCGCGAAACGGCGAAAAATTTGGCGCCGGCGCCCATTTTTGACGCCGGCGCCCGTTTTTGACGCCGGCGCCCGTTTTTTGCGCCGGCGTCCGTTTTTTCGGAAAAAAAATTTTGACGCCGGCAAATTTTTGCCGCGAATTCGCGCCTGGCAAATAAATTCGCCCATCACTATTTATTAATGTTCGAGTTGTGTTTTACATGAAAATTTTAGTTTTTCGATTTGTATTTCTGGTCAAAAATCACATTTTTGGGTTACAAAAACTCAAGATTTTCGAGTTAATTTTTTGAGATTTATTATACCCCAACCCTGGAAATAGCTTGAATCTGAAAATACTCCTGTCAAGATCATGTAGGAGTCAACGGCAGAGGTCCCTTTAACCGTCTGAAGATGTTAATAGCCTTCATGATGTTCCAGTTTTTTTCTGGGGGTTTTGCCTGAAAGCTTTAATGATTCGAGTGATTTGATGGTTTTTTTCGCTTAAAACCCAATCAATTCGAGTTTTCAGGTTTCGCAACTTAAACTCGCAGAATCAAGTTTTTCCCATTCGAGTTTTTTCTTTCGTGGTATAAAAACCTGTAACATTCGAACTTTGATAAAAAAAAAAAACCTTAATTGGTAGATTGCTTTTACAACAACTAGAACAAAAATTGTATAGAACTACCCCTTGAATCTTGACATGGGGAATGTCAACTTCCCAGACCAGAAGGAGCTGATTGAGTTAATGTAATTTACTAAAGGGGAGATGAGAATCTCTGTCTACTCCTGGAGGGCAGTTAACATTCATCTGAGACTGCCATAAAGTCACCGAGTACTTTCAACCTACGTATGTTCTAATGTCAGATGGAGCAATTAGCTGATATTGTACATTACATGAGCCGTAATGATGCAACGCTTGTGTGACTATTCAACAACAGGAATGCTGGTTTCCATAGCAAAAATAACACACTGTGACCAAATGTTTTTTCTAAGTTGTCACAACTTGACGGTTTGGTCGGGATACAGACACATTAAAGGCATGAGTGAGAGTTTCATTATTATTGTTATTATTATTATTATTATTAACATTTTCTCTTGCAGAACAACTCCTCCAACCCATGGATTCTGAATTCAAGCAGCAGAAGAGTAAAGAAATGGGCAGAGGACATACACCTACCTTCAGAATTATGTGCAAGCTAGGGGGGACATCCAAGTGCCACCTACTAGATGCTACTAGTAGAAAAGTCCTGTTTGATTTATGATACAGTGCAGTCTCAATAGGGGTACCATTTATGCCATCATGTTTCTTAGAGTAATGTAATATAAGCTTCATCATATTAAAATAAGAAATGCTCTAAATATAATCAGTTAAAAATGATGTACCTTTACTGAAATAATTAAGTTATTCTTCACTCTTCTCTGCTCCGTCTTTAGTCTTTCTTCAGTAAGGAGGTGGTCTTTTGATCTAAAACAGACTTTCGGGGATTCCTTTTTAGTGATGGGCGAATTTATTCACCAGACGCGAATTCGCGCGATTCGACACCAGCGAATAAATTCGCGAAAAAATTCGGGACGCCGGCGTTGTTTCGCAAATTTTTTGCCGTTACGCAAATTTTGCGGGAAATTCGCAAATTTTCCGGTGAATCGATATGGCGCAAATTCACCCATCACTATTCCTTTTGCCTAAAAAATTTATTCAAGCTAAATCTTTTAAAATCACGCAAGAAATGCTGTCTCTCTACATGCAGGATTTGTGCTGAAGTCAGTTATTTTGTTAGGGAGTGTTCGTGCTCGAATCAGTTATTTGAGTGAGCTCTAATACATCTTCTAGGCAAAAGGAGCCCCCCTATAAGATATATTGGATCTAACTGTCAATGAATATCTGACACCCAACTGCTGCATGAAGAGAGAATGAAGAGAAACAGAAGCTGAGAGAGGGATAGTGAATATAAACTTGATTATTTCAGAATTTTTAATTGATTTAAAAATGTATTTACTAAAACTCAAATTTACCAATTTTTTTTATTAAAACAAAGTTGACCAAACTCCCATGCATGAATTGAACCCATTTATCAAAAAATTTTCACAAAAAAGTCGGAGCAAGAAATAACTCGCAACAAAATCTAGCATCTAGCAAAAAGATTTTTATTATTGACTTTAATGCATTTGGACAAAATTGTCGCGGGTGTCTAAATTGATGTGCATCAAAACAATTTTGACTCTCATTGACTTCAATGCTTTTCGCAAATTTTTTGTTGTTTCGCAATTTTCACATGAAATTCGCAAATTATCCGGCAAAACAAAACAAATTCGCCCATCACTAGATATAATACATCTTTAAAACTTTGAGTGTGCCCCTTAAAAACCCTGACCAAATAAATTTGAGGTTTAATAAATCGGCTCCTAAATCTTCATTTTTGTGTTAGTTCCCCTTTAAGTTGTCTACTAGTTTTTCCCACAATGGATAAAATAATATGGAGACTTGAAAGGTCTTTTTATCAACATTCTGATTTTAGAGGTTTTAGAAAACCATGGAAAAACTAAACTAAAACCTTGAACTCAAAGTAATTTATTAAAAAAGTCAATGAATGGCTAAAAATACTAAAATAATCCAAATACTACTTCAAAAACCTCAAAACAAAAATTATTTGTGCAAAAACAACCAAACCCCACAAACCTCTAAAAAGCTTGAATTAGAGGGGCAAATTCACTAAGATGCCAAGTTGCGCCAGGCGCAACTTCGCCGCACTTCGCCGCACTTCGCCAGGCGTAGTTTCGCCAGCGCTTCGCAAATTCACTAAAATCCGAAGTTGCGCACAGGGGTAGCGTAAGGTTGTGGAGTTGCGCTAGCGTTGTTTCGCTATATAAAGCGAAGTTGCGCTAGCGAAGGCTAATTTGCATACGGCGCAAAATTCAAATTTCAATGGAGGAACACGTATCTGCACTACAAATGCCTAGAAAACCTTCAAATCAGCAAATAAAAATTTTATTTTGCCCTACACATGTGTCTAGGTAAGTTGCCATGAGTCAGGAAATGTAGGGGGGAGGAAGGGGAGCCCCAAAATTTTTTCGATCTTTTTCAGCCTATCAGCCATCATGTAGAAAACACGCCAGCGTTTTTTGGGACTAAGAGAAAAAAATGACTTTTTTTTAAACAATCCCTTTCTACTCTATTGCGCTTCGCCAGGTCTGAGATGGCGAAGGAAGTCTAGCGTAAAAGGTATCATTCAGTACACTGCGCAAGTTAGTGAATTTGCGTAGTTTCGTCGCTAGCGAAGATTCGCCTGGCGTAAGGTTGCGAAGTAACACTAGCGAAACTACGCCAGCGTTCGTTAGTGAATTTGCGCAGTAGCGAAAATGCCAAACGCTAGCGAATTAACGCTAGCGTTCGGCGCTTCGCGTCATAGTGAATTTGCCCCAAAGAGTTTACAATTGGAAAGAACAATATCCACTGACTTCTATATGACTTTGACAGCTTTCACATGGGGACGTTTTGTATATTAATAAATCATAAATTTTTTGTAGTTTAGAATAATTAGTATAATCCCTAATTTTTAGCGCTACAAAATACGATTCCTAAAAATGAAAGCAATAAGAACATTAGTAATTCAACCCTTTGGTTATGTAAAAGCATTGTGGTATGTACAGGGCCACCATTAGAAATCACAGGGCCCGTACAACAAAATTTTCGAGGCCCCCTGGGCCCCGCCCACCCTGGCCCCAAGCCCCCCAGATGCTGCACACTCCACATCACAGTTAAAAGACCACACAGACATCAGCGCTAAAAAAGGTAACCCCCGCAGACACAAGTTATAAAAAGCTATTGGGGACTAGGGCCCCCCATAAAAGTTTTTTTTAAAAAGCATTGGTGCCAGGGCCCCCCTTACAAGTTAAAAAAAATTGGGGATCCCAAAAATATTTTTTTTAAAAAACATTGGCGCCAGGGCCCCCCTTACAAGTTAAAAAAAATTGGGGCCCCAAAGAATATTTTTTAAAAAAAACATTGGTGGCAGGGGCCTATAGAGTATTAAAATAATACATTGGTGGCCAGGGGATTAAAAAAAATAAAAAATCCCACATTGGTGTTCAGAGGAATTGAACTTGTGGCTTCAGGACTTCAACTTCACCTCCTTTTGGGACTTTGGGTCTTTTTGCCGCTTCAGGATTTCAATTTCGGCTGTTTTCGTGGCTTCAGGTCTTTTCGCCGCTTCATGACTACGGCTGTTCGGCTTTTTGGCACTTCCGCATTTCATTTTCGGGACTTCGGAAGGAGGTTGCGCGGCTTCGTCGCTGTCAAGTGGGGCCCGGCTCTTTCGAAAAGTTCAGCACTTCCGAGCCCCCCTTCAGGCCCGGGCCCAGTACACTTGTACCCCCTGATGGCGGCCCTGGGTATGTACATGTCTAAATGGTTCCTTATGATTCCTACTGGGCAGTACAGTGGTGAGTATTATTACCTTGATTTCTAGGTTTGATTCCAGCCAGAGCACTATCTGCAATGACTTTGCATTTTTAACTATCCTATAGTGGTGAGTCCATTCCATGACAAGACCCAGTTCTTAGTTTTATCATCCAATCCAGTAGATACTCCACTTTCCAGGAACCTCCCAGCTACAGCTTTAACCTCCTGTTTTTTCTTCTTCTTCTTGTCACTTGTTATGCAAACGACCTTAAAGAGGTGGTTCACCTTTTAGTATGTTAGAGAACGGCCAATTCTAAGCAACTTTGCAATTTGTCTTCTTTTTTTAATTATTTGCCTCTTTCCAGCTTTCAAATGGGGGTCACTAACCCCATCTAAATTTTCTAAATATTTTGTGGTTGGGAGTTAGTAAATAGTAGAGTTTTAGTAAATAGGCCCCCTACGTGACACTTGGTAATAATGTAGTAGAACATGTGCACATGGCTCTTATCCATAAAGATATGTCATCATTCTGATTTATCTATACAACCAGAAGGGTGATAATTACTACCACAAAATACACTCAATAACATCACAAACATTAATTGTATGATAGTATGCAACATACTTATCTATTACTAGTTGGCTTCAGAGATAGCGATAGAATTTTGTATGATTCTGCTCAATTAGGAGTCCTTAACCTAAACTGGTGGACAAATAGTAATTGACACTTGCAAAGGTGGTAATGTAATAAAATGTATATAGTGTGTACCAGTATGAAACTCGTAGCATCCAATCAGCTTTCAAACAAGCATCCAGTACATGCTACTTGCTGACTGGTTACTATGGGTTACTAGACCAGGTGCATTATCGCATTGACACTAAAGAATAATAAAAAAAAGCAGTATTTAAGTGGATCTGAGTCCCAACTGGCAGGAAGATGTTGAAATATTTATGTTATAATAGTGGCAAACTTTGCAACCATTCTACTACCATAGCAGCCAATAAAGGGGCAGCATTTAATGTTCGGCTTTTTGAAAGCAAACATCTGATTCGTAGCTATGGTTTCCCAGACCTAAAACAAAGATTGTACAGGTATGGGACCTGTTATCCAGAATGCTCGGGACCTGTGGTTTTCCATAAGGGATCTTTCCGTAATTTGGTTCTTCATACCTTACGTCTACTAGAAAATAATGCAAACATTAAGGGGCAGATTTATCAAAGGTCGAATTGAATTTTCAAATGAAAAAATTTGAATTTCAAGCTATTTTTTGTGTACTTCGACTAGGAAATAGTCCAAATTCGATTAGAATTTGAAAAAAAAATCGAAAAATTAGAATATCAAAATTTATCATGTACTGTCTTTTTAGAAATTTGAGTTCGACCATTCGCCACCTTAAACCTGCCAAATTGCTGTTTTGGAGTCAACCTATTTGGAGTCAATTGGTGGACTTTGAAAAATCAAAGTTTTTTTGGGGAAAAACTTCTAATCGAATTCGATCGAATGCGCTATTCCTTCTATTCGTTGAATATGGACCTATTTGATCGAAAACGGACCTATTCGACCAAAAAAAAACTTTGACTTAATTTCGGGTGATCTTTTTGAATTCGAATTTCAAAGATTTTTCAATTCTAAATTCGACCCTTGATAAATATGTCCCTAAATAAAGCCAATAGGCTGGTTTTGCTTCCAATAAGGATTAATTATATCTTAGTTTGAATCAAGTACAAAGTACTGTTTTATTATTACACAGAAAAATGAAATCATTTTTAACAATTTGGATTATGTGCATAAAATGAAGTCTTAAGGGAGATGGCCTTTCTATAATTCAGAGCTTTTTGCATAATGCGTTTCTGGATAACAGATCCTGTACCTGTTACTGGTACCAGAAAGGTCCAATTACGGAAAATGACATCTCCCATAGACTCCATTTAATCCAAATAATCCAATTTTTCTTTTTCTGTGTAATAATAAAACAGTAGCTTGTACTTGATCCCAACTAAGATATAATTAATCCTTATTGGAAGCAAAACCAGCCTATTGGGTTTATTTAGGGGCAGGTTTATCAAAGGTTGAAGTGAAAATTTGAATCCAAAAAATTCAAGTAGTAATAGAGAATAGTCCAAATTTGATTTGAATTTGAAATAAATGTGAGAATTCGAATATCGAAAATTATCATGTACTGTCTCTTTAAAAATTCGACTTCAACCATTCGCCATCTAAAACCTGCTGAATTGCGGTTTTAGCATATGGAGGACCTTCTAGAACCTATTTGGAGTCAATTGGTGGACTTTGAAAAATCTGAGTTTTTTATTAAAATACTTCGAATCAATTTTGATTGAATGTGCTGTTACTTAGATTCATACGATTCGAATTCGATCGAATAACGGCCTAATCGATAGACGACGGACCTATTTGGCCAAAAAAAAAAAAACACTTTGATTTTTTGATAAATTTCAATTGGTCTTTTTTGATTCGAATTTCGAACTTATGGGAGTTCAAAAAAACTCCGAAATTCGACACTTGATAAATCTGCCCCTTAATGTTTACATGATTATATAGCAGACTTATAGAAGATGTGAAGATGCAAATTACAGAAAGATCAGTTATCCGGAAAACTCCAAGTCCCGTGCATTCTGGATCACAGGTCCCATACCTGTATTATGTTACCCATTGAATTTTTAGATTGGAAATATTACCTCCAAGACCAAATGGAACCAACCTAATATAAATGCAAAGTGAGGATCCGGACTCCTGCATGGCAGTTAACAATCATTTGAGAGTGCAATAAAGTCCCTGAGTACTTTAAACCTATGTAAAGTCAGTTCTTATATCAGACAGGGACAATTAGCTGATACTGTAAGTTACATGAGTCGTAATGATGTAACGTTTGTGTGAATGTTAAACGAAGGTAATTGTAGTTTCCATAGCAAAGGAAAAATAACACACGGTAACCAAATGATTTTCTAAGTTGTCACAACTTAGGCTTGGTCGGAAAACATACACGCAAAGTTCAACTTTGCCTTTTTTTTATTATTTTCTCATTTTTTGAGAGATGCTCATTATACTGAAATGAATTTCAATTTTTTTTCTCTAAAATTGTGTTTGTTTTTAGGCGGCAGATTTATCAATTGTCGAATTACGAGTTCATGGGAGTTTTTTAAAATTCCCACAAACTCCCATGAACTCGAAATTCGACCAATCAAAATTTATTAAAATACTCTAATTTTTACAGGTCGGGTAAATAGGATCGACGCTCAAACTCGAATTGAATTAGATTCAAACTCGATTTGAGGTTTTTTTTCTCTGAAAAAAACTTGTATGTCAGGAAGGCTGCAAACAACTCCAAATTGATCCCAGGACGTCTTCCATAGGCTAAAACAGCAATTTGGCAGGTTTAATAAGGTGGAGAATAGTCGAATTTGAGTTCTTAAAGGGCCAGTGTATGATAAATCTAAAAAATCAAATTAGAATTTTTAGAAAAACTCAAATTTAATTTTAATAATTACCTAGTCAAATTTGACAGTTTTGGACATAAAAGAAACTTGAAAATTTGAGTTTTCACTTCGAACCTTAATAAATATGCCCCTCAATGTCTCTAATGGAGTTATGTAATAATAGTATTACATTTGCTCAGTTGCAGTAACCTATAGCATTTTATTACATATCCCCAGTAGGGTTTTAGAGAAATGTTATTACATTTGGGGGTAAAAATTCAAGATTTATAAAGTTTAAAAAGCAAGAAAAACTTGAATACAAAATTTCACCAACTAAAAGCAGTCAAGGTCTCATAGAAGTCAATGGGAGCTGCGCTAATACTATCAGTCCTTTTTAAGACACTCAGATTTTTAGAGGTTCTTTTGGATTTTTCCACTAGTAATTGAAAAATGTAAATATTTAGGGGGTTATGTAAAAAAAGGCACTAAAGATGGCCATGGGCAAATGTCTCCCTTTTCGCTTCGCAAAAAAAAATCGCAAATTTTCAACAAAATTCATGAAATTCGAGAAAAAGCAAAAAATTCATGGAAAAATCATTAAATCGAAAGTTCACAAAAAATTGGTGAAATTCTGACATTTTCACAAAAAATATTGGGAAAATCTTGAAAAAATGGAAGATCGGACATTTTCACTCAAAATCAGGAAAATCTGAAATTTCGTGGTAGATTTGTGAATTTGTTTGCCTGCGGCGAAACGCAGAAATTCCATGTGAAATTGTGCCAGGCACCCTCCCACTATACTTTACTCCTTTTCTCTATCTATTTCTTCTCTTCCTCTTTCCTTTTTCTTAATCACCTCTTTCAGGTTGGGGATCCCTAGGTTGAAAATAAGAAAATTTTCCAGGGTATACCAGATACAAAATATGGTTATAAAGTTGACTTTGTATATGCAAAATGTGTTGAAACCTTTTGGAAATAAATAAATACCTTTTGAAAAAAAAAAAAGGAGGTGTCCATAGATGCGCTAATAATATCATATGAAACTAATTTTCATACAATCTTTAGTGCGTGTATGGTGGAAGATGAGCCAACAGATATCAGAAGAAGACTTGGATATCGGTGGCTTGTCGATCAGGCTGGCCGGAAAATTTTGATTGAGCACCTTTGAAGGTTCCTAAACCTTGGCCACTGTTAGTGCTGAATCATCAGATACACACAGAATTCTATCAGTAACGTAACTAGAGGGTATACGTGATGCGCAGCCGGGCCCCCCTCCGTACACGATTTTCAGGCCCGATTACAGTGGTGCGCAAGCTGCCGAGGGGCCCTGATGGGGTGTGGGCCTTGGCCCGCTCGCACCCCCTGCTCCCCTGTAGTTCCGCCACTGAATTCTATTGTTTCTATCTGTACATCTGACAATTCAGCTCTACACGTGTATATTGAAACTAATGATCTTTCTTGGAAACATCTTTTCCAGGAAAGATCTTAATTGTTACGTCTATGGCCACCTTTAGTTTGCCCAGGAGCAGTAACTCATTGCAGCCAACCAGCAAGCAGCATTTACTGGTCAACTGTTTAAAAGCACGCACCTTATTGGTTGCTTTAGGTTACTTCTTCTGGGCAAACTTAGTGCCGTTTTTTTTACATATTGGAGTTAGAGGGTTTTATTCATGTTTTCATGGTTTGACAGTTGATCAGATTACAAAAGGGCCATATCCAAAGCAACACATAAATCTCAATAAAAAAATACCCTTTATTAAAAAATTACTTCCCTCAACCCCCACAGTCGGATTCAGGGAAGACTAATCTCCCCGAACTGCCTTCCCCTGCCTTCCCGCCGGCTATAATGAAAGCACTCGGAGTGCTTCGTTTTCCAAAGTCGCCTTATAGTTTCCTCGTCAGGAAAACTTCGGAAAACGAAGCACTCCGATTGTCCGGTGCCTTCCCCTGCCTTCCTGCCGGCTAGAAAAGGCAGGGGAAGGCACCGGGCAACTAAACTCCCCAAAGCTGACTGTGTGTCTCTACCCTAAAACTGCAGTACTTCTGCATGCATTGACCAGCTCGCCCCTAGTATATATGCCTGTATGTTTTCTACTACATTATTAGCGTGTGCACAGCCACAGAGACTCCCTTTATTGGACATTAATTTCCAATAGTTCAAAAGACTGTGGCTATATTATGGTGGTGCTCTATACAGAAACTGTACTAGTATTGCTTTACTTGGTTCCCCTGTTACATACGCTGAAAAAAGTAGGATGGCACACACTAGTAGCAAATGTGCTAAAACATCGGTGCTTTTATTTCGATTTCCAACACAACGTTTTGGAGATACAACCTCCTTTATCAAGTGATAAAGGAGGTTGTACCTCCGAAACGTTGTGTTGGAGATCAAAATAATAGCACCAATGTTTTAGCACATTTGCTCCCTTTATTGTACAGTACAACATTATCAATTGTGGCTAAACATCTGTCAAAATTAGTGGTGTGTGTCCTGTGCCACCCCTTCCTGTTTTGTTTAGAATTGTTGGCTTGCAGACTGGTGGGATAATGACTAGGACTTTAGTCGGAGGAGATCTGAAGGTGCTTTGATAACCAGAATGCTGATAGTAAACTGAGAATACACTAGAGCCAGAGTCGGACATTGGAATAACTCCTGCCAGATGAATATACTCACATCTCAGCAGTCAGTAGCACCTCGGAATTAGGTATGATATATTCCTGCTTTACACCGCTCACCTCCATATACCTCAGCTTCCTTTTTTTAACTATATTGTATGTGATATACAGCGTCTAATCTGCATTGATGGAACGACTGAAGCAAAGCTTTATGCACACAGGAGACTGGATTAATTGCTCGATGGGATCATTTTGAACTTTTTTTGTTCCAACAAAGGGATTCAATTGCTAATAATGTAGTAAAACCATGCAATTTACAGCAGGAGTGCTCAATGCCTGCAGAAGTAAAGTGAGAGGGAACATTATTGTTAACAGTAGTAGCATTGAGCATTATCAACTTATGAGAAGGATTGTTGCTAATATCACTTAGCTAATGATTGTGCCTCATATTACTAATAATACATACTGGAGGGGGCCCTCTCCTTTGATACTACTGTGGTTAAAGGTCTCTAAATCCTGCCACACTGCACTGCTCAACCACTCTTTACTCTTTAGTTGCTACACTACAAATCCCAGAATACTTGAACATATGATCAAGTTTGTATTCTCAAAGCAATATTGTACAAAAAAACTTTCCCCATCTCTCCAGGGTCTGCAGCAGCATTAAAATGCAAAATAGTCCTCCAATGAGAATCCCCAGCTAAAGCTTAGTTTCCCAGCACTGAACAATTCTATCCCATGTTTGATTCCAATGTAATATAATGACCCAACAAAATAAATCTCTGTATGTAAGATAAGAGCAAGATGGATGACATATTGTTGGTAATCAGCATTCTCATTAGTCGATTGTCTTGCATCTGTTTTTGAATTCTCATTGGGGAATTGGTTTTCATGTGTAATTATGTTTTTTCTCAACTTCTATAGAGAACTAGGGGGACAGCTTTATAGTTGGGTTTCTCTTTAAGGGAAGAACTTTTTAATGTTATCATAATAAAGGGCATTCTTCTGTATTTCTATTGAGGTTAAACCTGTGTTACTTTAGATGGGGGTAGGTAAATCAATTCTTAATTGAACAACACTCTATACTAAGATACTAATATAAGTTACAAGGAGTAGTTCATGTAGAAATAACTGTATCACAAATGATGCCCAAAAGTCTTATGGATTGCCCACAGTGCTTAGGGTAGCCAATTATGAGGCATCTCCACCATAAAGATATAGAGATACAATATTATCTGACACTGATACAGTATCATAACTTCACTGCTTTTAGTCCATAAAACTGATGTAGAGATAAGTCGCACGTCTTATAACAAAAAATGAATGTTACACAAAATAGTGGCAATAACACATGTATTTGTGCAGATCAGAAATTCATTGGTGAATGGATCTGAAATGGCTCCATCATGCTCCAGTAGATGTTCATTACTCTTTTACTTTCATGTAGGCTCTTATTAAGCAGAGCAAAAAATAAGAAGTGGCCTCCAGTTACTCAGCCTCCAGTCTGCTTGTTTCTTGTCCACTTGTGAAAGGGGCCCTTGTGATCCCTCCTTCAATCAGTTATTAAACAGCTATTTTTTGCTATTTAAAAATGTTCAATTACTTCCGTCTACACAGTTGAGAAACCACTTAATGAAGGCTACCTTTTTAAAAGACCCATTTTTAATAATATAAATATTAATGGTAGATGACTCAATAGGATATTCAAAAGAGACTATATCAGAATACTATGACTTTGTACCAGCAAGGTTTTACAGACAAATTTAATCATCTTCTATGAAGAGATGGGCAGAAACCTAGACTCAGGGGTGGCAGTGGATGTGCTTAGATTTTGCTAAAGCATCTGATACAGTGCCACGCAGAGATTTAATTAAAGGATAATTATACCCCCCAAAATGAATATGTAAGCAACAGATAGTTTATATCACATTAAGTGGCATATTAAAGAATCTTATCAAACTGGTATGTATATTATTGCCTTGAACTACCATTTTGTGATGGTCTGTGTGCTGCCTCAGAGATCACCTGACCAGAAATACTGCAGCTCTAACTGAAACAGGAAGAAGTGTAGAAGCAAAAGAAAGAACTCTGTCTGTTAATTGGCTCATGTGACCTAACATGTATGGTTTGTTTGTTATGTTTGTGTGCACAGTGAATCCTACGATCCCAGGGTTTTCTATTTAGGATAACCCAATGGCACATACTACTAAAAAAGTATATTATTATGAAAATTGTTTATTTACATGAAGCAGGGTTTTACATATGAACTGATTCATGTTTTTATAGAGACCTACATTGTTTGGGGGGTATAGTTTTCCTTTAAGGAAAATCGGCTTCAAACATAATACTTGAACTTTAATAGGGAACTGGCTGAAGGATTACAAAGAGTGTGGTAAAGGGAACATTTTATAATTGGACTAGTGTTGTTAGCGGAGTGCTGCACAGCTCTGTACTTGGCCCTTTGCCTTTAATTTGTTTATTAATTACAACGTGAAGCAAAAATATTAAGTAATTACACGTTACCGCAATGAGTTGCTTCGGATGTACTAAGACTACAATGTGATATCAAGAACTGTGTTTGAGTGAAGAATTCACTTGGGCGTGTGCTAAATAATAGAAGCCTTGAGGCTTATTTTAACTATAAAGAATATTACTACTTTGCAATCATCTTGTCTTATCATTACAAAGAACCACCCTCACATATATATGTGCAAATCCACAGCAAAGGAGAAGCACATCTTCTACAGACTAAGAGGGTTATTTATCAAAGGTTGAGTTTGTGAAGATTTTCCTACCTCGAATCTTTGCTTATTTATGAAAAAATCTAAATGTAAAAAACTCGATTGAATGCAATCAGGGACAAAACTCGAATACCTCAAATTTATCAAGTTTTCAAGCAATAACAGTTTAAAAAAACTGAAAATCATAAAGGCAAATAACATCTTCAAATGATTAAAGGGACCTCTGCCATTGACTTCTACATGACCTCAATAGATTTTATCTGGAGTATTTTTGGATTCTGGCTTTTTGCAGCTTTGGGCACAATAAATCTCTAAAAATTCTAGTTTTTAGTGAAACTACCCTAGAAATAAACCCCTAAGAAATGTAAGTTAAAATATTTTCAATGCTGTCAAAGTTATTGTACGTTATTGAAATTTAAAGCTGTATCTGTCTCTCACTGTTCTCTGCTGATTCATGGGTCAATGCAACAGAATTATAAAATAAGCAAATTGCACAGAAACAACCTATGAAAATATGCTTTGGTAAGCATGAGTAGAAAGATAAAGTATTTTCTTAGCAAAACACCTCTTGTGAAGGCAGGGTCTGGAGGGCAAGGTTTCCTTCTTCACATTTCCATGTGTAATGGAGTCTAAGTCAGGATTCCAAAATGGCGTCCAAGATGGTGGCTCCCTGGTTCCTCACGGACGCAGCCGGATGACATCCACCTCTTCCCGCACTCAGATTGGTCGACGGCGACGGAATGGGCGTTGGCGTCAATAATCGGCGCCGGCGTCGGTCGCATACGTCAGCGCGTCGGTCGCTGACGTCAGCGCGTCCGCGCACACGTTATGACGCCGATGCATCCAAAATTGGCGCCAAACCTGGGCCTATAAGAAGGAACTCTGGGAAGTCATCAGTGCCCAATTATAGGTTTAGTTTACTACTCCTGGGTGTGATTCATTGCGAACTTCTTGATATTTGTGTACCAATTTTTGCCTGAAATATTCGACCTTGAACCTCTTCTGCCTGGACTGATCTTGTTGCCTGTTTGACCATTCTTCTGTCTCATCCTCATATGTACTGCGAACTTGGACATTGTTATTTCCTCCCTTGGTCCTCACTACTCCTGAGGCCTTAGGCCTTACATTATAATTGGGCCATGGACCCTTCGGAGGAGAATCCAGCGCCGCCTGATGTCGGTGGAGCGCTTCGTGGTCTGGCTTCCCGGATGCAGTCCTATGAGGTACAGCAGTCTCACTTTGGTCAGGCTCTGGAAACAATTCTTGCAAAGCTGTCGGCTCTAAAACCCGCTGATCCTATTCCTGCACCTGTACCTGTGGCTCCGCTTCACGTCTCCGAGCCTCGCATTCCGGCTCCACCACTCTACAGTGGTGATCCTGCAGCCTGCCGTGGGTTTATCAACCAGTGCGAGGTCCACTTTGCACTCGCACCCAGCCAATTCATTTCTGAACGTGCCAAGGTGGGCTTCATATTCTCCCGTCTGCAAGGGAAGGCATTGGAGTGGGCTTCGCCTCTATGGGAGAAGGAGGATCCCATTATCGATAATGCCAGAGCCTTCGTTCGTGAACTTCGAGTGGTCTTTGATGCTCCGGGTCGTGCCACTGCTTCCTCCGCACGCCTGTTCCATCTTCAACAGGGAACTCGCTCAGTCTCGGAGTACGCCATTGAATTCCGCACCCTGGTTGCAGAGACTTCGTGGAATAATGACGGGTATCACGCTGCCTTTTACAACGGCCTGGCGATACGTATAAAGACTGATCTGGTGTCCAGGGAAATTCCATCCCGTTGGGAAGATCTAGTCGCCCTGGCCATAAAGGTAGATACTCGGCAGAGGGAGTTTCAAGCTGAACTCGACAGAGAGCGCTCCCCAACCAAAAGATTCCACAGGTTCCAACCTACTCTGGCTCCTCGTTTTCAAAGACCCTTTCTTCCCAACCCGGCTTCCACCTTGTCTTCTCCAAATCCTGCGACTCCTGCCTCTTCTTCCCTGCCTTCGGAAGAACCAATGCAGATTGGACGGGCTCGTCTGACCGAACAGGAAAAGCTTCGGAGAAGGGCTGCTGGACTTTGCCTCTATTGTGGCGGAAAATACCACTTCGCCTATGAGTGCCCAGTGAAGCCGGGAAACGCCAACATCTAGGTAAGACTGGGGAGACTTACCTGGGTGGAATTGGTCCCTCTCCCCATTCTTCTGCTCAACGCTTCCTCCTTCCTGTGCAGATTCGTTTTGGAACCCAGACGATTTCTTCTAAAGCTTTCCTTGACTCCGGCGCAGCTGGGAATTTCATGGATAAAGTCTTTGCTGAAAGCCACTCCATTCCCCTGCGATCTCTGGCTGTTCCTCTTCGTGCATTGGCGATTGACGATCGTCCACTATCCTCTGCTACAATTTCCCACTCCACCGATGAACTTTCCGTTATTGTGGGATCCATGCACCTTGAAAGATTGTCCTTCCTTCTAATCGATTGTCCTTCTACCCCCATTGTACTTGGTATGCCCTGCTTGAATATTCATAACCCAGTAATCGATTGGGCTTCGTCTCAGATCTCCCGATGGAGTTCCTTCTGCCAACAAAATTGTTTACCCACCAAATCCATCATTAAAGTTTCATCTGTGTCTTCCAATTCTTCTTTGCCCTTTGTTTATCAAGCCTTCTCTGATGTCTTCAATAAAAAGTCTGCCGAAGTCCTGCCTCCCCATCGTCCCTATGATTGCCCCATCAAACTTCTTCCTGGAACCATGCCTCCCAGGGGTCGCACCTATCCGCTTTCTCCTTCTGAAACCTGTGCCATGAAGGAGTACATTCAAGAGAATCTGCAAAGAGGCTTTATTCGTCCTTCCTCTTCCCCGGCTGGAGCCGGCAAATGTTTCCCGTGTGTTCCAGTTTTATACCGGTCATCTAAAAAAACTGTACAGGATAGTGTAGCTGTTTAAAAGGTATAGAATTATGGTATAAAATTGCTTGTATATTATACCATATATGTTGTTTCATCTGGAAATGTGAATGTTCCAGATTTATTAAACTCAATGTATGTAGATGTCAAAGGGAGTTGTCCTGGCAAGATTCAAGTAGATTTTTTTCATCTGAGTTTTTTTGAAAGTTTTTAAATTCAAATTTTGATAAATAGGTCTTGCAAGAGATTCTGCTCTTTTCACTTGTATACTTACTATTCCATTATTCTATTGACACAAAGGAACGGTGAAGCTACCTCTAGTCTAGGCCATAACTCCAGAACTTATTTTAGTTGGGCAGGTTCTGGTTGAAATTTGGCAAACCATTTCGGTTAAGGTTGGGTGCTGGTCAGACTGGGGAAGACTGGGAGACTTCTTCCAAAGATTTCTTGTCTTGGAACCAGAGTTGCACACAGAAGTAAAGAGCAACATGATGTGTGAAGGGGTTGGGTACGGGTCCTACAATGGCAACATTTTGCGGGTTAGGGTCGGGGTTGGGTTAAGGATTTGCAGGTTAGGGTTAGTTGCAAGTTGAGTTTTTTCCTGACCCGCATATCACTAGCGTACGCATCACTCCACTTTGGAAATTACACCAACTGGCCTTCTGCATCCAATTTGCGATAAAGTGCAGTTACTCTAATTTTGATGCATAACCCACAATTGTGTGAGGCTCAACTCCCCCTCGCAACCCGCAAAGATGCTGGAATTCTGAGTGGAAAAAACTTTGCGATTTGCTGGAAATTGTCCTTTGCTCATTTCCCTTGCAAAAGAAACCAGTTGCTCTAAGCAAAACTGACTAAAAGAGAACTGCTTTCCTGCAACTGCAGTAACGCCTCCATGAAGCAGCTTGTTGTACTAGGCCAATGTGTGTTCTTTTCCCACAGCAATTAGTAGCTCCATGCATGAGGGGAAAACATTTGAAAGTGCAGGCCATTGACATACAAGTGAATGGGGTGAAGTGTTTAGTAACCATTGCCTGGGTGTCAAAACAATCAGAATTGCTCTGCGTGCTAATGCAACACTACTCATGGATAACTATGTGATGAGGGAGGTGCAAAGTCTCTGGCTGTGTCTGTTTGGCTGTTGCCATCTTTCCTGAGTCATTGTCCCCTAATCTACACCATTTGCAGTTATTGATAGGAAGAGTTCCCAGTCCTGCTTTGTTCATGTGCCCCATGATGCAACCCTGATAGTTTATGATTTATCACACGCACATTTCACATGTTGTTGTTGTACATTGTAAAATTGGTAAACTAAAACACTACGGCATTTATTATTTTTAAAATGTAAAGTCAACCCAAAAATAAACAGTTTTTCATAATGGAAATGTAATTCCAAGAAGCTTTGCAGTATAATAAGGCTTTTTACGGTTTTTTTGTCCACTTTTTATCTTATCAATTTGCACCTGTTTACTGGAATCAATTTGACCCTCAAAGTACTGAGACCAGGGACCCCAAGTGGCCCATTGCTTTAGCTTTGCTGTGTGAGAGTTAGCATGTATTTTCTCAAACTTGTGAATATTTTCCATTACTTTTATTTACTCAGCAAGTGAGGGTAGAAGATGTAAAGATTGTAATATGTCAAAGAAGTATGTTTACAGAATCCTTATCAATGTGTAGTTGTCATTTTCTACACAAATATCCAGTATCCTTACAAAAAGCTTTGTACATTCCCAAAATATATGTAACAATGTGCCTGGAGACTTTCCCTACTCTAACATTTGGCTGATACTCCCAGGAATATTTTGCTCAGTTCTGTGGGGATATTGTACCATCTGGTAAGAATTGTATAGTTATTCTCCAGTATTATGCAACTCCTCCGACCAGAGAATGACTTAAGAAAGATTTTCTCCATACCTGATTTAAAAATGACTTGTGGAGATTGATTGGTTGCTTGAGGCAAAAGTATGTTATAAATAGGGTCATCAAAGCCTGTGTATGGTGGCCTGTCTGTGTTGTGGCATATAAAGCTTGAAATTGTTCTGAGGTTGATTGTTGAATAAGTGTAAACAGCAAATCATCAGCATAAACACACACTTTGCATTGTGAAGTGCCTACTGTTATGCCCTGCATGTTACAGTTGCATCGAATCATGGAGAGAAGAGGTTTAAGAATAAGTACAAATAGAAGAGGAGAAAGTGGGATCCTTGTCTGGTGCTGTTTTGGAGCAAAATGGGTTCTCAGAGTGAATTGTTTATTTTAAGTCTGGACTTGATCCATTTTATGATGTTAGAGCCCATACCAATATGTCTAAGACTGCAAAACATAAAATACCATGGCAAATGCCTTTTCGGCATCCGTTGACAAAAGAAATAGGGGAGTGTTACTTTTACTTGCAGATATTATAACAAGTACATTATTGAGGTTGTCTCTTGCTTCTCTTCTTGAGATGATACCAACTTGATATAAGGGGCCCATTTATTAAACATCGAATTTAACTGGTCACGGTTTTTAAGTGGAAAACTTGAATTTTTCATAGGAAAAAACCCAAAGCTGCTAAAAATCTGAATTCAAAAATACTCCATCTCAAACCTGTCAAGGTCATGTAGAAGTCAATGGCAGATGTTCCTGAAGTTGTTTCTTGACATTGTGATCTGCACTGGAAAATTCAATAAAGTCTGGGTTTTCATCTAATGATCAGTACAAGGAACAGGCAGGTGGATTGGTTTTATTGTGCTTCCCTGTCTTTCTGTGTCAAAACCACCATATAACTGGCAATAGAGAGCTTGAGTTATTACTCTTTCACCATGCAGCAACATCCTTCATTTTTATTGTATATTTAGTCCTGTGTTGCTGTTTTTTCACCTTGTTTTTACATTGTTTTGTAACACTGAAATTGTGCTGTGTGACTAGTGACTAACACTAATCAGACTGCTCAATGACATTTTATGGGGTGGGGGTTTTTTTGGGTGGTTTTAGTGCACTTTTGTTTCTGTGTGGATAAAGAGGGTTATTTACTAAAATGCAAATGTATCTCATTTCTAAAATAAAAAACCACGACCAAACTCCAATACCTGATTTTACCTTATTTGAAAAACTTGATTTAATCGGTTTGGGTAAAAACTCGATAAAAATGAGTGAAAAACCCGGATGGTACAAAATTTTCCGTTTTTTTTTTCCAAATCGTTTTCAGGCTTTTTTCCAAAAAAGCCAGATTTTTGGTTGAAAAGCCTGAAATGGTTGGCTTTTTGGGCTAATTCCAACGCAGACCATAGAAACTTCAAAATAGGATAAGGACCTCTGCCATTGACTTATACACAACCTCAAAAAGTTAGTTGGCGGGTTTTTGGATTCAGGCTTTTTGCTGCATTGGGCTTTAATAAATCTCAAAAAACTGGAGTTTTGACCCAAGTAGCCCAACCAGAGTTTAGTAAATAACTCTCAAAATGTAATGTCCACAGTGTAATTTATTACTAACCATGGTAACTTGAGCAAAGCTTTATCGTTTGCTAACTTAGGGGCCCATTCACTAAGCTCGAGTGAAGGAATAGAGGAAAATAGAGGAAAAATAGTTCGAATTTCGAATGTTTTTTTTGGCTACTTTGACCATCGAATTGGCTACTTCGACCTTCGACTACGACCTTTGAATCGAACGATTCGAACTAAAAATCATTCGAATATTCGACCATTCGATAATCGAAGTACTGTCTCTTTAAAAAAAACTTCGACCCCCTAGTTCGCCACCTAAAACCTACCGAGGCCAATGTTAGCCTATGGGGAAGGTCCCCATAGGCTTTACAAGGTTTTTCTGATCGAAGGATAATCCTTCAATCGATGGATTAAAATCCTTCGAATCCTTCGATTCAAAGGATTTAATCGATTATTCCTTCGATCGAATTGCACTAAATCCTTCGACTTTGATATTCAAAGTCGAAGGATTTCAATTCGGCAGTCAAATATCGAGGGTTAATTAACCCTCAATATTCAACCCTAGGTAAATGTGCCCCTTAGAGTAGGAAAATATATTTGCTAATTTTGGAATTATCAGAATGAGTACTTTCCAATAATATTGAGTTTTCTGGGTTATTTTAGCATTTTGTGCCTTGAAGTCTAAAGTATGTTCTTATTTGTAGTGCAGTACTTCAGTAAATCAGTTTAGCAACACTGTGGGATTTTGATCCAAACAAATCAGGAACAAGTAACAATGGCAATAAAATTGTCCCAAAGAGCAATCGTTTTTTTTTTTTTGGCTGATTTTACATTGCAGGCTGGAAAGAAACAAACGAGGACTATAGACTATAATAAACAAATAAAAGAAATGTTACGAAGAAGAGGGTGCTCTATAATATACTTAAATTTAATTCAAATACTAAACGTAAAATGCTTCCACTCAGACGCACACCATAGAATCAAGAGGGTTGGCATGACCATTCTAATACGGGTGTGTCCAGATTATATGGAATAGGGATAGATAACGTTTTTTATTAACTGCAGGGACTCTGCACAGATCACCCACACCCACCATAAAGAGATGTTATTTTGGAGTTACAGGGTTCATTTTCATTAGGTGCCCTGATATATCACTTGCTCATGATACCCGTAACACGTACTCATGCCATTGCAACATGTCATCTGAATCTAGATATTGATTAATGGTTTGCACATTCATTTGCCGATTTGAAAAGACTCTTTTATTATTTATGTTCATTGTTTAGCATCTGCTACATAATTACAAGTCAGCATTTTAATGATAAATGCATACACTGCACGAGTCTGAGTACTGGCATTCAAAGAATTCAGATGTGGCTGGGCGATACACCTCCTTTAAAATCATGCTGCCCGGGACCTGGGCCTTTGTGGCCTTTGTGGTCACAGATTCTGTCCTGACAATTAGTGGCCAGAGACCTAAATGTCCTTCCCCTTGAGATTGAAACTGGAAAAAAATAGATTTTTTTTTTTTTTATTGCCCAATGTGACACCAGTGTAATTACTTTTTTATTTCTAATTTCAAATTCTGAGATTTTATTGCATTTTTAGCAATATTTTTGCATTTTCGGTTCCAGATTGCTGTTGATTGCTTGATTTCTTCATTAAAACGTTCATTCAAAAATTGTGTTTGTGTATTTAAGTATTTTAATTATTTTGTGTTTGAGTATTTTACATTTTTGTGCCTCAACATTCCACACAGTCCTAAGCTTATTGGGTATCAAACTGTTCAGAAACCTCCTGTCATTAATATTTATGATGTATATTTGCACCTATTGACCTGTGGATAATAATTATTATTATTGTTATTATTATTATTATTATTATTAACATGTATTTATATAGCACCAACATATTTCGTAGCGCTGTAAAGTAAATGTGATTATACAACTAAATCACATGTATTACATACATAGAACATATTTAGTTACAAACATCACAATCAATACCGGTACAAAAGGTGAGAAAGGCCCTATGCAGAAAGAGCTTACAATCTAAAGGGAAGGGAATAAGACCGGTGTGGGAGTGGGCAAGATCAGAATTAAGTGGGTGAGAAATGTGGTACTGTATGTGGTGTTGCATTTGGTAGCTAAGCAGAGTGAGGGTAGGCTTCTCGAAAGAAGTGTGTTTTTAAGAGATTTCTTGAAAGCAGAAAGGTTGGGAGAAAGTCTGACAGACTGGGGAAGAGAATTCCAGAGGAGGGGTGCAGCCCTTGCAAAGTCTTGAATGAGCATGTGAGGAAGTAATGAGAGAAAGTTGAGTAGCAGGTCAGTAGAGGAGAGTAGTAAGCGGTTTGGTGAGTATATAGAGATGAGTTCAGAGATACAGGGTGGGCAGAATTATGAAGTGCTTTGAATGTCAGGGTCATTAATTTGAATTTAATTCTGAAGAGTAGTGTAAAGTGCAAGCCTTGAGGCAAGTTAAAGAAATTTCATAAAAACTTCTAACATTTGCAATATTTTGCAGTTGGGAGTAGAAAGACACATATACCCATTTGAAATTTGTTAAAATGTGCACTTTACAAAAATAATATGTTTTTTTCAGTCACCCTACTAGTGGGTTTTATGTAGATAATAGCAGGCAATGTGCTGCGTCAGCTCCAGATAGTGTCAGTCATAAATGTTTATGTGTGCAGGAAGATAACATGCAGTAAAACAATAAACAGATTTTTTGAGTCAATTTTCAATGTGATGGAAGATGGTATAATGTTCAAGCTTTAAAGTGATTTTCAGAAGGTAAAATAACTTTAGTCATTTGCAAAAAGTTTCTGATACACTGCATTTTTTTTCCAGCTAAACACCAAGGGGCAGATTTATCAAGGGTCGAATTTCTCAGTAAAAAATACTTCAAAATTCAACCATCGAATTTAAATACTTCGAATTCGAATATCGAATTCAAACTTTTTTCATCGAATTTGGGTATTCTGCGATCAAAGTAAAATCGTTCGATCGAGCGATTAAATCCTTCGAATTGAACGATTCTAAAGATTTTATTGTACGATCATACGATTTTACTTTGACTTCAAAAAACGCAGAAAAATGCTGTAGAAGTTCGCCATAGGCTAACATAGCACTTCGGCAGGTTTGATTTCACTAAGTATTGAAGTCGAAGTTTTTTTAAAGAGACAGTGCTTCGATTATCAAATGGTCGAATATTCAAAGCCGTTGTATCCTATTCGATGGTCGAAGTATCCAAAAAATATACTTCGAAATTTTTTTTTTTTTTTTGACCCTTGATAAATCTGCCCCCTAATACTCAAGTGAATACTAAACAGAATACAAACCCAATTATACATGCCAAAATTACCTAAATCAAGAAAACTAATTAAAACTAAGAAAAACTGGTACATTCTAAAGTCATGTGAATTTAAGGGTTCAGGTTCAGTTTGGCCAGGTAATAGGATTCATCCAGAATCTAAATCCTGCTAAAAAAGACTCAACTTTGCCCCAATTCCAAGCCCAATCCTGAATTAGGTGTATTCCTAGACATATTTACTCATTTGGAAATTGTCTGAATATGTCCTTTCTACAATAATTTGGTTTTCTAGGATTATCTTACTCTTTGGGGCATTTTTGCCTTGCAATCTAGATTATGCTTGTTGCTGGAGCGGTGCTATGATAATTTGGTACTAATCTACGCAAGTCAGGAATTTCCAGACATCTTGGAATTACACAAAAATTCAAGCAGATCTAGAAATCTTAGATTGTCCTGAAACAAACAATTTCTATTTTCCTATATAAACTAAAGGAAGAAAAGCCAATAAAAGGGAAAAAGCAATTGTTCAAAAGTTGTCTGGCCTTGAACTTTGGAACGCAGTGAATTTATATTGTTTTGATTTAATAGTGATATGGGTATTCCTTGGCTTTGTAAAAACAAATTGCTAAAGGCATGGAGCCAATAGCTGCTAGGAGGCATGGAGAGCCTTTTCTCCCGTAACTTAATTTAATAAAAACAAAAGCACGTTTTTGAGTGAATAACTGTTTTTTAGCCTTAGTTCAAGTTTGCACCTTCTTAATTTTCATGAACAAACAAATATAGGCCTCCCAGCACAATAACTTTAATTGGAAAATTTAAAATAAACATATCCAGAGGCCCTACAGCAAGCACGTAGACCAGGCTAACACATTAGTGCGTAGGGCCTATGGCGATGTCTGTATTTAAATTTTTTTAAGTTGTTTTTACTTTAATATCTGTGCCTCTGTGGATTTACTAGAGTGCAGGGAGGCTTACATTTGTTTGTTCACAAATTTAAAGAGGGTCTTGGACCGGAGCACCTCGACCACTGATTCTACTCTGTGATCAATGTCGACTGGCCCACCGGGATACCAGGAAAACTCCCAGTGGGCCAAGGGGTCAGTGGGCCCTCCTGCTTCTAAACTTTTGGCCTATTTCATGGTCATTCTCTATTTCTTTATGGGAAAAGAGGCTTAATAATGGAAGAATAGAGTATAGTATGTAGAGAAAAGAGACTAGGAGAATAAAGAGGTTGAGTGAGGAGAGGAGGTATAAAAGTTTGGAAAGTGGGCCCTCAGCCTAAGGTTTACTGGTGGGCCCCTGGTATCCCAGTCCGACACTGTCTGTGATTTATTTTATCTGTTGTTTTGCACCTTCTTTATTAACATTTACTGCAGGTAATCAAGTTAATCTAAAGGCAGATAGGGTGCCTTGGTCATTAGAACAGTAAAATGCGCAGGGAACGCTGGTAATTTAGGAGACATGAGTTACGTAGGATTGAGATTCCTGCTGCCAATTGAATAAAGTGAGAATACACATCCCCATTGCCCATTCTATAACTGGTGTGCCGAGATAGAAGTTCTGAAGAGGTTTTGTTCATTCAAAACATTGTGCTTCTTTGGACCCTTTTACATAAATTTCAAGGTTATTTCCAGCACCAGCCAATAAAAGTTTCATGGCAGCAACAATCAGTATCTTATGATAAAGGCTTTCTTTCTTCTTAAAGGTGTATAGGGCGGCAAAATATGACAATTCCAATGCAAGTTGGGGCCCTACAGCCCTACTGGATCTTCATTTTAATGGTATTCACCTTTTATATAGCAGCGTGTTCCTAGTATAAGCTATATTACAGTCTATACAGGCTATTAGCACATTAAAGAGTACAAAACACTTTCATTTTGTTGCCGCTACTGACGCTTAAACATTTGTCCGTCCCAATTCATTTGATTGATTCTGTTATTTTTGCTGCCAAGGCCAGAAGATAAGTCTTGTATTTAGATACAGTTAGAAAAGACTGAACTTTTGTACTTCTTCCCTCTTGCCTGTTAATGGCGTGACAGTAACCCAATATAGCTCACTCAATAAAACTCACAGATAGTGTGATGGGAAAGGCTGTGATGACTACCCTGGCTGTCAAACTGTGTAATGTATAATTACTAAACCATACGCTGAATAAATAACATTATCTATGGATACTGACCTTAGAGAATATCTGATGCTCTTCCATCCACTCCTGTGTATCTCTGCAGTGACAGGAATGGCGCCCGCCTGTGTAAAGCAACACACAACAGATATCGGTGTAAAAACATTCAAATTTTCACAGCAATATCAGCTCCATGTGTATGCACATAGGCCTGTCATTGCAAAGACAAGCAGGAGCAATTGAAAGTACATAAGCTTTTCTCCGCTAGCAGAAAAACTGCAGGTGGAGAAAAGCTGAGACACAGCTCCGTGTGCCATTAGCCTATAGTATCGGCATGCACACTGATTTAGCTACCAGTCCAGTTAATGAACCCCTAATTGTATCTCCTCAGCAGACGTGACTTCTTCTTTTATTGTGCAAACAACAACTTTTGGGTTCATGTACAACATATCTCAGCACTGGAGACAGAGGCACTTCAGGCATTAATGCCGCCTGAGTCGCAGGACCCCTCAATAACAACGGGAAATTTGGCTCTTTTTAACTTACCAGGAGTAGCTTTTTGTAGCCCCTGATAACTTCTGGGGAACATTGCCTCATAGCAGAAACGCCCCTGATTGGAGAAGAGAAAAATAAATAAAAAAAGAAAAAATATTAAAAGTAAAAATATCACAAAATAGAGACATTTGGAAGAACCTTTCATTGTTAAACATAAAACAGTATACGCAATATCTACTGTTGCCTCATAGCTTATCTGCTTTCCTATATTAGTTCCAAGGTAATGAGTAAGTCCCAAGATAATCAGTGTTCCCTGACCTTTATATCTCACCCTGTAGACCTTTACATGGTCACAGAACCCCTCTAATATCCTTATCATTTACAGTAGGGGGTACATTATCCCTTATAATACATGAGTGATACTCAGAGTTCCCTGTATAACTCAGCCTGCAGCCTTGTGTCTTTATATGGTCACAGAACCCCTCAGTGACTTCTAATATCCTTATCATTTACAGTAGGGGGTACATTATCCCTTATAATACATGAGTGATACTCAGAGTTCCCTGTATAACTCAGCCTGCAGCCTTGTGCCTTTATATGGTCACAGAACCCCTCAGTGACTTCTAATATCCTTATCATTTACAGTAGGGGGTACACTATCCCTTCTAATACATGAGTGATACTCAGAGTTCCCTGTATAACTCAGCCTGCCGCCTTGTGTCTTTATATGGTCACAGAACAACCCCTCAGTGACTTCTAATATCCTTATCATTTACAGTAGGGGGTACATTATCCCTTATAATACATGAGTGATACTCAGAGTTCCCTGTAGAACTCAGCCTGCAGCCTTGTGTCTTTATATGGTCACAGAACAACCCCTCAGTGACTTCTAATATCCTTATCATTTACAGTAGGGGGTACACTATCCCTTCTAATACATGAGTGATACTCAGAGTTCCCTGTATAACTCAGCCTGCAGCCTTGTGCCTTTATATGGTCACAGAACAACCCCTCAGGGACTTCTAATATCCTTATCATTTACAGTAGGGGGTACATTATCCCTTATAATATACGAGTGATACTCAGAGTTCCCTGTATAACTCAGCCTGCAGCCTTGTGCCTTTATATGGCCACAGAACCCCTCAATGTCTTAATATCCTTATCATTTACAGTAGGGGGTCCATTATCCCTTATGATACATGAGTGATACTCAGATTTCCCTGTATAACTCAGCCTGCAGCCTTGTGCCTTTATATGGTCACAGAACAACCCCTCAGTGACTTCTAATATCCTTATCATTTACAGTAGGGGGTACATTATCCCTTATAATACATGAGTGATACTCAGAGTTCCCTGTATAACTCAGCCTGTAGCCTTGTGCCTTACCCCTCAGTGACTTCTAATATCCTTATCATTTACAGTAGGGGGTAAAGTTATCCGTTATGATACATGAGTGATACTCAGATTTCCCTACCTGTATTACTCCTGCAGCTTCAGAATTTTATATGGTCACTGAATTCCTCAGGGACTTTTAATATCCGTATAATTAATAATGGGGGGGGTTATTTTATAAATAAACAGTACTGTAGTGCGCAGTTTTTACAGAAATCAGTGTGTTATAAAATCAACACATTTGCCAATATTAACACACAGTTACATTTTATTTCACTAATTTGCAGCTTTTGTACACCCTTTGTATGCAGCTACGGCTCTTTCACTTGTTGTTGTAGAGATTTATATCTATGTCTAATTATGAGACCTACTTGGGCAGTCTTCTTGCATGTCTAAGCTCTACCCACAGATTATGGATGAATGTTATTAATATGTGCTGGAACACACTAGGCGCAACATCTCCTGACAGTAAAAATTTTATATTTGTGAGAAACTGAACAGAAAGTTCTTGCCATTATGTGATGTCAGTTTTGGGCACTGACTGTCCAGACAAAAAAAAAAAGGACAAGCTGTGTAGAGTCAGAAGTCAGTAAACACTTGTCATCTTTGTGTATACAGCAATGAGACTTTATAACAATTCTACAATAAATACTATATATCTTGTCCAGCGCTCTGTTCTAAAATGAACTGTCTTGCAGAGGAATAGAACAGTTCTGCTCCGAGATACATGCACTGCTCAGCTAAAATAATCTTTGTACCTTCTCCCGGAGTAGCAGCGACACACCCGGGCACATCAGAGACAGATAGTCAGAAGTCATGCACAGCAGTTACTGAAATCAGCGACTGCAATTTGTCAGGGCGTGGGGTGCTTTTTTTTTTTTTCCTTGATGTCATTAGTTTGGGGTGGGCACTTCATTTAAAAGCCCATATGGAGTTATTCAGGCAACACAAGCTCAGTACAGAACTACATGGACGAAGAAGGTCATCCCATTCAGGTAAGGAAAAAATATATGTACATTTTTAAATACAGATTTGGGATCTGTTATTCAAAATGCTTGGGACCTTCTCCATAATTTGGATCTTTATACCTTAAGTCTACTAGAAAATCATGTAAACCAATAGGCTGGTTTTGCTTCCAATGAGGATTAATTATATCTTAGTTGGGATCAAGTACAAGCTACTGTTTTATTATTACACAGAAAAAGGAAATCATTTTTAAATATTTGGACTATTTGGATAAAATGGGTCTACGGGTGACAACCTTTCCATAATTCAGAGCTTTCAGGATAATGGGTTTCCAGAGAACGGAAAGTATTTTTCTGCAAGTTTAATTAGCATTAGAAATAGAAAAAACAATGGGATTATTCTGCCACCAATATAAGCTTAGTTACAAGCAAGTACAAAAAATAAATAAATAAATTGTTAGGAAATAATTGTTTGCCTTAATATGTGGCAAATGGCATATCCATATTTCAGAGGTTTCTGAATAATGGGTTTGTATGTATATTTTTATTTATATAGCACTGCCTATGTGCACAGCACTGTACTGCAGAATAATAATGGATCAATAAAGCATACAGGGGTCGGCAAATTTTTGGCCATCACTACAAGTTACAGTTACATTAAATATTAAGAGAAATAAAGGAGGTCCTTGTCCCATAGAGCTTACAATCTAAGGGGTGAATGCATACATTTGGGGGAAAGACCGTCTCTTCTTTCTCTTCTTGTACCAGCAATAATGCACTTTATTTTCACCTAAAAGCAAGATGTACCTTCCCTGAGAAATCCACTGCAACTCTGCCTCCCGATGACACAGCACATAGAGTAGAGAGGAGCAAAGTGTAGCCCACAGCAGGCAATAATAGAGTCCGAGACAGGTCTGGACTGGGAGTCAAAATAGGTCCTTACATTTCAAGTGGACAGAGGCCCAAATAGCCCCCCACCAGCCCAATAAATAGTGACTGTTTATGGCATCTTACAGCAGTCCCTCTGGCATTTGCCAGAACTCACAAATTGCCACTCTGAGCCTCATCCAACAATTGATATGAAAAATGCTTGGATATCCAATCAGTTTTTTCCCCATACTTCAGTCTTCTGTTACTCTCTGTGTTGTTATTTATGCTACGATACAATAATGCATACACCATAAATATGTTGGTATCAGAGAAGCCCATTTTATCTATAGATGTGTATACTTTAGCATAGCAGAGATCTAGTCAACAATAAACTTACAATAAACAATAAACTTACTAAATAGCCAAAGTGGTAAATAATAGCCAAAGTGGTACATATAACCAAACTAAGAAAAAAAAAAATTAAAAAACTATTATAAGCATAAAACATGAATATGGGTATGGAAACTGTAAGGAATCTATTGATTCTCCATATAAGCTTATGCACTATGAATTGTGTACAATCGACTTGAAGGCTAACTAAGCTACATAAATCCTCGGTGCTGGAAATATGCTGAATCCAGGATTCGGTCAGGATTCAGCCTTTTTCAGCAAGATTCAGATTTGACCGAATCCTTCTGCCAAGCCGAACCAAATCCGAATCCTAATTTGCATATGAAAATTAGGGACGGGGGGGAAATCGCGTGAATGTTTGTCACACAATGAGGAAGTAAAAATGCTTTCCCCTTCCCACCCCTAATAAAAATTAGGTTTCAGATTTGGTTCAATATTTGACTGAATCTTTCGTGAAGGATTCGTCGGTTCGCCTACTTTAAGGTGATCCAAATTAAAGAAAGACCCTTTTATTATTTGCCAGTCTAATAAGCAGCATTAGTTGACAGTCAGTGTTTGTCTCTACTCTATAACTTGTTATTTCATGGCAGGCTCTCTGTTGGACATTGTACTTACTGAAAGACTTCCTAATTAAGGATGGCCATCATATTAAAAGAAGAACAGTTTTGCATCGGGCTTGTGCGCAGGATAATGACATTCGGCTTTGCCTGCTTGGTGTTGACTGGCGTGACTTGGGCCTTTGCCGACAGCATTCCTTTAGTCACAGATGAGTTTCGTATCTTGTCCTTTGGCATTTATGGAGCATTTCTTGCTGTTCATATCGTGGTTCAGAGCTTGTTTGCCTTCTTGGAACATAGGAAGATGAAGAGAAGTGATAACATCTGCACTTACACCAAAACGGTGGCCCTAACCATTTCGGCCTATCAGGAAGACACCGAGTATCTACGGGAATGTCTGGTGTCTGTCAAAAATATTCAATATCCACCTGACAAGTTAAAGGTTATCATGGTCATTGATGGTAACAGTCCTGATGACCAATACATGATGGACATGTTTCAAGAAGTGTTTGAAGGGGAAGATGTAGGAACAATCTGCTGGGAGAACAATTATCATTCTTGGAAACCAGAAAATGCAGCAAAGAGCCCTGATGCTGATCAACAGGTCGAAAATGATACCCTAACCAGAAGTAACCAGGAACAGTCTGATGATTTGCCAGAGACCACTATCCATGCAAACCAGGAAATCGAGGTTGAAGATCCCATGCTTAGTGAGGTTGAGCATCTGATCAAATCCAAACGATGTGTGTGCATTATGCAGAAATGGGGTGGAAAGAGAGAAGTCATGTACACAGCTTTCAAAGCCCTCGGGGAGTCAGTGGATTATGTTCAGGTATGTACTGGTCAATAATCTTCTTGACTGGCAATACATCTTTCCATGAACCTTGTGGTAAGAAGAAACTGTAGAGCCTTTCAATGAAATTCAGTGGTGATTTATTGAAGCACTACATGTTTTGGACCACAAGGGTCTTCCTCGGAAAGAAAGGACCCTTGTGGTCTAAAGCATGTATTGCTTCAATAAATCACCACTTAATTTCATTGAAAGGCTCTGTAGTTTCTTCTCACCACATAGATACAGATGAGGAGGTGGCTACTCTATTAACTGTTAAAGAGCCTAAAAACCTACTTGACTAATGGAGGATCAATTGAATAACGTTAATTGTTTTCATGATGATCCTTTCCCAGACATTTTCACATATCTATCAGCCAAGATCCCATCCTACAGTCACCTGTCCACATGGGCCGTTCATCAAGCTGTATCATCTGAGATGGCCTTTATCATTAAATGGCAGCTGTATTTCACACACTGATAACTGGTTGATAACTAAACAATAACCTAAACGAGGCAATCTAATTAATCAGTTTATTGCACATAAATTGGTTTGACCAGTTTGGCTAAACAATATACTGTGTATGTCTAGTGATGGACGAATTTATTCGCCAGGCGCGAATTCGTGATGAATTCGTCCATCACTAGACATACTCAAAAACGAGACGCCAGCGCCGTTTCAAGAATATTTCGCCGTTTCAAGAATTTCGTGGGAAATTCATGAATCTTTTGGCGAAGCGAAATGGCCGAAATTCGCCCATCATTACGTATGTTACCAAGATGATCAAAATCTGGTTGAATATTATTGTTCAGTAAGAAAATGATGTATAATGCATGTGAGCTCATTCATTAGTCAACTAGTAACTGTTGACATTATATTCCTATAAGAACATTATGTTTTTTGTGTTTGATACCAAAACAAATGGATCGGTGAGATTTGGCCACAACCATCATGGATCTAGTAATTTCTCAATCAGCAGCTGCAATGCATAAATACTGCAATGTCTCTGGCCGCATCAGTTTCTTAGTCAGGTCCATTTTAATTATCTATATTTCATACTCTCTGAATATGTTCTATGAATAGTCATTTCATTTTCCCATAGGTTTGTGATTCGGACACGAAGCTTGAGCCACTGGCAACACTTGAACTTGTTAAAGTCCTAGAATCGAATGATCGGTATGGAGCAGTGGGAGGTGACGTGAGGATCTTGAATCTCGATGATTCCTACATAAGTTTTATGAGCAGCCTTCGATACTGGATCGCTTTTAATATAGAGAGAGCTTGTCAGTCCTACTTTGACTGTGTTTCCTGTATCAGTGGACCACTTGGTAAGTCAGATTTACCTTTTCATTTTGTCTAGATATAAGGAAATATGCATGTTCATCCATTAAACCTTTGTCTGCTGCCAAATTGCTCACACATGGAATGCTTAATGGGTGTAAAAAAAACAAACTTATGGTCTTTCAAGGCTGTACAGCCTCATGCAACCTCTTTGTCCAAAAACCAAGTCAACAGGATGACCACATACATATCCAAACAGTTTTACTGACATTTTCTTTGAGAATCTGCTCAGTTCTCTTTGTTCGTTTAGTCTGCCCACACAATCAAATGTTGGGTAAGTTTGGTTAAAAATTGAGCAAACATCATGTAAACAAGTAGAAGGACTAACTTGAGTTGTATCCACACAATAGTATCCATAATAAAAAATGTTTTGCAGATGTAGTAGCAGTTGCTTTTGAACTTATTACAGTAGTTGCCTGTGTTTGCCCATAGTTCTATAGCTAGAAGTGAATACGTATGTTCTCTACATGTGATAATTGACTGATTTTTATTTAACTTCCCCTTAGGTCTTTATCGAAATGACCTTCTCCAAACATTCCTTGAGTCATGGTACAATCAGAAATTTTTGGGGACTCACTGCACTTTCGGAGATGACCGCCACCTTACTAATCGAATGTTAAGCATTGGTTATGCAACTAAGTAAGTATCACTAACATTGCGGGTGTTCGAAGCTCGCGAACGGTTCGCGAACCGTTCGCCTTTTTTGCCGGTGTTCGCGAACGGCGTTCGCGAGCACCAAAACGGCGGTTCGCTACATCCCTACTCCTGCTTTGAACTTCCTCAAGAAGTCGGGGTGTTACAGGGGATACCATATCTTGCATGTGTAAAGAATTGCACCAGTGGACAGATTATGGGGGAGGGACAAGCTGCCAAATGCCAAAAACAAGCTGTACTTTGTTATAAATGAGTCCTATGTATTTACAAGAAAACTGAGTAAACCATGGTCTTTATTCTTTAGGTATACTGCACGGTCAAAATGCTTTTCAGAAACGCCTGCACAGTTCTTGCGCTGGTTAAATCAACAGACCCGTTGGACAAAGTCTTACTTCCGAGAATGGCTCTACAATTCCTTGTGGTGGCACAAGCACCACCTCTGGATGACCTACGAGTCAGTAATTGCAGGCATTTTCCCATTTTTTGTCACAGCCACTGTGGTGAGGCTGTTCTTCAGCTGTCATCTGTGGGACATAGTGTGGGTTCTAATCTGTGTCCAACTCATTGCTACCGTCAAAGCCCTTTATGCCTGCCTGCTCAGGGGCAACCCAGTTATGATATTCATGTCTCTATATGCAATCTTGTACATGGGTGGGCTCCTACCCTCAAAGTACTTTGCCCTAATTACCATGAACAAGAGCAGCTGGGGCACCTCAGGAAGGAAGAAAATTGTGGGAAATTACATCCCCCTCCTTCCATTATCTATTTGGTGGGCTATCCTCTTAGCAGGGATTCTTTACACAATCGTTATGATGTCACTATGCACTTCCTGTAGACTTATCGAGGCAGAGAAAACATACCTGATCTATGGCTCGGCTTTCTACCTCGCCTATTGGGCATTGATGTTCCTCCTCTATTGGTTGTGGGTCAAACGCACCTGTAGGAGGAGGACTGCTGATTATGACCTTAAGGGAAGTACATAAACAATGCTAAATTCTACAGACTGAACATCCTTAAGTCTGCTCTGGTAGTCTTCAGGACTGATGCAAAAAAAGGCCCAGATGCCAATGTTCTTCTTATCTTGTACCATCTTTGTTTACAGGGCAATTAAATGGTGTGAGAAACTGCCATGTTAGAATAGGAAATAGAGGCCGGAGAGTGAGGAGCATGAGCAAAACTTGTGTACAGGTTGTAAACCCTGGTGGTTTAGGCCAATGGGACACTGGATGTAATGACTGCACAATGCTCTAGTAGATACCTACAGAAATCAGAGTTCCCAGAAATGCTAAATTCTGCATTTATAAATTGGGTCCATTTGGAAACACGGTAATTTCAGTAGAGCCCTGTGGAGTTCAAAACACAAACTGTGCCATAGGCATTGTTGCCAGGGCTGGTATTAGGGTGGGATCCTGGACCACTTGTCACGAAATGGGGCCTCTTTGGGAGAAAAATGTTAATAAAAGTCAAGAAGGACAGGTTATGTTTTTAAACAACTATTGTACAGGTATGGGATCTGTTATCCGGAAACTCATCATTCAGAATGCTCCAAATTATGGAAAGGCTGTCTGCCTGTCTCCCATAGACTCAATTTTATCCAAATATTCCAAATGTTTCAAAATGGTTTCCTTTTTCTCTGAAATAATAAAACAGTAGCTTGTATTTGATCCCAACTAAGATATAATCCTTATTGGAAGTAAAACCAGCCTATTGGGTTTATTTAATGTTTACATGATTTTCTAGTAGACTTAAGGTATGAAGATCCAAATTGCAGAAAATCGCAGGTCCCAAGTATTCTGGATAACAGGTCCCATTCCTGTATATAAATTTTTAATGCTCATCCAATGGCACTGGCCGCCAGAAATCTGTAGCATTCTGGCATCACTTTCCAGCAAAGGGTTCCCCATTTGTATGGCGAGGTAACGGATGAATGCTGCTAGAGCACTTTTTTTTTTTCTAAAACTACTGCACTTAGATTCACACTGAAATGATCATGCTCCCCGTACTGTCTGACGTAAGTGGATGAACTTGTAAAAGCGACAATTACGTTTTTTGTGTTATTTATTCGAGACTCGTGAGTAAGTGTTCAAAGTTGCACTAGTGCAAAGAAACATGACTTTGTCTGAAATATATGTTGTATTAATATTTCAGTATTGGTTTATTATTAATGTTAATATTGTGTGTGTGTACAGAAATAAATTATAAATTTATTTTTACCAAGACTAGAGGTCTGTTATACAAAATGATATGGGGCAAATTTACTAACCTCCGAAATTTCACCAGCGACGTCTTCGCTCACATCGCATCACTTCGACAGGCGTAGATTCACCATGACAACGCTAATTCACTAAAAACCGAAGTTGCGTCCAGGGCACCGAATGCTGGCGAAGTTGCGCTAGCGTTTCTGCACCAAGCAGAGCGAAGTTGCACTAGCGTTGCCTAATTTGCATACAGCGGGAAGTTAATTTCAATGGATGGATATGTTGCAGCAAATACATTACACTACACAAGCCCAGGGAACCTTAATAAAAGAAAATAAAGTTGTTATATTGCCCTACACATGAGCCCAGTGTATAGTTTATGTGCCATATGTTAGGAAATGTAGGGGGGAAGTGGGTTACCCCAAAAAAAATGTACGCTTTTTTGCAGCCTATCACCCTGAACGCCAGCGTTTTTTGGGACATAGAAAATTTTTCAACTAAATTTTGAGGAACTCCTATCTACTCTATTGCACTTCACCTGGTCTGAGGTGGTGAAGGCAAGTCTGGCGCAAGAGGTAACGTTCAGTAAAATCCGCATCTTAGTGAGTTTGCGTAATTATGTCCACTCGCCAGAGCGAAAATTCGTCAGGCGTTAGGGAGCGAAGTACCGCTAGAGTAGCGAAGTTACGCCAGCGACTATTAGTAAATCGGTGAAGCCAATGATAAAGATTCCACGCCTTACTCTAAATGCAGTAATACACATGCGCATATTCTCATTAACCTGCTAATTGGCCCATGATCCAAATAATCAGATACCGCTCTGACTAATAGCACTGACATACTCCTTATACCAATAAACAAGTCTGAATGGACACAGGGGTCCTATTAAAAACATTGTCTACTATATATCTCATGATGACTCACAGTTCTCCTATCTGATTTGCAACACATACATACATCACACTGTCCAAAGCATCCTCACAATTGTATGACATTCTATATGGTGTATCACATGAGCCACAACATCCAGAAACTTCGTTAGCCACAGTTCCCAAGGTTCCCCAATAGCGGCTAATTCTTTAGTGACCTGTCAGCCTAGTCATCCTGGTTCTGTCCCTTCTCAACTGCACTGATTATATCCTAAAACAGTACAGGTATGGGATCCGTTATCGGAAACCTGTTATCCAGAACGGAAATGGCTATCTCCCATAGACTCCATTTTATCCAAATAATCCAAAGGTCCCGTGCATTCTGGATAACAGGTCCCATACCTGTAAATCCATAAACATGTAGAGATTTTGACAAAATATCTAAGAATTTTGGGATTATAAAGTACAGGTAAAAAAATAGATAATACGTTGTAGAATGGATAATTCTAAGCAACTGTTCAATTGACCTTTATTTTGTATTTTTTGTAGTTTTTTAATTATTTGCCTTTCTAGCTTTCAAATGGGAGTCTCTGACCCCATCTTAAAAACAACAACTCTGTAAGGCTACAAATGTATTATTATTATTGCTGCTTTTTAATACTCATCTTTCTATTCAGACCTCTCCTATTCATATTCCTGTCTCTTATTCAAATCAATGCATGGTTTCTAGGGGAATTTGACCACTAGCAACTAGTTAGCTGAAATTGCAAACTGAAGTGGTTCTAAATAAATAGTTTTCTCAGTGGAATTAATTTCCACCCTAAAGGTCCCCATAGACGCAAAGATTCTTCTTGCCGAACGACCGATTTTAGCGAAGTCCGACCAATCCTTCGAAATTATCGCGCGGTTAGTGGGATTCGAACATTCGTACATGTTAGGCTTTTTTGGCCGACGTATGTGAGAAAATTGATCGGCCAGGTTAAAATATCTTTATTAGTCCCAGTGCAATCTTTGTTTGCAGGGACAAGCAGGCAGCTACCCTTTGTTTTTCAAAATGGTATTTTTAGGTGATGGACAATTTGTACGATCGTCCGATCGTTTCGAGATAATCGTGGTCTCACAATCTTTACATCTATGGCCAGCTTAAGTGCTAAAGACTTAAATCACTACAATCTGCAGAAGTATGCCAAATGACCACTCCTTCATAGAGGCAAGACTACTCACACTAACTACATTGTCCATTTCACACTTTCAAAGCTTGTTATATTGAGAGACTTGCCTGGTGGTCTAGTGGGATGCCCGCCACGTCCGCTCCCTTCTGAATGTGCGTCTTCTCTTCCACTTTTGCATCGATCGTCTGTTCTCGCCCATATTTGGTGCACTGATCGTGACGTCATCGCTTTGGCACAAATATTTAAAGTGGCCTGGGGCAATTTCTCACTGCCTAACGTGAAGGTTAATTTTCTTAGTTCCTGGCTGTGCTTTTCTAGTGTTTCTGATCTGTTGTCGACCCTGCCTGTCCTTGACTCCATCTTGTTTGCTGCCTGTCCTGTCCCTTGCTAATTTTTGACTATTCCTTTGAATTCTGCTCTGTATTTTGATATCGGTGGGTTTTGACCTGGCCTGTGACCCCAACTACTTCTTTGTCTCCTAAATCTGTACCGCATTGTCTGACTGCTACTCCCATTAGTATTGACCCGGCTTATCTTATGACCATGCTTCTTGTTCTCCGTTTCAGAACTATGTTTGGTTCCCTTGCCTGCCCAGAACTCTCTCCTTGGTCCTCTCATGATAATACCTGGTGGCATCTGAAGCCAAAGGTAGTTGTTATAGGCAGAAGACTGAGCCGTGACCGGGACCTTGGGGATTGTTCTGGGTTTTGAATATCTTTCATAACAAGCACCTGACCACCACTAAGGTGCTCTCCATACTTCAGGATCCAGCCTTCTCATTTACTGAGGCCTCCAGTCCTTTGGAACTGCAGACCAAAGAGACTGAAACTTGTTTAATCCCCTACAGAACATTTTACCTGTCAATATAGTAAAAATGCAAGTAACTGCTAGAGCCATCCCAGAACACTTATACCTTTCTACTTTAAAGAAACAAAAGCAACACAAGTCTGCATGTTTTTCAAAGGATTAGGGGCACATTTACTAAGGGTCGAATATCGAGGGTTGATTAACCCTCGATATTCGACCGCCTAAGTAAAATCCTTCGACTTCGAATATCAAAGTCGAAGGATTTACCGCAAATGCTTCGATTGAACAATCGAAGGAAAAATCGTTCGATCAAACGATTAAATCCTTCGAATCAAACGATTCGAAGGATTTTAATCCATCGATCGAAGGATTTTCCTTCGATCAAAAAAGCTTACAAACCTTATGGGAAAGGTCCCCAAAGGCCAACATTGATGCTCGGTAGGTTTAAAGTGGCAAAGTAGGTAGTCTAAGTTTTTTTTAAGAGACTTCAATTATCGAATGGTCAAATAGTCGAAAGATTTTTAGTTCGTTAAGTCGAAGTCGAAGGTCGAAGTAGCCTATTGATGGTCGAAGTACCCAAAAAATACTTCGTAATTTTAAAGTTTTTTTCATTCTAATCCTTCACTCAAGCTAAGTAAATGTGCCCCTTAGTGTGCTATGAGTTGATAGGATTATTGAAAATGATTCATAGAATGGGATAACTCTGCGTTCAAGTTTTTTTTCTCATTTTAAAATAATTGAGGCTTGACTAGTTTGGTGAGTTTTTCAAAAAAAAAAATAAAACTTCACAAATTTGAACAACATGTGTAAAATAAAAAAGGGAAGCAGCCATTTTCTTCCTCTTTGGAGGAAAGAATGTTGTTGTAGAAGCTGAGACAAGAGGCCTCCGTATAGGAGAAGCCAGGACTCTAAGTTTTGGAGAACACTTTTAAGATGGAGCCTGTGAATGAAGGCGTGTAGTGAGTGATAGGACTGCAATTGTTACAAAATATTCTAGGAGTGTAAAATAGAAGATTAGAAGACAGTGTAGCTAAAATGAGAAGTCTTGTGCTCAGCTGAGGACAGAAGGACAGAAGACTCTGAAGGACAGAGTGGGGTTAGTTCCCAGATAACTCCCACCAAATTAGGAATTTCAGTATGTACGGGCTACCCTACATATATATATATATATATATATATATATATATATATATATATATATATATATATATATATATATCTATATATATATATATATATAACGCTAATCTGGGCTATCCCGATCACAGTTAATGTCCAGCTAAATGGTAGTGAGCATGGGTAACATTGGACTCACACATCAGGTTCAGGGCCTTCCCCAAGTGGAAGCTGTCCCTTTAAGGTGTAGTGCAACTACAACACACAGGTTACTGCACATAAAAATAGAATGATTGGATGCCAGGAGGTTCTTGATGAAATAACAGATGGAATTTATTGTACAGAGACAATTGACCACAGGTTTACTCACGCAGGAGATGATGCAAGTGTAGCATATCACAGAGGAGGGAGGAGAGCAGAAGATGATGCAGCACAATGAAGACTGTTACTCCCATAATGCATAGTAGTCAATTGTACATCAATTCCCAGAAGACAGATATACCTCTGTGGGGATTGGGATCACTAGTGGAATAGTTAGGGAGACGGAGAATAGTTACGGAGTCTAAAGCCAAACACCTTATCCACTGAGTCCCTGCACTAAAGGCAAACAAAGAAGCCTTTCGGAAGCTACTCCCTGCTACTATCCTTGATGGAGCACACAGCTGCTCTTGCTATATAAAGCTGACTATCTCACTCTCCTAGAGAGTCTATTGAAGGTCTTCCCTATGATAGCTAAACTCATTCACAGGGTTTCCTTGCCTGACTTAAGGTACAGATCCCTTTGGGGCAAATAGCTTTACTGGGGCCTTGGTGATCCCAGGCTCAATGGGAAACACCTAGCAGCACAGACACCAGGAGCCAAAGAGGAAGAGGCCACTCCCTACACAGCACTATATAGCAGTGTGGCAGGAAGTGGGATTGCACCCTTTGACCAATAACTTGTGGTATACTAAATGACAAATTACAAATTATACCCAATAACAAAAGATATAAGAAAAAGGGTAAGGATTTAACTCTATAGGGGCATAGCAATCCTATAGGTCCATATATATCTATATCTATATCTATATCTATATATATATATATATATATATATATATATATATATATATAATATATATATATATAAATAGTAGATACGCCAGTGAATATCTGGTATGCTTGGGCTGCCAAATAAGCTGTCTGTGTGAGAGATATATTAAACCCATAAACTAATAAAAAATAAGTCTCTCATCTGTCTGCATTATCTGCTGGAAAGAAAAAACATTCCAAGCAATGGCTCTACTTAGGAAAATCCTTACTATAAAAATTTCCAGTATTTCAACACATTCCTCCCAATACACACGTACTCCTCCCTGTTACCATGTTTCTTAAGTTCATAGGTCAGCTTTTGGGCCCAGGGTAGGGTGTTTTCTATGATCAGTTTAGAACGGGCTGGTCATAAATCGCTTGCCTGATCATTTCCCTCATAGACATGATATCACGCCCAGGATGGGTCAAGTCTTTCCCAAAACATTGGGTGGGTTCCTCTATAAAATTCAAGGACTGGCATTCGGTTCCGTCTTGGTCATACTCCAGGCTTACTCATCCACATTCACTTAACTGATCTATTATTATCTTATGGGAGGGTACAGAAAACACGACACATCTATATATGTCGGTTGCTTCATTTTAATCTAATGGTCACATGTTTATCTACTGTTCTCGGTGTAAATCACAAAAGAAAAAAAAAGAAAATACATATACAGTATATTTTTTATAAAGTATTAATGGTTCACAGCCAATAAAATAGGAACAGCTGAAATGCATGATACAAGAGTATTCCTTTTTTTTGTGTGTGTTTGGAAAATATAGCAGTTGGGCTTTGGCAGCTATTCATGGCAGCTGGGGCACTGGTCTCAGCACTGGTCTTCACTGACACGGGAATGGTTTGTGTGTAAGGAAAAGGCTTTAAAAGGAGAGAGTGGGGACAAAACTCAATGCCGGGACATTGCTCAAACCCACTCCACTGAGCTACAGAGAGCTCTCTACTACCCTTGGATATTTTAAGGGGGTTATTTACTAAAACTCAAATTTATCTCTTTTTTGTATTAAAACAAAGTCGACCTAACTCCCACCCCAGGGTCGGACTGGGGGAGTCCGGGCCCACTGGGGCTGCCACATCAGGGCCCCACACCCCCCAGGGCCCCCCTCCCCAATTGTAGGCCTCCCTCCCCAGCAAACCCCCCTCTGCCCTCTCCCCCCTTCATGGCGCTTACCTACTTCACGAACATTTACAGACGAGGCAAGAGGGCAGATCGGCCAGGCAAGCTAGCGAAGGGGGATGAGGTCACACTATGTGAAGCCGGTCTGGCCCAGTCCGACGTTGTCCCACCCAGTAACTTAACTCATTTATCAAGAAATCAGCTCGAAAAAGTCAGTGCGGGGAAAAAGTCACGACCAAATCAATTGACAATTCGATTCATACAAATTGTCGCCCAAATCGAGTTGTTACCCAAAAACCCATACTTTTTTGGATTATCCAGCGCAGATCATGGTGTCAAAAAACAACTTCAGGGACATCTGCCTTTTACTTCTACATTAACTCAACAGGTTTGAGATGGAGTATTTTTGGATTTTTAGCAGCTTTGGCGTACATTTCAGGGGGGGTTTTTTCCTCTAAAAATTCGAGTTTTTCCCTTTAAAAAGTCAACCAGAAAAATGGAGGCTTCATAAATAGGCCCCTAAATGTATTATATGACATAACAATTTTGCATATATCAGCCATTAAACTTGGCAGCTGCTAAATACCTTAGTAATTGGTTGCACCACCTTTAGCAGCAGTAACATAGCAACATTGTAAGTTAGGTTGAAAACAGACACACATTCATCAAATTCAAACTTTTAAATATATATATAAAATACCGAACTGCTAGTTGATCCAGAGGAAGGCAAAAAAAAAAAACATGTGAAGCCTCTCCAATTTGCCTCAGAGGGAGAAAAAATGTTTCCTGACTCCAAGATGCAATGGGACCAGTCCCTGGATCAACTTGTACTATGAGCTATCTCCCATATCCCTGTATTCCCTCACTTGCTAAACACCATCCAACCCCTTCTTAAAGCTATCTAATGTATCAGCCTGTACCACTGATTCAGGGAGAGAATTCCACATCTTCACAGCTCTCACTGTAACAAACCCCTTCCAACTATTTAGCCAGAACCTCCTTTCTTCTAGTAATTGCAATGAATACCCACTATAAGTTGATATCAGTCTTTTACATTGCTGTTAATTGAACTGTAGAAAACTCGTTTTAGCAGAACTGCTTTAAATAAGATACACAAATTGGTTTCCACAAATAATCAGCTTGTTTGAGGTTCTTCCTGTAACCCTATTGGGTTTAAGTGAGGATTCCAACTAGTCCAATCCAAATTTTGTTTCTTGTTAGCCATTCAGATTCAAACTTGCGTTCTTGTCATTGTCTCTCTGTATAACACAATTCTGCTTCAGCTTCATCTAAAGAAAAGATGGCAGGATATTCTCCTTCTGGATTACTTGGTACCATGCAGAACTTGTGGCTCCTTTAACAACAGCAAGTTGCAGCAAAGCATGAACACAACATCACAGTACCAGTGTCGTGTTTGACCGTTGGTATGATGTGCTTAATTTGGAATGCTGCCTAATTCCAGACAAAATAGAACCTGTACTGCAATGAGTTCCACTGTTGTCTTGGTGTCTGTCCATTGGACAATATTCCAAAAAGCTTTCATCCAGGTGGTCCTTCTTTTGCAAACAAGCATTCTCTTGGGTACCACTGGTTTCCCCTATGTTTTTCTTCCACAGATCACTTTTTTGCCCAATCCCTTTCTTATTTTTGAATCCTGGCCTTTTCTCAGGCTGGCCATTCCTAGGAAGAGTCACCGCTGTTCTAGGTTTTCCTCATATGGAGATTACGATGGTAATCCTGCAGCCTTAGAGATGACTTTGTATTGCTTTTGTCATATATTTCTACCATTTCTTTCTCATCACTCTTAGAACTTCCTTTGATCATGGCATAGTGTCCTTGCAGAAGCTTTGTTATCACAATTTCAGTTAATTATTAAAGGACCAGTAACATTAAAAATTTATTTTTCAAAATTCGTTAGTATAGAACGAAAAAATAAACATCAAGGCAAATTAAACTTTTAAATTGCAAAGCCTTTATTAAGATATAACTTACCAAAACTCCACTTCCTGTCCTCTTCTAAAACGGCGAAAGGGCGACCATCCATGCAGCGGTGTTCAACTTCTCCTTCCTGGCTATTCAAGTGACAGTATGTGAAGGAGGCAGAGGTCCGCTCTGCAGCGCTTCCCCTATTCCCAGCAGTCGGACTTTGACTCCAGCCTTTCCTCGTCCGGCAAAAAAGAAGAAGAGGAGGAGGGCAGCCTCTGCCTCTCCAGCGGCAAGTGTTGTCTGCAGGCGCACCGATCTGCTGAAGAATATCCCCAGAACTATAGTGCACAAGCGCATGGACAAACCCCTTGTTCCCGTGATGTTCCCACCTGAGTGTGCCTGGGGCAGGCAGTCCCTGCTGCTGCAGGAGAAGGCGGCGATTTTAGATTCCAGTAGCGCCGAACCACTTGCTATCCATCGATGCGCTACGATTGCGGGCTACGAGCCGGTAGCACTCCCGGCTCAAAGGAGGAGCGGAATGCCACGGTTTGCAGGAGCTGTGTACTTGGCCGTGTGGAAAGCCTTGTGTTTGCGCAGCTCCTCCACGTCGCACTGATCCATGCGCTTGGGGATATTCTTCAGCAGATCGGTGCGCCTGCAGACAACACTTGCCGCTCGAGAGGCAGAGGCTGCCCTCCTCCTCTTCTTCTTCCTCGCCGGACGAGGAAAGGCTGGATTCAAAGTCTGACTGCTGGGAATAGGGGAAGCGCTGCAGAGAGAATAGCCAGGGAGGAGAAGTTGAACACCGCTGCAAGGATGGTCGCCCTTTCGCCGTTTTAGAAGAGGACAGGAAGTGGAGTTTTGGTAAATTATATCTTAATAAAGGCTTTGCAATTTAAAAGTTTTATTTGCCTTGGTGTTGATTTTTCGTTCTATACTAACGAATTTTGAACAAATTTTTTTTAACGTTACTGGTCCTTTAAGGCTCATTTCACCATTGCTATCAGGCGATGGCATCATATCCAGGCAAACATAGAGCCATATAATGTCCTCTTCTATTTAAAACACTCCACTGCTTTTGGGATATTTTACAGAAAAAGTTGGAAATTGTTCTCCTGAGATGTTCCATAGTGGTGGAAGTTGTTATTATTATGTTAATAATAAAGGGTATAATCTGTACTCAAGTATTTTAAAATCCAAATTCTAATATTGTAACATACACGTAGCAATCCTTTACCAGAACAAGAACTGTGTTTCCCGACTGTTACATGTTCACAAATAATTATGGCTTATTGTCTAATTTACATATACAAGAAACGTTATCAAGATATACAGCACTATTTATTTATAGCCCCAGTAAAATAAGGAAAAGAAAATTCCCCAACCTCTTTTTACATATAATATTAACACAGTCTGTACTTTGACACTATTTCTAGAATATGGGGTATTTTTTTTAAAGGACCAGTAATACCATAAAGCACACACACATATATATATATTGTACTTGATCCCACCCAACTAAGATATAATTAAACCTTACTGGAAGCAAACCCAGCCTATAATGATTTTCTAGTAGACTTAAGGTATAAAGAGCCAAATTACCAAAAAATCCGGTATCCGGAAAACCCCAGGTCTTTAGCACTCTGGATAACAGGTCCCGTTTTATCTTATGCCACGAGTATAGTTCAAAATGTATTCTTTTGCTGCCCTCTAGTGACAGACTTCTGTAATTGAAATTTAGCATACAGGAATGTAGAAGTGCTATAGATCAGAAAAGATCATGTTGTTAGGAAAACCTGTATTTTAATTAAAAGCTATTTTACCAAGTTCCTGAGGAGACACCAGCACCAGCACAAGGACCAACTTTAATTGTAGTAGGGTCTGTGGAAAGCAAATAATATAAAGATAATATAATAATATAAATATGTTATTTATGTAAATAGGATGAGCCAACCTGAAACATCCCTTCAGACTCAGGTCAGCATACCTCCCAACTGTCCCTTTTTCAGAGGGACAGTCCCTCTTTTGACAGCTCAACCCGCACATTTGTACTGGAAAGTCCCTCTTTTCTCTGCACTGAACAGCCAGAAAAAGAAACAAAGTTTCTCACTTAATTGGCTTTTAGCAGAGAGCCCAGAATACAGGTGCAAATAAGATACTTTGTAACAATTTTGAGACACAAAAAAACAGTTTAGATAAGGAGAAATATTTTCAAACTTTCATAACCTGCCAAATTTTGTAAAACAAACATGGTAATTAGGGGGTGTGGCCACAGAAAGGGGTGTGGTCAAAAAATTGCTGCGCTACACGCGGAAAAAAAATTTTTTGTCCCTCTTTTTACTTCCAAAATGTTGGGAGGTATGGGTCAGCCCATCCTTTAAAATGCGTTAGACTACAAGGCCAATACAACTGTCAGAAGCCCAGTATGCATAAGTTTATCCAATCTCATGATCTCATAGCTAGAAATGTTGTACATTATGTTTTGTGCTTCTGTATCAGCCCAAGGCAACCACAGCCCTTTAGCAGTAAAGATCTGTGTCTCCAAAGATGCCCCAGTAGCTCCCCATCTTCTTTTCTGCTGATTCACTGCACATGCTCTGTGCTGCTGTCACTTACTGAGCTTAGGGACCCACTCACAATATTCAGTACACATAGAATAGAAATGTCACAATATAAGGCTGATTAGTAATTAATACACATAATTACTACATGGCAGCACAGAAACCAGTGCAATTAGCATCAGAATTTAATAATCAGCAAACCTGTAGCATCAGCTTATATTACAGGGGAAGCTTATTTTCTGCTGGATAATTAGTGACGAGCCCTAAGCTTAGCTTCTCAACAGCCAATCAGAGCCCACTGAGCATGTGAGTGTCACAGACACTTTCCAAGATGGCGACGGCCCTGCTAATGTAATTATCTACCTCACAAGGAATAGCCCCCCCTCCCCGTTTAGCCTAAGAAATAAAAAAAAAAAATTGTGATTAAAACAAAAGACAAAAAGTATGTTCAGCCCTAGCCTTATTCATGTTGAAAAGTAGGTACAGGTATGAGATCCGTTTACCTGGAAACTCGTTATCCGGAAAGCTCAGAATTATGGAAAGGCCATTTCCCACAGACTCTATTTTATCCAAATAATCAAAATTGTAAAAATGATTTTCATTTTCTCTGTAATAATAAAACAGTAGCTTGTACTTGATCCCAACTAAGATATAATTAATCCTTATTGGAAGCAAAACCAGCATATTGGGGTTATTTAAGGGCAGATTTATCAAAGGAACGTGAATTTTCGAATTAAAATTAAAATTTCGATCTATTTGTGACTTCGACTAGGGAATAGTCCAAATTCGATTAGAATTTGTAAAAATTTAGAAAATTCCAATATCGAAATTTATCATGTACTGTCTCTTTAAAAATTCTACTTCGACCATTTGCCATCTAAAACCTGACGAATTGCTGTTTTATTCTACAGGGGACCTCCTAGAACCTATCTGGAGTCAATTGGGGACTTTGAAAAATCTACGTTTTTTTGGGGGAAATCGAATTTTGATTGAATGTGATATTCCTTCAATTCGAACGATTTGAATTGGGCCGAATATGGACCTATTCGATCGAAAACGGACCTGCTTGACCCAAAAAAAACTTCTACTTCATTTCGGTTGGTCTTTTTGAATTCGAATTTCGAAGTTTTTTTCAATAGAAATTCGACCCTTGATAAATATGCCCCTAAATGTTTATATGATTTTCTAGTAGACTTAAAGTATGAAGATCCAAATTACGGAAATATTGTTTATCTGGAAAGCCCAGGTCCCAGGCATTCTGGATAACAGGTCCCATACCTGTACACTGCCCCTTGAACACTACCCATTTTGGTAATTTCTTCACATATGTGGCCTTTTTGTTGGCCGATAATAATTCCTTATCAAGACACATGGATATACTTATATATTGTCGGCATAACTGTGAGCGTAATGGTACACTAATACAGCCTTCTAAAAAATGTTCTACGTCTACACACTGTGCAGAAATCTCAGGTCAGTCCAATAGTAATCTGATCAAAAAAATTGTGTTTTCCATTGATATTTAGGGGGTTATTTATTAAAGGTTGTGAAATCTTAAAAGATTTATTATACCCCGATGCTGCAAAAAGCCAAAATACAAAAATCCGCCATCTCAGACCTGTCAAGGTCCTGTATAAGTCAATGGGAGAGGCACTTATCTCAATTTAAAGTTATTGTGTTCTGCGCAAATCTCAGTGTTCTCCGCAAATCCAACGTTTTCAGGGAAAACTTGAAAAAAACAAGCAATTCTGGAACAAGCCTAAAAAATTTGTAGGATTCAAGTTTTCTCTCGGTTTTACAGAGTTTTTTCACAATCTGATTGAATTGAGGTTTTTTTTATTAATAAATAAGATAAAATCGGCCATTGGAGTTTGGTAGAGCCTTTTTTATTAATATATTGAGATAAATTCGGATTTTAGTAAATAACCCCCTTAGTGAGGGAACGCAAATAAACCAACATTTTCAAGGCTTCCATCACGAATTGAGGGAACCCATTTTTGAAAGGATATTGCTTCAGCAAAGTATTCAAAATCTTAAGTATTTAATTTAAAAACCATTAATTCGATTAACAGACATCCTACTACCTCAATAGACTGACATTTAAATCTGGGATTAATAAATATGTTTGGAGGAATACATGGTACAGTAAATATGGGGATATTTCTGCTTTAAAATAATTGGAAATGTGTCCGGCTCTCCAGCGCTCCTACTTTATCTTTTTATTTCACTTTATTTTTAGAGTGTAAGCTCTTACAGGGAAGGGCCCTCTTCGACTTTTGTTCTGGCTACTGGTCACTATGTATATAAGTCTGTATGTTCTTTGTACAGTGCTGCGGAATATTTTGCCACTCTAAAAATACATGTAACTAATACTAATCTGTACTCTGACAGTATATAATAATGCAGAGATCTAAGGACTACCGAAAACATAACAAATATTGTAAAAAATATGACAAATATTGTGACTGATACTCCATGTGGCCAGCATTTCAGTACAGACTCATTTATACAGTAAAACAATGAGCCATTTGGCACAACTAATGACTGTTTTTCTCTTTCAGACTTTGCAGAACCTCTAGCCTTCCACTGTGTGATTGCTACAAAATACACACATGCCTCCCTTCCTGGAACTTCTATACTGAGATTCCAGGAATTCTGGAGCAGGGCTACTAAGAAAACAAAGAAACCAAGCACATAATAAAGGAGAACTTTTCCCCTTTCTTCTACCCAAGTCCAACCCAGCTTTAACAACTCACAGGAAAGAGAAATATTTTTCAGACAGGTTTTGTAAATGCTAATAAACGGCGTGAAGTTTAGGAGATTCCCTGAAAAGCAGCATTTGCAGGTTAAAGGTACAGTAATATAATTTCCCAAACAAGGGAAAGTTGTGCTCACCACTATTTTTTAAAACCATTAGGCGGGGGTGCAATGAGGCTGTGACCACAAAATACATATAGACAAATACAAGAGTCCTCTGCACTCAACCCATTATCAATATATTTAAGACAGCGACATTTTGTGCATACTGCTACTGAAAAATGCCTTACCCTTTAAGCAAAAAAGGGATTGTTTGTCCATATATTGCAATATATTTAAGCTGAACAACTACCTCACAGTCATCCCATATCTGGCCAGTCCTATGCTCAATTTTCATTTGATTCATTAAGAATTCTATTGCTTAATTATACATTTTACAAAGGGACTAAGTTTTACCTGCAACTTACTTGCTGCTTTCAAAGTAAAACTTCCAAACTTGGCTGCCCTTTTATTAGACACCAGTGAGATCACCTGACTATAGCTGGGAGGGGTGGGAGCTACAACATGGAGCTGGTCACTGCTCTTGTATAACTATAACAAACAATGGAAAGTTGTGCTCACCACTATTTTTTAATAGACTGTCTTAAATATATTGATAATGGGTTGAGTGCAGAGGACCTCTTGTAGTTGACTATATATATATATATATATATATATATATATATATATTTTTTACCTTTACTGTGCAAATGCCCATATACATGTATATCCTTTTAGATAATATCTACCATCTGTAACATAAACAAAATAATTCCAGCAGCAATGATCTTATTTTGCATAAGGACTTTTTTTTATCAAATAGGTGAAGAACACTTTGCTTCTTACAAGTTAGGGGACTAAAGGTTTAGTTACCCTTTATTCAGGCAGTAACCTAAGGCTTTGGCCAGCTAAGTGGGTCCTAGTTTACAATTGGGAGGGGATGGTGTTTCCTTATCCTGGGTACAGTATTTTTCTGGCAGTTCAGTAACTGCCCAGTAGATGTCATTGTAGTAGATGTGCCCGCTAGTTCTCTATAGAAGTTGAGAATAAAATGGAATTGACATGGAAAACAATTCACCAATATGAATTCAACTGATCCAAAACTTAATTTTTTTTCCAAATCTCTGTTTATTGAAATTTTTCAAAAACGAGGGGGAGAGGGGGGGTACAGAAAGAAAGAAGGAGGGGGTAGGACAATAAAAAAATTCACTGTTCACGTCCAAAATAACAAATACAGGGTTATTAACACGTCATATCTCCAAATCACAAAGTTCAGTTACACCAATAAAGATTTAAGATTGGGACTGGGAAGGTTGGGCACAACAAAGCATGTGGATTACACCCGGAGCATAACAGAACACAAGAAAGGATCACAACAAGTTATGAAATTCTAACCAAGGCAGCCAGGTCATTTTGTAGCAGTTCAGTGAATCCTGAATCAACCCAGTTATCTCTTCCATTTTCCTGGTTTCCTCAACCAGATTGGTCCATTCACACGTTGTGGGAGGGTCAGGTGATTTCCATTTCTTGGGGATCAAAGATATGGCCGCACGTATTAAGTGTTGTGAGAGGGTGTCTGGTATTAATCTATTGGACTTCCTGTCTAGATGGAATAATAGCAGAGTATGGTCATCATGACCGTATTTACAACCAGTGATACTGTAAATAAGGGAACAAATTTGCTCCCAGTAGGTAGTGATTTTCGGGCAAGAGAACCAGATATGTTTAAATGATCCCACACCTATCCCACAGCGCCAGCATTTATCCATAGAGGAAGGAAAGATACTGTGTAACTTGGACGGTACGTAGTACCACCTCGTTATGATTGATTTTATACTGCATCTCTCTTATTCGAGAGGCTATAGTTGTTTTGTGTATATTAGACAATATTTTACGTCTATTAGTGTCGGAAAGGTTGATGTCTAATTCACGTTCCCATTGGTCCAAAAACGCTAGGCTAGGGTACGCTTTATTACGTTGCAGTAGGTGGTAAGTTTGAGATAAAGGTCTCAAAAATGGGAGTTTAAGTTCCAGAAAAGTTTCCCAAACGGTAGGCTGTAGTGGATATAGTCTGTGATAATCTTTACTGAGGAAGTTGTGTAACTGATTGTAACACCATACATCCCTCGGGTGACAACCCCATTTCTTCTGAATGTCGCCCAAGGGGATGATCTTCCCATTGTTATAGAAATCGGAAAGTCTAGTTTCTTTGTCACCCGATACACCCCACCTAACAAATGCCCTGGGTTCTAGACTAGGAGGGAAGTCAGGATTACCGAGCAAGGGTTGCAAGGTTGGAAAGGGGTGGATCAACTGATGTACCTTACTATATTTATACCATATCTCCAGGGTGGGGATCCAAAACTTAATTACAGATGCAAGAGAATCGACCAATGAGAACGCGGATTCCCAGCACTATGTCAGCCATCTTGCTCTTATCTTACATACAGAGATTATTGTGCTATTTTGGGGTCAATACATTACACTGGAATCAAACATGGGGATAAAGGACAGGCTTGTTCAGTGCTGGGAAACTGGGCTTAAAGCTTCCAACCCCAATTACAGGAATTTTAATACTGCAACAGGCCTTGAAGAGCTGGAGAAAAGTATTTTTGTGCAATATTGGTATAAGAATACAACCCTGATGGACTACAGTGAAGTGTGGTTGAGCAGCAGGCATAACTGTCCCTTTAAGAGGGGAATTCATCATGTGCTCAGCCTCTTCAGATCCCACCTGTTGGAGGGGGGGTGGATGGCACTTAGAGCCTGGGCAGAGGAAGGCTCAGTAGGTGAAGCTAGTGTCAGGATAGTTCTGTAATAGCTCACTCCAGGAGTGAGAGTTCGGATCTGAGGCTCTGTAGAGTTAGAAGGATGAGCAGTCCTTTGTGTCCCACCTGCAGAGTAGGGATTCTAATGTACAGACAATGCATTGATTTGAATAAGAGACTGGAATATGTATAGGAGAGGCATAAATAGAAAGATTTGTAATACAAAGTAGCAATAACAATACATTTGCAGTCTTACAGAGTATTTGTTTTTAGATGGGGTCAGTGACCCCTATTTGAAAGCTGGAAAGAGACAGAAGAAGGCAAAAAATAATTCAAAAACTACAAAAAAGAAGGCCAATGGAAAAGCTGCTTACAATTAGCCATTCTATAACATATTAAAAGTTAAAGGTGAAACCAGCTAACCTGGCCATGCATATGAAAAAGACACCCACACGCTGCGTGATGGGACCGGACTAGGGGAAGGAGGCATATAAGACGTGTGCCTGGCGCCCCCCCCCAGGTATGTGCCTACTTTGCCTACCCCTAGTTCCAGCCCTGGGTGAACTACCAATATAAAGACAATTCCAAGCATCACAGAGAAGCTTCCCAATTTTAGTTTGTAAAAAGGAGACAATTATTTCTCACCTGGAAAAACAGATGTAACACAACTGTCAGTTTCTGTAAAGATGACATCCTGCTTGGGTGGGCTGCCAAGGCGCTGACATTTAATTATTTTTTTATTTTTCTCATTTTGCCCACCCTGGTTTTTTTTTTTCTTCTTCTTTTGCCCACCCCTACATTTTTATTCTGACGGTTGTTTAAAGAATAATATTATAATAACAATATTAAAGCAGAGTCCAACACAATAATGGATTTCTAGTATTAACAGTGTTATTACAAAGAGGCAGAAAAACATACAAAGCCATGAATGTGATTAAGAATTAATGCTGTCACAAGGTTGGGAGCGATTATAAGCACGAGCATTGTCTCAGAATGGCACATCCATTTTCTGCAGTATATGTGGTCCCTGTATCCTCCAACAATGTTGAAGTCATATTTCTACAGTTCTGTTATGTCACACTGTCATGCAGTTACACCAGGGATTCAGCTCTAAGTTCTTTTCAAAGCCTAGCCTGGAGCAATGAAAGCAGTAGAATTCATGCAAGCTTTGGAGGATAATTAAAAGTATTTATACCACCGACTGCTGTTGCATTTGCAGAAACACAAGTGTCTTCGCTGTTATAAAATGTTCATTTGCTTGCTTTGATTTGTTGTGTAAAAACATAATATAGCTCTGTAAAAAAGAACATTATAATTACCCTTTATGTTTCTTAGCAAATAATTATTTCTGATCTGAAATGTGATTTGTGAACGCCATTTTTATCACATGCTGGTAGCTGGTAGAAATGTCCACAAATGTTTTTTTTCTGTCATTGCAAAGTTTACCTACTGAAATGCTGCATTTTCCCTAATTAGAGGAGAAATTCATTTAAAGGATAAGTAAAGCTTAAAATAAGTGAATGTAAAATTGATGAGGGGGGTATTCTAAACACTTTTGCAATGTACATTCATTATTTATTTATTTTTAATTCCAAGATATTAAAGGATACATGTACTGTTAATATGAATTCATTTTGTTACAACAGCGCCACCTGCTGGTCATTTTCTGGTCAGTCTGACCTAATGCTGAGAATTCACTTGTCAAGAAAAAATGACAAAATATTGTACCTTCCAGTCCCATTGACTGTGGGAGAAAATCCTCTGTGGTTGGGTTATTTTCAATGCTCACTTTTCATTAATCTGAAGCAGTTCAATATACAGGTCAATATAAACATGCCTTTCTGCTATTACTATTAATACCTGGATGTTCTTTTACAGTTGGGACACACTGATAGTGTTGGATTCATTTCCAGCATTGTCTGTCGTACAGCAAATTGCCCCCATGTAGATAATGGCAGACATTTATATGAGGAAGTGGGGTGGTGAGACAGGATTTTAAAAAGAAATGTAAGGAAATTGGGGTCACGGCAGTATAAGGTTAAAAAAATAATATAATGGATGAAAGTGCAGGCTGCCCCGACCTTGATATTATGTTTACACTTTCCTTTTGGCTCACAGATACATATTTTCTTTTTTCATCACAATTGCTTTTTTTTGGGGGGAGGTTGGACAGAAGAGTATTTGCCCTGGGTACCCAGGAACAGGAGGGCAATATGAATGGAGCACATAGACAAAAGAAAAATGATATATTTAATTGTGTAACAAGTGTTGTGACTTTACATAGTAAGCTCTTGTGAGCAGAGTCCTCTAACCCTATTCTTTCACTAGAAACCCTGTTTGTAAATTTTTGTAAGATCCTTCTTTCTTATAAATTAATGTAAATAGCACTATATAAATAAAAAATTAATTATAATGATGTAGTGGCAGATTCTTTCCTACACATTGCAGGTGTTTAACGAAGCCCCTAACAAGTTAAGACTCAGTTATAGCCCAGACATGCTCCTGATCTTTCCAAAACCCTGTCCACATTTTTGATAAGATTTATCACAGTACCACGGTCTGGGTCTTAATTAGGGATGCACCGAATCCAGGATTCGGTTCGGGATTCGGCCAGGATTCAGCCTTTTTCAGCAGGATTCAGATTCGGCTGAATCCTTGTGCCTGGCCGAACCGAATCCGAATCCTAATTTGCATATGCAAATTAGGGGTGGAGAGGGAAATCGCGTGACTTTTGTCACAAAACAAGGAAGTAAAAAAAAAATTCCCCTTCCCACCCCTAATTTGCATATGCAAATTAGGGTTCGGATACGGTTCAGTATTCGGCCGAATCCTTTGCGAAGGATTTGGGGGTTTGGCCGATTCCAAAATAGTGGATTCGGTGCATCCCTAGTCTTAATCCTTCAACCGGTTGCAAACCCCACCGTAACGCTGCCCCACAGTGGCCCCTAGTTTTCTATAGTTGTAGTAGAAAAACATAATTAAAGATGCAAGAAAATTCTCCAATGAGAATTCTACTGATCAAAAACTTCATTAAAAATGCAAAAGCATTGACCAATAAGAATTCAGATTCCCAGCACCATGTTAGACATCTTGCTGTTATCTTACATATAGAGATAATTATGTCTTTTTTTTCTTGATGATATTACACTGAAATCAAACATGGGGATAAAGAACAGACTTGTTCAGTGCTGGGAAACTGGGCTTAAAGCTTCCAACTCCAATTACAGGAACAAAGAACAAGGGGCCATTGGAGGACATTTTGCATTTTGATGCAGCCGCTGTCTATGGATATTTGTGGGAGCGTTTTGGAAAAGTTTTATTGTGCAATATTGCTTGAAGAATACAACCCTTAAATTGCTGGACTACAGTTCCCAGCAGGCCTCAACCTTAATTATATGTTACATTATTCTGGGATTTGTAGTCCAGCAACAACAGAGCAAAGTTGGGTTGAGCAGTGCAGTGCCGCTGTCATTTTAAAGCATAAATAAAACAATAAAATAAGTGAGTATAAAATTGATGATGGTGCTATTCTAAACACTTTTTCAATGTACATTCATTATTATTATTTTTTTTAATTCCAAGATATTAAAGGATACATGTACTGTTAACATCAATGAATTTTGTTACAACAGCGCCACCTGCTGGTCATTTTATTAGACCATTTTGACCACCAGTAGTCAAGGATGCTGTCAGCAGAAAGAAAGATGTTTTTCTGGTTAGGAAAGATTTGAGAAAAGTTTCTATTTTTTTTCCTAAGCAGAAGAACATCAGAGTAGCCTCTTTCTTTCTCCTGACAACTTCCTTGACTACTTGGTGGTCAGACTGGTGGGAAAATAACCAGCAGGTGGAGCTGTTATAAAAAAATGTATCCTTTAATATCTTGGAACAGAAAAAAATAAATAAATGTACATTGCAAAAGTGCTTAGAATAGCACCCATGTCAATTTAACATGCACTTGTTTTTAAGGTTTACTTATCCAGAAGTACAGAAACAAATCGGTGTCCCCAATGCTTAGAATAGGCACATTTCCAGATTCCAGGGCTTCTAAGATTTAGTAGATCCACAAAATTCAAAGAGGGTGTAACTATTTAGAAACTATGCAAATAACACCTTCTTTGTAAGGAAGCTCTTCTGAATTTTAAAAAAGGAAAGCAGTAGGGAACAGCTGACACACTTGCATTCGCACAAATTTCCCTGCAGTCAGTTGAGGAAAACATCCCATTCACTCAAGGAGCTCCTTCAAAGAAATGACAACTTGTTTTAGAGATATTATTGTTTGTCAGTAAATCTGTGACACACGATTCCAGAACAGATCATAATTCTTCAAGAGGCTTGCACCGAGTGATGCCTGCATGTAGGTGGCATGGTGTTTCAAGACATACTAGGAGCTGTCAAACTGCCTAGCAAAAGACAATTCACTAATGTTGTGAGGAATAATTTATGAGCAGCCAATGATAAGCTGTACTCCTGGCACAAGACTGGAATGTGCTTTTCTTGCACACCTTAAATAATGTCTTCTTTTACAGTGTGTTTCCCCCCTCCCCTCAAATTCCAGTTCAAAGTAATGCTATCATTATTCTTGGTCCCCCTGAAATGTACCCCACATACCTGCACAAATCAAGCAACACAACTTGCTCCATAAATGCTTCCCAAATGCAATTTAAATTGGTTTAAAGGGGTTGTAAGCCCAACCATAACGACGTCCCTCAGCTCCCTCTTGTTTTCTATAGAAGTTGCCAAAAAAACATAGTTATAGATGCAAGAAATTCACCAATGAGAATTCTACTGATCAAATACATCATTATAAATACATAAGAATTGACCAATAAGAGATTCCCAGCACCATGTCAGGCATCTTGCTGTTATCTTACACATAGAGATTATTATGTCATTTTTATTCTTGATGATATTACACTGGAATCAAACATGGGGATAAAGGACAGACTTGTTCAGTGCTGGGAAACTGAGCTTAAAGTTCCAACGCCAATTGCACAAACAAATAACAGGGAGTCAGATTTATACAGATCAGATGGGAATTTTTTTGCATTTAGCGAAAAGTTTTATTGTGTAATATTGCTTTATAGGATAAATGAACCTTAAAAATAAGTGAATGTAAAATTGATGAGGGGGCTATTTAAAGCACTTTTGCAATGTACATTTATTATTATTTTTTTTTAATTCCAATATATTAAAGGATACAATGTACTGTTAACATCAATGAATTTTGTTACAACAGCGTCACCTGCATTTTCTGACCAGTCTGACCAGCAAGTAGTCAAGGAAGTTGTCAGGAGAAAGAAAGAGGCTGCTCTGATGTTCTTCTGCTTCTGAAATAAATTAGAAACCTTTCTCACATCTTTTCTTAACAGAAGAACATCAGAGCAGCCTCTTTCTTTCTCCTGATAATATCTTGGAGTTAAAAAAAATAAAAAAAATAATGAATGTACAATTCAAAAATGTTTAGAATTTAGCAGTTGTTGCTGGACTACAAAAACCAGCATATTTTAACATATTTTCAAGATTAAGGGGCCAATTCACTAAGGGTCGAATATCGAGGGTTAATTAACCCTCGATATTTGACTAGGAATTAAGGAATTATTAGTTAAGGAACTAGGAATTAAAATCCTTAGACTTCGAATATCGAAGTCGAAGGATTTAGCGCAGATAGTTTGATCGAACGATCAAAGGATAATTCCTTCGATCGAACGATTAAACCCTTCGAATCGAACGATTCGAAGGATTTAAATCCATCGATCAAAGGAATATCCTTCGATCAAAAAAAGTTAGCCAAGCCTATGGGGACCTTACCCATAGGCTAACATTGACTTCGGTAGCTTTTAGATGGCGAACTAGGGGGTCGAAGTTTTTTTTAAAGAGACAGTACTTCGACTATCGAATGGTCGAATAGTCGTACGATTTTTAGTTCGAATCCTTCGATTCGTAGTCGTAGTCGTAGTCGAAGGTTGAAGTAGCCTATTCGATGGTCGACGTAGCCCAAAAAACACTTCGAAATTCGGAGTTTTTTTACTTCGAATCCTTCACTCGAAGTTAGTGAATCGGCCCCCAAGTCATAGTAGAAGCTATATTCCAGCAACATAGGGGTTATATACGTAAAGCAATATTGTACAACAAACTTTCCCCAGGTCTCCAGAGATTGCAGCAGCATTAAAATGCAAAATAATCCAACGATGAGAATCCTATCTGATCTGTATAAATCTGGCTCCATGTTCTTTGTATTTGAAGTTGGAAACATTAAGCAGTTTCCCAGCACTGAATAACGTTCAGTTATTCAGCGTTGAAAGTCACATGACTTTGTAATTGGCTATACACTAAGAGGCAGATTTATTTATCTTTGCCCATCTGTGTTCAGGCAACCAACTGATGAAAAGATGAGCGGGTTTGTGACAAAAATCAAACCTCAAAACCTAGTGAGCTTGGAAATTTTTTGTAAAATTAGAAGCCCTTAACACTGCTAGGGATTACCTTTTGGGTAAAATAGGAGAGCCCTACCTACCCCGGGTGTTCACCGACGTCCTTTTGGGGCCCAGTCTTTCTGGTGAGAGGGAGAGGTAGGGATCCTACTCACGGCCAAAGTAGATCGAAGTGCAGTAACAAAAGGATCAGGCAGAGTCATGTTCGTACAGGTAATGGTCGATGGCAGGCGGCAAGGATTCAGTAGTCAAGTTGAGGCATCAGTAAAACTGAAGACTTTAATTTTTGAATTTGGCAACCCAGCGCAAAGGTCATCGCACATGCGTGTCAGTACCGGGGACCGGCCAGGGCAGCCATCAGGGGGGGAGAGGGGGGAGAGTTGTAGGGGGCCCCGAGGGTAAGGGGGGCCCGGCCATGCCACACTTACTTGATTAGCCGGGCCCCCCATCTTTCTGAGAGCTGCTGACTTTGGGATGACATGAACGTTTAAGGGGCCTGGCCACCAATTTTCTCATAATGTGGGGGGGGGCCTGGCCACCAATTTTTTTTTCTCATGTGGGGTCTAAGCCACCAATATTTTTTAATGGGGGGCCCTGGCCACAAATGTCTTTTTTTTATGGGGGGCCCTGACCACCAATATCTTTTTATTTTTTATTAACATGTGGGAAACCTAGCCACCAATATTTTTTTTGTTTTTTTACTGTGTGGTGGGGGGCGGACCTGTGGGGTGGGGAGGGCGGACCTGTAGGTGGGGCTTGCGGTGGGTGCAGCCCAGGAAATGTTGTCGTATGGGGTCCTGCAATTTCTGATGGCGGTCCTCGGACCGGCACATATGTAAGTAAAAGTTTGTGCCGGTCTCCCGTTGCGCCTTAAAACCTGTTTGTGAAAACATTTTTTTTTATTTTTAAATATAATTCGGCAGCATGCCAGAAGCAAGCGACTGATAAATAACTAAGTGATTTCCAGAACACGCCCTTTTTTTTTAAACCTGAACACGAATGGGCAAATATTAATAAATCTGCCCCTAATTATTTAGATGAATCCTGTAAAAAGCAGCGGGATTCCTACTCCCCCAAATGAAAAACTGGATTGGGTGCATCCCTACTCAAACAATAGGGTTATTTACTAAACTAACTAAAAAATTTAGATTTTTTTTTTATATAAAATCCGACTTTTAAAAAAATCACTAATTTTTCGGAATGTATTAAACCCAGAGGATGGAAATGTCAGTATCTGAAAATCTCAGACCTGTCGAGGTTTCATATGAGTCAATGGGAGAAGTTCCAATGATTTTTTAATCTGCACTTCCGAAAAAAATCCTGAAAATCTAAAAAAAATAATTCCGCAAAGCAAATTTTCGGAAAATTTTTATAATAAATAAGTGTAAAAAACCCGAGCGGATTTGATCAGAGTTTGTTGCAGAAAATGTTGAGATAAATTCGGACTTATATAAATAATAAACAACCCGTATAAAATCATGTAGCACTCGGTTGACTAGCAATCTGATTGAAAATGAAGTCATTCGATTTCTCCTGCACTGATGCAGTAATTCATGTCCTAAGCTTATGCTATTTGTGCACAATTCTATTCAAATTTCTTTATGTTTATGGGTCTAGTATATGATCTTCGTCCCAAGATAACAGTGTTTATGAGCACAGCCTTTATCATTGTTCCCTTGAGAACATACTGTTTATACATGTAGCATATTATATTATTCCCTTGGTAACAACGGTGTTCATAGATGTAACCTATATCATTGTTCCCTTGATAACACCATGTTTATAGGTTTAGTGCATGACATTGTTCCCTGGATAATATGGAAAGCTGACTATGTTATTGTTCACAACAGAAACAATGATGAAATATGCAATTAATGGCCTTAAATTGTTCTTCTACTAACACAATCTTTGTATCAAATATTTCACCAAGAACGTTACACCCCGTTATCGAAACCTTCCTCTAAATGGTCTGAATTTTTACATTGTCAAATAACTCCCTCAGATTTGGTCAAATCGATTAGGGATTATAATAAATTAATTTTAGCAGAGAATTGGAGGATACAACATTTTAAACTTGCCCATCTAGGCTATGGGAAACTGTTTTCAAAAAATTCCTCTAATAGCCCTATTTCATATTGCCCTAAATGTGATGAAATTAATGTATCACTTTTCCATTATCTATGGTCCTGTCCAAAGATTGTCCTATATTGGAGGGAAATCTTTGGTTTTTTGAATTATCATTTGAAGATACAGATTAAATTGTCTCCGTGCTTTGTTTTTTTGCATCTGGATAATATGGTATGTTCTTCAGTTCCTAACACAAATTTTATTTCCCATGAAGATAAAGTTTTGACAGTTTTTTTCCTAGCTGCTTCCAAGAAAGCTTTATTTAATTCTTGGTTAGATAAAGAACCCCCCTCGTTAGCAGATGCTATTTCTTTTATGAACCAGCTTAGTTGGCAAGAATTATTATCCAAAACCAAAGGGAATGATTCCATAGACTCTTTTAAACTGATTTGGTCTCCTTATCTTGAAGCTTGTAATACAGGTGAACAAATAGGACGGTTTCTTCATTTGTAAGTTACGCGTTCAGACATTCCAGTCAACGAATGGACATTTTTCTTTCTTTCAATATGTTTACTTCCACTGGCTTAGTTAATTTTTGTTATTTTCAATTTATTGTTGTCAGTCTCTTAAAATTGTATTCCGTTTTCAATCTCACTATGCCATCATATTGAATACATGTCTTTCTTCATCTGCATAATATTTGCTGTCATAATGTTATTACTTGTTTAATATGAAAATCAAATAAAACATTTTCAAAATAAAGAACGTTACACATCATGGCACCTACATGTGGTCCAGCTTTTTACAAAGAAAACAAAAATTGCTTTTTACAAAATAAACCTTCTTCCTTGTGCTGTAAATTAATTTTAGCTCAGTCTACAAGATTTATAGGACATCTTGAATAGTTGGGGCTTATGAACCAAGTACCTAGAAACCAAGTCTGAGCACAGCTAATTGCCTTTGGGTTTCTATAGATCAACTGTTGTTATGAAGTGGTCCAATTATTTACTGTACTACGTGTTCAGGGTCCAGATTATAACTAATAGAACAAATGTTATGAAAATAGCAATATGCTGGCACAGACACATCCCATCCTTTGCTTTGCTCATGGCCTTTACAGAGAAAGGAAACATGTCTAATAGTGATTTTCTGGCCAGCCCGATACCCACAGGGCCCATGGGTTGGACAGACCTCAGCACTCAGCATTTGAAGGTCGTGGGCGGGTTCCTGTTGAACTCTGCTGCCTGCTCTCCCCACCTTCCTGCTTCTGTTTTAACAGGCATGCACTCATCCCGCCCCTTTTTGTGACATCCTCGTTGGGGCGGGTCAGCGTGGGCCTATAAATAGAGGGTAGAAGGCGGGCTTGGTCACTAATGTCTAATATTTCCTAAAGGGGTTGTGAACCGAGCCGTAACACTGTCCCATAGATCCAAGAATATTCATCGGTAAGCATTCTACTAGGGATGCACCAAATCCACTATTTTGGATTCGACCAAACCCCTGAATCCTTTGCAAAAGATTCAGCTGAATACCGAACCAAATCCTAATTTACATATGCAAATTAGGGGTGGGAAAGGGAAAACATTTTTTACTTCCTTGTTTTGTGACAAAAGTCGCGGCGAATTTCTGAGCTTTGCTGCCGGCGAATAAATTCGTTAAAAATCGCCGGTGAAAATTCGCCAGCGCCAATTTCCAATTTTTTCTCAAAAACGTTCGAATTGTTTAGATTTTTTCGTGAAAACGTTCGAACTGCTCGATTTTTAGTGAAAACGTTCGAATTGCTAGATTTTTTAGTGAAACCGTTCCAATTTCTCAATTTTTTTTGTGAAAATGTTCGAATTGGTTGATTTTAGTGAAAACGTTCGAATTGCTCAATTTTCCCATGAAACGTTCAATATGCTTATTTTTTAGTGAAAACTTTCTAATTGTTAGATTTTTTAGTGAAACCGTTCGAATTGCTTCATTTTTATTGTGAAAATGTTCAAATTGCTCGATTTTAGTGAATACGTTTGAATTGCTCGATTTTCCCGTGAAAACTGTGATTTTTTAGCGAAAACATTCAAATTGCTAGATTTTTTCGTGAAAACGTTCAAATTGCTTGATTTTTTTTATAGTGAAAACTTTAGAATTTCACAATTTTTTCGTGAACTTTCAGATTTCACTATTTTTCACAAATTTTGTGGGAAATTTGCTAATTTTTAAGCGAAACTGGAGAAATTTTGCCCATCACTACTGAACAATGAGAGTTCAGATTCCCAGTTCCATGTCAGACATCTTGCTGTTCTCTTACATATAGAGATAATTATGTCATTTTTTTCTTGATGATATTACACTGGAATCAGACATGGGGATAAAGGACAGATTTGTTCAGTGCTGGGAAACTGGGCTTTAAGCTTCAAAATCCAATTACAGGAACAAAGAACAGGGAGTCAGATTTATACAAATCAGCTGGGATTCTCATTGGAGGATTTTTTTACATTTTAATGCAGTCGCTGGTTGTGGAGATTTGGGGAAAATGTTGGAAAAGTTTTCTTGTGCAATGTTGCTTTAAGAATACAACCCTGATGTTGCTGGACTACAGTTCCCAGCATGCATCACCCTTCATTATATATTCCATTATTCTGGGATTTGTAGTCCAGCAACAACTGTTAAAGTTTGGTTGAGCAGTGCAGCAGGGTTTACTACTACTTTTATCCACATTGAGAGTTTTAACGTTCATCAAAATGCTTGGCAGAATAAGTATGGATGGCAAGGAGTTCTTGGGTAAAATGGACTTAGCATAATGGAAGCATCATAACCGCTACATATCGGCTTTAATAATGAAATAAATAATACACTCTGTTGAAATGACTTATTTCCATCTTCAGAACCAAAAAAAAGACAGAACACTTTCCCTGCTTTGCTTGCGTTGTCTGGAAAACCTCAGCTGCCATTGTAATTAATTCCTCTGCTTTCCTCTTGGCTTTTATACAGTTGATCTCTACGCCCTTTTGCTTTGGTTCGTGCTGAGGGAATCTACATTTGCTTTCGAAAGCTTTTGCAGAGTGGCAAAAATTCACATTTTATTCAATTTAAAATTGTTAAAAAGTTAGAATTCTGATCTCAGCATGTTAGGAAACATTTCTTTTATGATTTGTTTGCACTTAATCGTGTTAAGTATCACAAGTGTAGCTACCAATAGCAGCCAATCAGCAATTTCTTTTAAATAGTCTATTACAAGTTCAAAAATGAAAGTGAATACTTCAAGAGGTCGTAAACCCTGCTGCAACGCCATCCCACAGCACTCCCTAGTTTTCTATACAAGTTGCCAAGAACCGTAATTACAGTCGTATGAAAAAGTTTGGGAACCCCTCTTAATTCTTTGGAGTTTTGTTTATCATTGGCTGAACTTTCAAAGTAGCAACATCCTTTTAATATATAACATGCCTTAGGGAAACAGCAGTATTTCTGCAGTGACATAAAGTTTATTGGTTTTAACAGAAAATATGCAATATGTATCATAACAAAATTAGACAGCTGCATAAATGTGGGCACCCCAACAGAGATATTACATCAATATTTAGTTGAGCTCCTTTTGCAAATGTAACGGTCTCTAGTCGCCTCCTATAGCCTTTGATGAGTGTCTGGATTCTGGATGGCGGTTCTTTTGACCATTCGTCCATACAAAATCTCTCCAGTTCAGTTACATTTGATGGCTGAGTCTGCTTCAAATCATCCCATAGATTTTCCATGATATTCGAGTCGGGGGACTGTGATGGCCATTCCAGAATATTGTACTTGTCCCTCTGCATAAATGTCTTTGTAGATTTCCAAGTGTGTTTAGGGTCATTGTCTTGTTGGAATATCCAACCCCTGCGTTACTTCCACTTTGTGACTGATGCTTGAACATTATCCTGAAGAATTTGTTGATATTGGGTTGAATTCATCCGATCCTCGACTTTAACTAGTCCCTGAACTAGCCACACAGCCCCACAGCATGATGGAACCTCCACCACATGTGACAGTAGGAAGCAGGTGTTTTTCTTGGAATGCGATGTTCTTCTTCCGCCAAGTGCTTTTTGTTATGACCAAATAACTAAATTTTTGTCTCATCAGTCCGAAGCACTTTGTTCCAAAATGACTGTGGCTTGTCTTATCTTTTGCATAAAACAAACGACTCTGTGGCATGAGTGCAGAAAGGGCTTCTTTCTCATCACCCTGCCATACAGATGTTCTTTGTGCAAATTGCTTTAATTTGTAGAACGATGTACAGATACACCATCTGCAGCAAGATGTTCTTGGTGATCTTTGGGTTGTCTGTAACCATTCTCACAATCCTCCGCATATGCCGCTCCTGTATTTTTCTTGGCCTGCCAGACCTGGGTTTTACAGCAACTGTGCCTGTGGCCTTCCATTTCCTGATTCCATTCCTAACAGTTGAAACTGACAGTCTAAACCTCTGAGAGCTTGTTGTAGCCTTCCCCTAAACCATGATACTGAACAATCTTTGTTTTCAGATCTTTTGAGAGTTGCTTTGAGGATCCCATGCTGTCACTTTTCAGAGAAGCACAAATTGCAATTGGCCACCTTAAATATCTTTTCTCATGATTGGACACACCTGCCTATGAAATTCAAGGATTAATACACTAATCCAACCACTTTGGTGTTGCCAGTAATCAGTATTGAGCAGTTACATGCATTCAAATTAGCAAAATTACAAGGGTACAGAGATTTTCACATTTGCTTTGATTTCATACAACTGAATACTGCTTCACTAAAAATCTTTGTTCAGAAAACACCGCAGTACTCATGTTCCTGGGAAATGAAAGTCATACCACTGTGATGCTTTTTGTTGAAAGTGGAGTAAATTATTATGCAGGCTGAGAGGGGTTCCAGAACTTTTTCATATGACTGTATAGAGGCAAGAAATGTCACCAATGAGAATTCTACTGATCAATCACTTCATTATAAATGCAAAAAAAGATCTGACCAATAAGAATTCTGATTCCCAGCACCATGTCGGGCATCTTGCTGTTATCTTTCATATAGAGATAATTATATCATTTTTTTTTTCTTGAATATATTACACTGGAATCAAACATGGGGATAAAGGACAGACTTGTTCAGTGCTGGGAAACTCGGCTTAAAGCTTCCAACTCCAATTACAGGATCAAAGTCAGATTTATACAGATCAGCTGGGATTCTCATTGGAGGATTTATTGCATTTAATGCTGCCACTGGTTTGGAGATTTGGGGAAAGATTTGGAAAATATCTATTGTGCAATATTAATTTTAGAATATTGTTGGACTACAGCTCCCAGCATGCCTCAACCTTCATCATATGTTACATTATTCTTGCATTTGCAGTCCAGCAACAAGTGAGTAAAGCTTGGTTGAGCGCAGTGCAGCAGGGTTTACTTCCCCTTTAATTTGTGACTACTGGCCACTGCAATTTAGCTACTACATTCGTAAATCAACCCAGGAGTGTTCTTAAACAAAAAAAAAAAATCTTTCCATGGATTTAACGGTTAAACAATATAGAAAATAGTGAAAGTGGCAAAATGGAAATAACATGCATTATTCGTTGAGAGGGTAAAAATAATTTCCAAAACATTTATCTGGAATATAAGAAAGGACTGATAATGCACAAAACCCATTAGCAGGTGAAAAAAAACACTGTTTCATTTTCAGACTTTGATAGCGAAGATATAGCCTTTCGCTGACAATTTTACAAAATTGAGGAGGATTGTTATGTTCCCTCTCATTGCCCAACAACAAAGCAATTGAAGCTATTTTTCTTCGTTTTGCCACTGCTATTTCTCAGGTTAAATAATGTACCAACAAACTGCATTCACCCGAGGTTTAGCCAGAATGAAACACATATGTGGGGAATAGCACCTGCTGCAGCTCAGATTTGTTTTGTTTCAACACAGGCTAAAGAGGGGGCTTGAACCCTTGGAAGGATTAAAACTTTTATTATAAGATCCCCATGGGTCCAAATGGTCAGATGGCCAAATCCTTTTCATGAAAGGGTTAATACTTGTTAAGGGAGAGATCTGGTATCACTGATATTGTACATGTGTGATCAGGACCATCATTATAAATCACGGGGCCCTGTACAACACAATTTTTTGGGGCCCCCACCCCAGATCCCGCCCCCTCTACACCACAGTTAAAAGATCACACAGACATCAGCGCTAAAAAAGGTAACCCCCCCACACACACACACAAGTCCCCGTACAAGTCAAAAAAAAAATTGGGGCCCCAGAGAATATTTTTTAAAAAAAACAGGGGTTTATAGATTGTTAAAATAATACATTGGTGGCCAGGGGATTAAAAATAAAAAAACACAGTAGAATTGAACTCATGGCTTCAGGACTTCGCCTCCTTTAGTGACTTTGGGTCTTTTCCCCACTTCAGAACTTCAATTCAAGCTGTTTTCGTGACTTTGTTTTTTTTTTTTTTGCCGCTTAAGGACTTAAATTTCTGCTGTTTTCATGACTTTGGGTCTTTTTGCCGCTTCAGGACTTCGTGAAATGCTCTACCCGTTCGAAACACTTGTTCAAAGTGCTGGGTGCTCAACCGGAAGACCCTTCCCTTGCACAGGGTCAAAGGTAGATGTAGAGAATAATCCAGAAGCACACCAGTATATTGCTCAGTGAAATAGGTGCTTTATTTAGCCCATGTATATCCGAAAAAAAAAAGAGGCCAACGTTTCAGGCCCTTCTGGACCCTTTGTCAAACCTTTCTGATACACATGGGCTAAATAAAGCACATATTTCATTGAGCAATATACTGGTGTGCTTCTGGATTATTCTCTACATTTTCCCAGCTTCAGGACTTCAATTTCAGCTGTTTTCGTGACTTCAGGTCTTTTTCAAAGTAGCTAGAATTGTTGGAAATTATGTTTGAGGCTTCTGTACCAGCCCAAGGCAATCACAGCCCTTTAGCAGTAAAGATGCCCCAGTAGCTCACCATCTTCTTTTCTGCTGATTCTGCACATGCTCTGTGCTGCTGTCACTTACTGAGCTTAGTGACCCACTCACAATATACAGTACACATAGAATAGAAATGTCACAACATAAGGCTGATTAGTAATTAATACAGATAATTACTACATGGCAGCACAGAAACCAGTGCAATTAGCATCAGAATTTAATAATCAGCAAACCTGTAGCATCAGCTAATATTACAGGGGAAGCTCATTTTCTGCTGGATAATTAGTGACGAGCCCTAAGCTTAGCTTCTCAACAGCTGCTCAGAGCCCACTGAGCATGTGAGTGTCACAGACACTTTCCAAGATGGTGACCCCCTGTGACAAGTTTGAAGTCCTGGATCATTGCTGCTATTGACAAGCTGAAACTTTAGGCTGGTGCAATAAGTTCAGAATATAAAATATGGAATTGTTAGCCATATTAATTTTTAGGGTTTCGTTCTCCTTTTAAGGGGTGGTTCACCTTTAAGTTAACTTTTATCTCTCTCTACATCTTACTAAAAGCTAAATCAAAGATGAACAGCTCCTTTAAGTCAAATTCAGCAAGTTCTGGATCAGATCCCATTGAAAGTATTATTCATTGGAATACATTTAAAAGTATAAGCATGAGAAGCACCTGCTACTGTCCGATCACCGCCCTTAATCATGGCTATGAATAGTGATCTATTTGTGGAGCGATTCTTTTTGACAGCGAGTCTGGAGTAGTCTTTTCTTCCATTTTACTACTACTACGTCTCCTTTAAAGAACCAGTAACATCAATTAAAAAAAAACAAAAAAAACGACCAAGACATATTTAACTTAAAAATCGCAAAGTCGTTATTAATAAATACCTTACCAATACCCCTCTCGCGCTCCTCTTCAGAAAAGGCGACAGGGCGACGATCCATCGTGCAGCGCTCGATTTCTCCTCCCTGCCTTCTATAGGAGATAGCAGGGAGGAGAAATCGAGTGCCGCAAGATGCATCGTCGCCCTGTCACCTTTTCTGAAGAGGAGCGCAAGCGGTGTATGGGTAAGTTATTTATTAATAAAGATTTTGTGATTTTAAAGTTATATATGTCTTGATGTTTTTTTTTCGTTATATATGCAAATGAATTGTAAAAACAAATTGATGTTACTGGTCCTTTAAGACCTTTCCAAAAAAACCTTTAATAGTCGTTGGAAAATTTGCAGTTGCTCTTTGGATAAACACTGCATTTAATTAGGTTAACAGCTGTAACTTGATATATATCTTTCCTCTCTAGAAAGATGTCCATATGTTTTTTAAAGAACAGCAGGTGGAATCCCCTTTCCTTTGTACTTGACACACTCTCTTGAATCCAGCTTTTTATTCTCCATATCACCACTTTACTGTTGTTACATTGAATTTCAAGGCTTTCACAATTTGATAACAGCTTCTAGTCTCAGCATTTCTGATTTTAGTTTGTAAATAATAAAAGCTGTACGGACAATAACATATTTAGGAAAGATGCACTTGTATATTAATATATTTATTAATATAAATATTTCAGGACAGCACCCAGCAGCCCCTAACCTTCAAACATGTAGATTAAGGTATACAGGTATGAGATCCATTATCCGGAAACCCATTATCCAGGAGGTTCCGAATTACAGGAAGGCCATCTCCCATAGATTCCATTTTATCCAAATAATCCAAATTTTAAAAATGTATTTCTTTTTTCTCTGTAATAAAACAGCACCTTGTACTCGATGCCAACTAAGTTATAATTCATCCTTATTGGAAGCAAAACCAGCCTATTAGGTTTATTTAGGGGCAGATTTATCAAGGGTTGAAGTGAAAGTTCGAATTAAATTTAAATTTCAAGATATTTTTTGTATATTTCCACTAGGGAATAATCCAAATTCGATTTGAATTTGAAAAAAAATTGACAATTCGAATATTGAAATTTATCATGTACTGTCTCTTTCAAAATGGTCTATTACCTAGTCGAAGTATACTAAAATTAGCTCGAAATTCGAATTTAAAAATTAGATTTTTCAATTTGACCCTTGATAAATCTGCCCCCTTTCTTTGACCATTCGCCATCTAAAACCTGACGTATTGCTATTTTAGCCTATGGGGGACCTCCTAGAACCTATTTGGAGTCAATTGGTGGACTTTTTTTTTTATACAAAACTTTGAATCTAATTCAATCGAATACAATGTTACTTCAATTTGTACGATTCGAACAAAAACAGCCTATTCACCCAGAAAAAAAAACGTTGATTTTTTTTTTAATACATTTCGGTAGGTCTTTTTTTATTCAAATTTTGAAGTTTTTTTTTTTTATTCGAAATGTGACCCTTGATAAATCTGCCCCTACATGTTTACAGGATTTTCTACTAGAATTAAGGAATGAAGATTAGTGATGGGCGAATTTATTCGCCAGGTGTGAATTCGCGGCGAATTTGCGCGATTTGCCGCCAGCGAATAAATTCGCGAAACGCCCGCAAAAATTTGCGGCAAAAATTCGCCGGCGTCAAAAAAAAATTTCCGAAAAAATGGACGCCGGCGTCAAAAACGGGCGCCGGCATCAAAAACGGGCGCCGGTGTCAAAAACGAGACGCCCGCGCCGTTTCGCGAATTTTTCGCAGTTTTGTGAATTTCGCAAATTTTCCGGCGAAACGGCGCAAATTCGCCCATCACTAATGAAGATACAAATTACAGAAAGATCCATTATCCAGACAACCCCAGGTCCCGAGCATTCTGGATAACAGGTCCCATACCTGAATGAGTTTTAGTTTCAAAATATCAATTACTATCACTTACTAGTTTACCATTTACATAAATAATATGTGGCACATATGGAGGCCCATTTATCAAAGGTCAAATTTTAGTGGTATTAGAGCTTTTTGAAACCACGATTAAACTCTATTCCTCTAAATCCACGAATGCCATGAAAGTTATTAAAGCCAAATATAAAAATGTGATTGGAAAAAAAATGCTGAACGGTCCGAAAAAAGTAAGAATATTTCTAAAACCTCAAACTATTCTAGTTTTTCGCACAATTACTAGATAAAAAAAATCCGAAAACCTCTAAAAGTCTGAATGGTTGAAAAAAAGGTCCAATAGGATCAACACATCTCCTATTAATTCTATGGGACCTCTTCCGTTTTTACTTGGATACGTTTTGTGGTTTTTAAACTTAATACGTCTCAAATTTTTAGTTTTAGAGAAATTTAAAAAAAACATTTTTAGAGAAAAAATATAAATCTGAATTTTAATAAATCATTCCCATAGATTTCTATGAGCTTCTTGTTCAGGGTGAACCCTGGCAGTCAAAATTAATTTGCCTGCTAACAGTATGTGTTTCATTTGCACTGCAACAATACATTTGTATTTTTAGATGGGGTTAGTGACCCCCATATGAAAGCTGGAAAGAGTCATAAGAAAAAGGCAAATAATCTAAAGACTATGAAAAAAATGAAGGCCAATAGAAAAGTTGCTTAGAATTAGCCATTATTTAAAATACTAAAAGTTAATTTAAAAGTAAACATTCCTTTAAGGGTATGCAAAAGTATGACTGGCCTTTGGGGTGTTCAACCTACACAGGCACACAAGGTCTCATAAGGAAGGGGTCGTCATCCTGTCCTTTATGCTTCTATATAAACACTTAGGGCAGATTTATCAAAGGTCGAAGTGAAAATTGGAGTCAATTGGTGGACTGAAAAATCTAAGGGTTTTTTTTGGGGAAAAACTTCAAATCGTACCATTCAAATTCGATCGAAAACTGACCTATTTTATGGAAAAAGGACCGATTTGATTTCAGTTGGTCTCTGAATTCGAATTTTGAAGTTTTTCAAATTCGAAATTCTACCCTTGATAAATCTGGCCCATAAAGTGGCCCTATTCTTTGTGCACTACTTTTCAAATTGTTGATGGGGAAGCCAGTGCACTAATTTGCACAATGGGTAGGTTCTTGCTAAGTGGTCCATGGTGTCAAAATGCTACATGAGTCCAAAGACTAAGGGGGTTATTTATCAAACATCAAATTTTAGAGCTATGTGAGCTCGAATTAACTCAAATGGTTTCTAATTTAAGAAAAAACTCAAATGGAAATCAGCGATCAACTCAAATCACCTGCTTAAAACTTGAATTGATTGAGTTTTTGGCAGGAGAAAATTAGAATCGTTCATATTGACTGAGTTTTCGAGGAATAATACATTGAAAAAACCTCGAACATCATGAAAGCTTTTAACATCTCCAAATGGTTCAAGGGACCTCGCCATTGACTCCTACATGACCTCAACAGGTTTTAGATGGTGTATTTTCGGATTTAAGATACTGTATTTCCAGGGTCAGGTCAACCCAAAAAATATAGGTTTTTTGACCAAAAATAACCTTGGAAATTCGATTTTTTTTTGTGGAAAACTCAACTCGACCTTTGATAAATAACCCTCTAATTTCTTCAGAAAGATCACAAAATCTTTGTTAAATAAAAAACTGAAGGAGAGATAACATTTTAATTTTCAAATTCAATTAATTATGCAGATTATTATTAGTTTCAGAAAAAACAAATTCCCTTTCAGCACAATTTTATATGCTTTTGCTGTCCCCTCACATCTTTTCTACTTACATTACCTTCACAAGAAAACAGATTTAACAATTTCTACTTAAAGGGGAAGTAAAGTCTAAATTAGAATAATGCTAGAAATACTGTATTTTGTATACTAAACATAAACATGAATTACTGCACCATCTTGTAACTTTGTTAAACATCTTTGCAAGAGCAAGACCATGCAGTGTGGTCTGGGCTGCTTAGGGATCATCATAAAATTACCAAAACAGCACAAATCAAATAATATCTGCCATAGAATCTGATACAGCAAGACTGAGTAATAATCAGAATATACAGACTGCACTGGGTCCTGTGTTGTCATGTAATTTAATGTAATTTAATTAAATTTAATAGTTTTTCTATTATTTAATACAAACTTTCACCAACTCTGCAGAACCAGTGGCTGCAGCAAAATAATTCTCCAAATACAATTCCAGTTTATCTGTTTAAATCTGGCTCCATGATCTTTGTCCCTGCAGCTAGAGTTGGAAACAGTAAAGGGGATGTAAAGGCAAAAATAAAATCCAATACAAATCTCTACACAGTCGCCGACTGCTCTACAGGGAAACAAACAAAGCTGCTTGAGTTCTGCATGGCTGGGAAGTAAGGCAGGGGCTCCCCCTGCTGTTCATAAGTATGATTGTTTCCCTGCAGCGCAATGACAATTCCTATCCACAGCAGCAAATGAAGGGAGAATTTCACTGCATACAATCAGGTTTCTTGTAAAAACAGTACACATTTTTTAATTAAAGTATATTGGAGATAGGTTTCTTTTTCAGTAAAGAAAGTAAAAATGGGATTTTATTTTTTTGCTTTTACATACCCTTTAAGCCTACTGAGGACAATTCCTATCTTTGTATATTCATGCAGCTAATTGCAGGCACTTTTAGAAAACAAGCCTCAATAACTACAAGGTGCTCTCCTGTCACTGTTTTGCAGTTTTGTTGCACACAATCAATACATTTAACAGTAACAAAAAATGATATATTTTCACTAGTCACTGAATGTTCTACTGTAAAATGCACCCTGCCTTACATTTCTAACTGCACCACATGCCATTCCCTTATCTCCTACTCACTAGTTCAGTCTTTTGTTTACATTTCCACTGCCTTTCCAGCTTTTGTCTTCATCATTTTTTCAAAAATTCTTGGAATTCAGTCAATCCCTTAATGTTCTGGGTCACACAGCATGTGTTTACTCAGCATAACTGGATATAAGCTAAAGCCAGACTTAGTAAATGTAACTGTAAAGAAGAATCCCATCAGGCATAGTTAAATGGTAGGGAGGCCAGAAAATGTTCTTGAAAATATATGTTTAAAGGACCCCATAGACGCAAAGATTTCTCTTGCTGAACAACCGATTTTAGCGAAGTCCGACCAATCCTTTGGAATTATCGTGCGGTTAGAGGCATTCGAACGATCGTACATCTTACGATTTTTCGACCGACATCTGTCAGGAAATTGATCGGCCAGGTTAAAAAATCTTTGTCGGTCCCAGTGCAATCTATCTGTTTGCAGGGCCAAGCAGGCAGCTCCCCTTTGTTTTCCTGGCAAATTGGTCTTTTTAGTTGATGGACAATTCGTACGATCGTTCCGAGATAATCGCGGTCTCACGATGACGATCGGATCTTTTAGAAATCTCAACATCTATGGCCAGCTTAACACTCTCGCTAATGCTGAACTACAACTGTCAGAATCTTCCTCAAAGGTAACTGGAGGAAGTCCAAATATTGCAGCTATAGGTTGGCTTGGCATTTCTTAAGTTGTTGCCCAAAATTAATAACAATTTGGATATATTTTAAACTCTTATTCCAATTTGAACACATTTGAAGAGGCAGATATATCAAGGGTCGAATTTCAAATTGATGGGAGTTTTTTTAAACTCCCATCAACTCGAAATTCAAATAATAAAAGACCAACAGAAAAAAATAAAAAATTTTAACTTAGAGTGAATAGGCTGTATTCGATCGTTCGATTTGAATTCAGATCATATTCTTGTCGAATTCAGTGCGTGTATTTTTTTTTTTAAAAAAAGACCCCAAATAGGTTCTAGGTGCTCCTCCATATAGGCTAAAACAGGAATTCGGCAGGTTTTATTTAGATGGCGAATAGTCAAAGTCAAATTTTTACAGTACATAATAAATTTTGATATTCGAATTTTCGATTTTTTTTCAAATTCTAATCGAATTTGGTCTATTACCTAGTCGAAGTACACTAAGTGGCACATTTATCAAAGGCCAACTTTTGAATTCATGTGAGTTTATTAAAAATTCCCATGAACTCAAAATTCGACCAATCAAAATTTATTAAAAAAAAAAACAAATATGTAAAACTTGGGTGAATAGGATCGACAAATCGAATTCAATCTGAGTTTTAAAAACTCGATTCTAGTTTTTTCTCCGAAAAAAACTCGAACATCAGGAAGGCTGCAAACAACTCCAAAATTGATCCCAGGACGTCTCCCATTGACTTAAACAGCAATTCAGCAGGTTTTAGGTGGCAAATAGTCTAATTCAAGTTCTTAAAGCCCAGTGTATGATAAATGTCGAAAATCAAATTAGATTTTTTTTAAAAAAACTCTAATCAAATTTGAATAATTCCTTAGTCTAATTTGACAATTTTGGCCATAAAAAAACCCAAAAATTCTAATTTTCAATTCGACCCTTGATAAGTGTGCCCCATCATGTACAGGTACTGGATCCGAACACCCGTTATCTAGAAAGCTCTGAATTACAGAAAGACTCCTTTTTATGCAAATCGTATTCCTTTTTCTGTGTAATAATAAAACAGTAGCTTGTACTTGATCCCGAATAAGATATAATTAATCCTTATTGGAAGCAAAACCAGCCTATTGGGTTTATGTAATGTTTACATGATTTTCTAGTAGATTTTATGAAGATCCAAATTATGGAAAGATCTGTTCTCTGGAAAACCCCAGGTCTTGAGCATTCTGGATAACAGGGCCCATAGATGTACAATATTTCTGCCTCACTTCTTTAATTAAGCTTTAGTTCTTCATAAACAAGATAACTCTGTTTAGCTGCATGAGCAGGTGCTGCAAGACTAATGAGTGTTGAGCAACTAGTTAAATAGTATCCATAGACTCTAATGAAAAGTGACCAGTTATTGACGAAAACATGCGATGCTTCACTACCTTTTCCAAGAAATGTTTGTAATTAACAACAACACTTGACATGTTCCTTTGTTTTATTCCACATAAACAATTCACACTCTTCAGTAAAATGCCTCCCACCCCCTTTGATTTATGGTGAGAATAATGTCTTGGTCAATGACCCTGTTTTGTTTATAGTCTGAGACATGGTTTTCTACAGACTCTTAGGGGTCTATTTATTAAACCTCAAGGGGCATATTTATCAAGGGTCGAATTTCGAATTGAAAAAACTCAAAAAGACCAACCGTAAATAAGTTACATATTTTTTTTTTGTGGAATAGATCCATTTTTGATCAAATAGGTCCGTATTCGGCCGAATTTGAATCGTACGAATCAAAGAAAGATCGCATTAGATTGAATTTGATTCATCGTTTTTTTCCAAAAACAACTTTGCTTTTTCAAAGTCCACCAATTGACTCCAAATAGGTTCTTGGAGGTCCCCCATAGGCTAAAATAGCTATTCGGCAGGTTTTAGATAGCGATGGGTGAATAAATTCGTCAGGCACGAATTCGCAGCGAATTCCCACGTTTCGCCACCGGCGAATAAATTTGCGAATCTCCGATTTTCATGATTTTTCCGTGAAAACGTTCGAAATGCTCAATTTTGTCCGTGAAAACGCCCAAATTTCACAAATTGTTTGTGAACTTTCAGTTTCCATGATTTTTCGCAAATTTTTCACAGTTTTGTGAATTTTGCGGGAAATTTGCGAATTTTGTGGCGAAGCGAAACGGGAGAGATTCATGCCCATCACTAGTTTTAGATGGTGAAGTCGAATTTTTAAAGAGACAGTACATAACAAATTTCGATATTCTAATTTTTTTTTTTTTTTTCAAATTCTAATCGAATTTGGACTATTCCCTAGTCGGAGTACACAAAAAATAGCTCATAATTCAAATTTTTTTTCAATCGAAAATTCACCTCGATCTTTGATAAATCTGCCACCAAATGTTTCTGATCAAGTTTTTAAAGGCCAAATTCACACCGTGCTGCTATCTTAATTGATTCGTTAAATACTTGGTCGCTTATATTTTTTTTACATATTTCCATTGTTACACACGCTCGCCAAGTAGTGATTGTAGTTCGAGTGCTGCTGCCCCCAACCCGTCGCAAACTTAAACAGTCTTAAAATTCAGGTGCACTCACCACTCTCTGTTGGTGGTCCGGGTGTTGCGCCCACTAACCCGTAGCTTGGGGAGAACACTTCAATTTGCAAATCCGCCTTGGGCACACACTCCAGTAATTCCTCGGACGCAGTGTAGGTTTAAAGAAAAAGTCTTTACTTCATGACAGGTAACACCTTATGCGTTTCGTGTGTTTCAACACGTAGTCATAGTTTAAAAGAGTTTTTAAAGGAGAAAACTCAAATTTTTAGAGGGAGAGAAAAACTCTAAGATTTATTATACCCCAAAGCTGCTAAAATCCGAATCCGAAAATGCTCCATCTCAAACATGTCAAGGTCATGAAGAAGTCAATCGCAGATGTCCCTGAAGATGTTTCTTTTTTGAAAAAATTATTGGTAAATTAAAGGGATTCGGTAAAAATTTTTTTTATTAGAGTAAGAAGTCGAGTTTTAGTAACTCAGCTCACAATAATGCTCAGAAGAATACAAAAAGTGTGTTTTATTTTGACCCTGGAAATAGAGTCCTGCGCTGAACCAATTTTTGAGACCTGGACCGAACCCGCAGGCCGCGACCCGGACAGCAATCTGCATATTTACCTACTTTGATCCGCTACCCGGACCCACAACTGCCTTATCTGCAACCCGACTGACAACCTGCCGACCACCATCAAATGACGTTGCTGCAAACTGGAAGTGACGTCATCAAAAGTGTGCAGGACAGATACAAGTTTTGTAAAATTTTAAAAGGAGTAAAATATAGACAATATAACATAGGATAAGAACCTGCATCTCTACCCGCACTTGAAAATCCTTCAACTTATTCCGCAGGGTACACGTTTTTTTTTTTTTTGCAGGTAACCCGCAGGTACCCGACCCGCTGCAGGACTCTATCTGGAAACAACTGTAAGAGAACTAAAGAAGAGTGCCTCTCAGTGATCGACCCCTAGCACCAGACTGAATATCAACCTACACACCTACCTTCCAACACCATAGATAAATACATATTTACTGATCACAGGAACACAACTACATGTTTGTGTAATTCCACGTCTGTAACAAGATATAAAGGTCTAACTACAAGAAATTTAGCATAATATAGGGATTTATATCAGAAATATGTTTTATTATCTTAGGTCAAGTGTCTAAAACTAAAAAAAAAATGGCTGGGAGGCTTTACTTTTCCTTTAGATAATATATTTACTCGAATTGCTAATATTGCCTCATTCATTAAACTAAAACTAGTAAAATAATGCAAGTGTGAGTAAAAAAACCTTTTACATATTAAATTATATAAAATACGCTTTTTTGTTTAGTCCGTGTTTTACTTGTTTTGTTAATGAGGCTTTTACACCTATAGGGTTAGACACAAACTTGTGCCCTGACTATAAAATGCTGATCCCTATTAATATGATAATAATTCCCCAATGGGGCACCTACAAGAGGGGTGAAATGAAGATTGGCTGAACCAAAGCAGGACAGTTTATATTAGAATTGATCTGACACACAGGGAAGAGTTTATAATGAGCTTTACTCCATTTATAAAATGTCGGGAGAAAATGTTGCTTAAAATGACGTTTTTGTGCCATTTTTATGTGATTTGAAAGACAAATTCATAAAAGTGTCAGTAAACTGCCTTTCTTTCACTAAATGAAAAGTAGAGGTTGAGTCGGAATTTAGGTGGATTTCAGTTTCTGAGTATTTTACTCCAGTTTACCACCACTTTTACTCCAAAAATGGTCTCTCTTCACTTTTGTGAATTCCCCCCATTGTGTCAGTCTGTCACATGAGCAGAATGTATAAGATCAGTGGTCAAACTCTGCTAAAAACAATACATTCTATATGGCAATGCTTCCCCGCAGTATCCATGCAGCAGGCGGAGTATTCAATATTTGGGACACATAGTATTAAAATTATTAAAGGGGTAGTATCACTGTTGCACCACACTGCTTAATCAAACTTTACACAGCTGTAGCTGAACTACACATCCCAACATACTTCATGTTATCAAAGTTAGGGCATGTTGGGAGCTGTAGGCCAGCAACATAAGGGTAGGTCTCCACGAGCGTTTTTGTCGCGATCCGATGTGCTGCGACAAAACGCAAGCGACAAAAATAAGGTAAGTAATAGAATTGTCGCATGTTGTTGCAGCGTTGATCCGTCACGACACGACTGTTGGATACAGACGCAGCGTGCAGCGTCTGCATCCGACAGTTGTGTCGAGCCGAATCAACGCTGCAACAACATGCGACAATTCTATAACTAACCTTTTTTATGTCGCATGCGTTTTGTCGCAGCGCATCGGATCGCGACAAAAACGCTTGTGGAGTCCTACCCTTAAGCAATATTGCACAATAAAACTTTTCCCCAAATCTCCACAGCTAGCAACCGCTTTAAAATGCAAAAAAAACCTCCAATGAGAATCCCAGTTGATCTGTATAAATCTGACTCCCTGTTCTTTGTTCCTGTAATTGGAGTTGGAAACGTAAAGCTCAGTTTCCCATCACTGAACAAGTCTGTCCTTTATCCCCATGTCTGATTCCAGTGTAATATCATCAAGAAAAAAAAATGATATTATTCTCTCTATATGTAAGATAACAGCAAAATGTCTGACATAGTGTTTTTGAATCAGACTTCTTATTGGTCAATTTTTTTGCATTTATTTTGAAGTTTTTGATCAGTAGAATTGGCCTTTTGGCTAAGATCAAGTGTAGTACCTTTGGAAACACTTGGTCCTCTGGCTGGCAAGATCAAGGAGGAGTATCTGTTCTTATGATCCTATGTGAAGAACGGAGAAACACTTGGGGGTATATTTATCAAAGAGTGAAGTTAATAGTGAAGTTCCGCCACTAGAGTAAAATTCCGCCACTCTCCATTCATTTCTATGGGATTTTTATAGGCGTATTTATTGATAAATACGCCTTTCAAAATCCCATAGAAATGAATTGAGAGTTGCGGAATTTCACTCTAGTGGCAGAACTTCACTCTTTGATAAATTTACCCCTTGGTCCTCTGGACTAGGCTGGCAAGCGGAAGCTTGATGAAAGCTGGGTTGCTGTGCTCCCATGAGGGAGGCACCCGATTTGCTTTTGAGTCAGGGGCAATGCACATGCACCTATGCCTAATCATGGCCATTAGGCGGGCAGCTGCCAGCTGGAGCCTTACTATAGGCAATCAATGGCCTTGCACCGCACACTCCAGCAACTTTTTTTGTGTTTGGTTTGAGCACCCTGGATTTGGTCATAGTCCTTTGGCTGGACCACAGGCCATGCCCTGGGGGAAGCTTCGGCAGAACCCCGGGTAGACTCCCCCTAGATTCGGCGAAGGGGAGTCTAAACACCCCAAACCCCTTTGGGGGGCGGGGATGGTGGGCCCTCCCTAGCTTCGGCGAAGGGGGACCCATCCGTTCAAGCTGTCCGCGGGCGGTAGCCTGGGACACTTGGGCAACAGAGCCCATGCCTTCGGGTAGGACTCGGAAGGATGATTCAATATCATCAGTAGAATTCTCATTGGTGAAATTTCTTGCATCTTCTATATAAAACTAGGGGGTGCTGTAGAACAGAGTTATGGTTGGGTTTACAACTTCTTTAAGTGATTATAAAGATTCAGTGGATGCCCAAATCTGTGTTGAGGGCCTCGAGTTAGTCCAGTTACATAGCAGCTTTGCACTCATGTCACATCTATGCTTTAATGTTATCTTCAAGAAAAAAACTAAAATTTGCTGTTTCTAAAAACAAATGGTTAAATTATACAATTATAATGGAAAGCTGATTATCATGCTGCTACAATATCTCTAAATCTGAGTTCTATCTATGAGTGTAGAAGCGCACATGTTTATGACCCTGTTTCTAGGTGTCCTATATACAATTCAAATCAGATTTGTCGTTTCAGATCGCATGGCTATGGGCGAACATCATGTAATGCTAGAAAAGCGGGTCAGGACATGACATCTTTTATTCCATGGGCTATACAGTAGGCTAAGATGAGAAAGTAGGGCACAGACACAGAGACATACATGGATTCAGAAATTTATAGCAAGAGTCAAGAACAGGAATACAATATCAGAGAGAGCTCTACACAATGGGAAAGACATAACAGTAGTTACAAATGCTGAAAAGACAGCCCTACTTTTACATAATTTAACTTTAGTTCTGCACTGATCCACCTGACAACTATGTGAAGCAGCCCAGGACCGCCATCAGAAATTACAGGGCCCTGTACAACATCATTTTCACCCACCCCCATCTGGCCTACAAGCCCTATCCCAGACCATGCCCACACCCCAGTAAAAAGGCCACAAAGACATGAGCACTAAAAACGATAAACCCCCCTCGCACACAAGTTATTAAAAGCCATTGGTGGTCAGGACTCCATTATAAGTTAAAAAAAAAACAATTGACAACCAGTATCCCACACAAAAGTTTTTAAAAAAAAAAACCATTGGTTGTCAGGGCTCCCCTACAGGTTTAAAAAGAAATCAATGGTGACCAGGGCCCCCCTATAAATTAAAAAAAAAAAAATAATTGAAGCCAGGGACCAGTTTTTTTAAAAAAAAATTGGTGGCCAGTGGCCTGTATAGTGTTAAAAACAATACATTGGTGGCCAGTAGTTTAATAAAAAAAAAAAAAAACATTGGTGTTAAGTGGAACTTACCTTAGGCTCCTTTTGTGGCAATGGGTATTTTCGCAGCTTCAGGACTTCAACTTCGGGTCTTTTCGCGGCTTCAGGACTTCAACTTCGGGTCTTTTCGCGGCTTCAGGACTTCAACTTCGGGTCTTTTCAGGACTTCAACTTCGGGTCTTTTCGTGGTTTCAAGTCTTCAACTCTGGGTCTTTTCGGGACTTCAACTTTGGGTCCTTTCGCGGCTTCAGGAGTTCAACTTCGTGTCTTTCCGCGGCTTCAGGACTTCAACTTCCGGTCTTTTCGTGGCTTCAGGACTTCAACTTCTTGTCTTTTCGCGGCTTCAGGACTTCAACTTCGGGTCTTTTCATGGCTTCAGGACTTCAACTTCAGGTCTTTTTGTAGCTTCAGGACTTCAACTTCGGGTCTTTTCAGGACTTCAACTTCGGGTCTTTTCACGGCTTCAGGACTTCAACTTTGAGTCTTTTCAGGACTTCAACTTCAGGTCTTTTCACGGCTTCAGGACTTAAATTTCGGGTATTTTCACGGCTTCAGGACTTCAACTTCTGGTCTTTTTGTGGCTTCGAAACACAAATTACTGCACACAAGCTCTGAATTGAATGTTAGACATCCATCCAGCAACTATGTAGCAAGCCAGCCAGTTCAGGTTATGATCGCAACAGTATATTAAAACTTAACCTTTAATAGTAACTATGCTTAATAAAAACCAAATAGGCTCAAACCGACATAAACACACGCAGCATGTTCCAATCACAGCTGTGCAGGACAATGTCCTTAAAAATAACACATATTAAAAACTGAATGTGTAGGCGGATTAGGTAGGCTAGTGGTAACCAAATGTTTAAATGCACTTCACTGTTCACACAGCGTTAATGCCAGTAGCGCTCTTAAATGTATTCCACACCTTCCAATGAGCCACCTTTGAGCCCCCCACCATTCCCTCCCAATGCTATAGTTTCTGCCTAGCTACGTTGGGAAGCGTGGGAACTAGCCTCCCCACCTTCCACCTACACCACCCAACGCGTTTCACTGCTTGGCAGCTTCGTCAGGGGCATAAGTGGCTTCAACAGAACTCTTCAGGCTAGATAAAATAAGTACAAAGAAAAAATATTAAAAATTGTAGTTGGGCTATTCACTTTCCATTATTAACTGAAACAAATGCTCATCTGCAATAAACATACAGTTTCCTGCATTCACACAGAAATTATACCTAACAAACACATTTATACACTTACAGGTATATGATTCATCATTTTCACAAAAGAATTATCAGTACAGGTATGGGACCTGTTATCCAGAACGCTGGGGACCTGAGGTTTTCTGGATAAGGGATCCTTCCATAATTTGGATCTTCATACCTAAGTCTACTAGAAAATCATGTAAACATTAAATAAACCCAATAGGCTGGTTTTGCTTCCAATAAGAATTAATTATATCTTAGTTGGGATCATGTACAAACCACTGTTTTATTATCACCTAGAAAAAGGAAATCATATTTAAAAATTTGGATTATTTGAATAAAATGGAGTCTATAAGAGATGGCCTTTCCGTAATTGGGAACTTTCTGGATAATGGGTTTCCTGAAAATGGATCCCATACCTGTATGGTCTATAGACTATGCATATATTTTTGTTGATCCCATCAGATTTGGTGAATTCTGATCCTTGCTCTGAATTCTATATTGGGAATGCAAGGGAGTGTGTCTCCCATCCGGGTTAGAGCAGTCTAATCTATATTGATTTTACACAAGGATATAGAGCTGACCAGACAGATTTGTCTCAATTTATGACAAACTTCATTTTTATTTTATCTATTCTTGAATTTAGGTGAGAGCATTTTTGTGGTTACATATGCACAACAGTATCTGAATGGCTGAAGATTTACTAATGTATATTTTTTTAAAACAGTCTCACACTTCCCTTTATGTAGTATTTAAGGGAATATTGAAGCATAGCGTATATATAAATTTGGTAAATGGATTCTAACAGATTTACTTATTAAAGGAGAACTAAACCCTAATAATTGATATGGCTAAAAATGCCAAATTTTATATAATGAACTTATTGCACCTGCCTAAAGTTTCAGCTTGTCAATAGCAGCAATGATCCAGGACTTCAAACTTTTGTTACGCTAAGGTAACTTCCAAGTCTATCCTCTGTCTTGGAATGTTGTGCTAAAAATTGGTCACGAAACATTACTAAAGACACAGCCATACAGTTTGTATTGTTATTAGTTAGGAAACCAGCGCAGATTTATGTGTTTTTTTAGATGACTTGTGACCGAAATTAGTTATATTTTGTAAAATGGCATTGTCAGACAATTTTACCAAAGGGCTATAGAGTGATGGCACATGGGAAGATACAACGCCAATAGCTGCCAAAAAATTATCGTGTGATGGCTACTACGAAAATCACCTGAAAACAAAAGCACATGTCATTTTCTGGATGTGCTGTGATTTCAGGCAAGTATCGCCAGTGACTTACCTTATTTGTTGTTCTTTGTTATATTTAATTGCCAGACAGGTAATACTAAAGTATGTCACAATAATCAAAACCGCTACTTTATTTTTCCTCGCCTGATTAAAGGAGAACTAAAGCTTAACTAAAGAAGTAGCTAGAAATGTTGTACATTATGTTTTGTGCTTCTGTACCAGCCCAAGGCAACCACAGCCCTTTAGCAGTAAAGATCTGTGTCTCCAAAGATGCCCCAGTAGCTCCCCATCTACTTTTCTGCTGATTCACTGCACATGCTCTGTGCTGCTGTCACTTACTGAGCTTAGGGACCCACTCACAATATACAGTACACATAGAATAGAAATGTCACAATATAAGGCTGATTAGTAATTAATACAGATCATTACTACATGGCAGCACAGAAACCAGTGCAATTAGCATCAGAATTTAATAATCAGCAAACCTGTAGCATCAGCTTATATTACAGACCAACCTCATTTTCTGCTGGATAATTAGTGACGAGCCCTAAGCTTAGCTTCTCAACAGCCAATCAGAGCCCACTGAGCATGTGAGTGTCACAGACACTTTCCAAGATGGTGACCCCCTGTGACAAGTTTGAAGTCCTGGATCATTGCTGCTATTGACAAGCTGAAACTTTAGTCTGGTGCAATAAGTTCAGTATATAAAATAGGGCATTTTTAGCCATATTGATTTTTAGGCTTTAGTTCTCCTTTAAAGATGCTGAAAAAGATGCTGTTGTATTCTTTATTAGTGATCCCTCCACTGTAGCAGGTCCACAGCTGAAGTATCATGTTAGGGAGATGCATGCTTCACTACGGTCTTCAACAATGCCCATTTCATCCAGATTCTGTCCATAATGTGGTAGCCCGGTCCATTTTACCTTGTATGGAATTGAGCATCACCCAGTAGCAACAGTTCAACTCCAGGAACAACAGTCTTTGACTCAACAATCACTGCTCTATCTAAAAGTACCGTCCCAGCAGTGCAAGTTGCTTTTTTCTGTAGTGCAGTGTCTCCTCTTCGGTAATAACCTCAAGACGCCTTCACTTGTTGGTTTATACTCATGACAAAGACTACAGGATGTGGTAACTTATTGGTGTGTGAGGTCACCCAGTGACACCCAAATAGGAAGTCATCTCTCTTAGTACTAGCTAAATAAAACTTTATAAAAAAAACGAAATAAATCAGTTATAAGTAGCGATGAGCAAATCTGTCCCGTTTCTCTTCAAAAAAAATTAGCGAAATGCATTGAAGTCAAAGACAATTTTGACGCGATTCACAATTTTTATACGCTCGACTCTTTTTCCAAATGCATTAAAGGCTATGGGCGTCAATTTTTATGCGCGCGACAATTTTTACAAGCTCGACTCTTTAGTCTGAATGCATTAAAGTCAATGGGCGTCCGAATGACGTTGACGATTAACAATTTTTTTGACTCATCTAATTTCTCCACGGTGAATTTTCACCGCAGTTTCACTAAAACATTTGCAGTCGGCGAAGTGTGGAAATTCACTGCGAATCCATGCCTGCCGAATAAATTCGCCCATCACTATTTATAAGTCTAAAACTTCTCTCGCTGACATGGTTATTCTGCAAAAGGGCAAATGATATACCCTCCTCATTCCTACATGCTCAAAGATATTTAATCACTGCAGGTCTTTACTTTGAAATGTATACACTACCATTTGTCTCTACTGCTTGTTTTTTCTCAATTTCCAAGCCCCATGGGACCCACAGACATCTGGTTTGCAGGCTCTTTCTCAAACACTGCTCTGGTTTAGATTTTCATGTAGGAAATACTAGGTCACTGCATCCTTATCCTTTATATAATCTCAGTAACATTTTCAAGATTACACCATGGAGCAAGTTTCTAGTTTTTCCAAGTTCTTAACTTCTGTGGCCTGTCCTACTCATGTTTCCTACCTTGCTTCAGAGCCTGTATTCTGTGTCCTTATCACCTTATCACCAGCTAAATGTTTTGAACAACCTACACATTATTCACAATTATTATGTATTTAGATTTAAATTATAACTAAAGCTTAACTAAAGAAGTAGCTAGAAAGGCTTTACATTATGTTTTGTGCATCTGTACCAGCCCAAGGCAACCACAACCCTTTAGCAGTAAAGATCTGTGTCTCCAAAGATGCCCCAGTAGCTCCCCATCTTCTTTTCTGCTGATTCACTGCACATGCTCTGTGCTGCTGTCACTTACTGAGCTTAGGGACCCACTCACAATATACGGTACACATAAAATAGAAATGTCACAATATAAGGCTGATTAGTAATTAATACAGATAATTACTACATGGCAGCACAGAAACCAGTGCAATTAGCATCAGAATTTAATAATCAGCAAACCTGTAGCATCAGCTTATATTACAGGGGAAGCTCATTTTCTGCTGGATAATTAGTGACGACCCCTAAGCTTAGCTTCTCAACAGCTGCTCAGAGCCCACGATGAAAAATGTATTTGTGAATTCCTGCGATTCACTGCTGGCGAATAAATTTGCAAAACCGGTGCATTTTCACCGGCTAATGAGCGTCGGCATCCGAAAACGGACGAGTGCGTCAAAACCGGACGTCGGTGTCAAAAACGAGACGCTGGTGCCATTTCGCAAATTTTTCGCCATTTCGCAAGAAATTTGTGAATTTTTCGGCGAAGCGGAACGTCCCAAATTCACCCATCAGTAAGTACATGTCAATGAAAAGATATCCACAGCTCAATTATTGAAATAAATGTATTTTTTCTCAGAAAATTAAAAAAAAAAACATATTGCATTTCATATACAATTATAGTAGATCATAACACACTAAGCAACCTCCATGCTGTTCATGTTAGCTACTCAGTGTGTGTATACACTCCCCCCTGCTCACTCCCCCCTTTTCCTTTCCTCTCATTAAACAACTAAATTGGCAACAAAATGGTCTTTTCTTTCTTCCTCCCCATGTTATACATGAGGAATAGATTTCTCACAGGTATATACAGGACACCAGAGACTGCCAGTAGAAGAGAAAATACTTGGTCTTCAGAGACAACTGCTCTTTTTAAAGCAGTTCCCCATGCTCAACTCTCCTCTTACACTCACATCCCACTCATAGAGCCTTATTTATCAAAGTCCAAATTTATCTGACTATTTTAATCAAAAAGGTCCGACCAAACTAGAATCCTCGATTGGACCTTATTTATTATCAAAAAAAAAATTAAAATTTTATGGGATCAGGGACAAACACGAAAAAATCAAGCAAAAATCCGAATTGTACAATTTTTTCCCCGAATCGCTTGTTTTTTCAGAAAAAAGCCTGCATTTTTTGATTTTTGCCCACAAAGTCCAAAAACCAGTGCAGACCACATAAACTTTCAAATAGGATAGGGACCTCTCTCACTGATTTATATACAACCTTGGTAGTTTTTAGATGTCGGATTTTTCGAATTCTGACTTTTTCCATCCTCTGGGTAAAATATATCTCAAAAATGTTTAGTTTTTTTCCACAACAAATTCAGATTTTCTAGTTTTTGGCATAATAAATAACCCCCATTCTCTGTTTAAAGCCCACATTGTTAGTCATCTATGAAAAGATTTTATGTGTGTCCAAGCATGGTGGGAACTCCTTTGAAGTAAAGTCTCTTAAAGGAGTAAAACTGACGTAGGCTGCACATATCCTCAAGTGTGGTTTATTGGTCACAAAAGACTCCTATTTGAATCATTATTGATATTCCTTAATTATTAACACTGATATAGTTCTTTAATGTCCAAAGAAAGGGATAAACCAATTCTAGAGCAAAGGTTTGACTAAAAGAAACAGGATAGGAAGAGCTTCAGCTTGGATTTATGCTTACGGGAGCACTGGATATCCTTAGGGTCAGGGCACACATGCAGATTCGGGGAGATTAATCGCCCGGCTAAAATGTAAATCGGAGCGATTCGTTTTTTAAAGTCGCCCAAAGTTTCCTCTTCAGGCAACATCGGGCGACTTTGGAAAACGAATCGCTCTGAGTGCCATCCCTCAGGCGATTTACATTTTAGCCGGTGGGAAGGCAGGGGAGGCAGTTTGGGGAGATTAGTCGCCCGAAGAAGAGGAGATTTGTTGCCGGGTGACTAATCTCCCCGAATTTGCCTGTGTGCCCTGACCCTAAGGTTCGCTATCCCTTCTGCAGTCACATAGCCTACATTTTCCCACTTTAAAACAATGTGCTTTGTAAGGAATATTTTTGTAGGCACCATCTCAGGTCTGCATGGATCATATAGATTTCTAGCCAACTGTGGGTTGTGTTTATCCAAACACTTTTACAGAAATTTCAATACTTTTTTTTTCTTTTGCCGTGAATATGCATGAGGAGAATTGCTTGCTTTTTTTTCTCAGGCATAATCCATAGATACTGTTTTGTCATTTGAATGAACCTATCCATGGATTGTCTCTCTCCCTGATTCATGATGGGCTCAGCAAAGAGTAAAATGCAATAAAGGAATGCTTTGATAGGTTGCTCCATTCAGGGGGTCCTTTTTTGGTTTTGTTCCACTGCAATAAACACAAACCAGCACTGAACAAGCAGATAATAATTAAATTGACTATATTTTCAGAGGGGAATATTGAATCATCTGTCCACTGCATTAAAAAAAAATCATGCAGCACAGATATACATATATAACTGTCAGTATAAATACTGGCAAATTTAGTTTTTCAAACAACTGACAAATAAAATAAATCTGTCTACTCAAGAATAAGTTTGAAGCTTCCACAATTCTTACAATTCCCTCTCTCACTATTAAAGGGACACTAAACCCAAGCATAAAGCTGCCCCACTGTGCCCCCTAGTTCTCTATAGATGTTGAGAAAAACCCTAAATACACATGGAAACCAATTCACCAATGAGAATTCTATTGACCAAAACCTTAACTGCAGATGCAAGAGAATCGACCAATAAGAATGCCGATTCACAGCACTATGTCATCCATCTTGCTCTTATATTACATACAGAAAGTATTGGGTCATATATTTATTTCATTATATTACACTGGAATCAAACATGGGGATAAAGGACAGATTTGTTCAGTGCTGGGAAACTGTGCTTAAAGCTTCCAACTCCTAATGCAGGAACAAAGAAAAGGGAGTCAGATTTATACAGATAAACTGGGATTCTCATTGGAGGATTATTTTGCATTTTAATGCTGCTCTGGGGAAAAGTTTTATTGTGCAATATTGCTTTAAGAATACAATCCTGATGCTGTTAGACTATAGCTCCCAGCATGCCTCAACCTTTATTATATATTACATTATTCTGGGATTTGTAGTCCAGCAACAACTGAGTAAAGTTTGGTTGAGCAGTGCAGCAAGGTTTAGTGTCCCTTCAAGATTACAGAACCTTGTCTTTCCATGAAGAACTTAACGTATACTGATTTAATAAAAAAAAAAATACACTACGGGGCAGATTTATCAAGGGTCGGATTTTGAATTGAAAAAAACTTTGAAATTCGAAAAGACCAACCGAAATTTGTAAAAAAAAAAAAAATCATAGTAATAGCGCATTCGATTCGTACGATTAGAAGTTTTTCCCCCCAGAAAACTTTGATTTTTTCATGTCCACCAATTGAATCCAAATAGGTTCTCGGAGGCCCCCCATATGCTAAAACAGCAATTCGGCAGGTTTTAGATGGCAAATGGTCAAAGTTGAATTTTTAAATAGACCGTACATAAATAAAAATTTCAATATTCACATTTTTGGATTTTTTTCAAATTCGAAGTACACAAAAATTAGCTCGAAATTTGAACTTTTTCATTCAAATTTTCACTTCGACCTTTGATAAATCTGCCCCTAACTTTATTCTATGACAGCATACACTTAAAGGAGAAAAAAACCCTTTACCAAAAAAACCCTAACCCCCGCCCCACATAGACCCCCCTCCCTCCTCCCCCTCAGCCTAGCTGCCCCCCCCCGGGGAAATGCCCCTAACTTTTTACTTACCCCTTTGAGCAGAGTCACAGCATCGGAGTTCACCGCAGCCATCTTCCGGGTCTTCGGTAAGCTGAGACAAAGACCGGCGAATCGGCACATGCGCAGTTAGATTGCTTTACCGACTTGCCGAAATGGACGGAAATTGCCAAAGCGCTGGAATAAGACCCGAAAACCCGGAAGATGGCTGCGCAGAACTCCCATGCTGTGACTCTGCTGGAGGGGTATGTAAAAAGTTAAGGGCATTAGGGGAGGGGGGTCTACATGGGGTGGAGGGGGTAGGGTTTTTGGAGTAAATGGTTTGTTTCTCCTTTAACATTTGGTAGCAAGCCTTTAGGAAAGGATACATCTGTCAACTGACAGTCTGGACCATCCTTCTTTAATCATTTCTGGGTGCGCTTTGAATTGTGCTTCAGTTCATTGTTCTACTGGAAAACACATGATCTGACACTGAACCTCAGCTTTCTGACACTGCATTCAATATTGTGCTCCAAAATGTCTTGGTAATCTTCTGATTTCATGATGCCATGCACAGACTAAATGTACCTAGTAACAGGGGCTGCAAAGCAACCCCAAACCATCAAAGAACTTCCACTATGTTGTTGTTGACTTTAATGCTGGTGTTATTTTTTTTGGATACTTGATTTGTTTCACGTTAACATGAAACATGATGTTGTGCTTTGTTTTATATCTCTCTCCTAAAACATAGTACATGAGGTTAAAGATTTGGTTGAATCAAAGTGCTCGCTGAACCAAATCCTGCTGAAAAAGACTCAAAATCAAAAATCTCAAAATGAATCCTGGATTGGGTGCATCACTATTTCTTTGGCTGCGGAGCTCTCCCACTATACAGATTCCTTTTACCGAGTTGGTGGCAGATAGCACAAACTAGAGATGGGCGAATTTGACCCGTTAACGTGTATTGTTACATTTCTAACGTATGACCCGTAAGGCCATACAAGTCTATGGGCGTAATTTCTTCAGCGAAACAAGGTGAAAAAATTCGCCCATCCCTAGGCACAAGATGAAGCTGTTGTACCTTGTGTCTAAAATTCATCTTGAAGTGAAGCTGTAGCAAAAATATGATTGAAAATTTAAATTCACAATGTCAGAAAACTAATTTGTTTACATCAGCGGAAGCCTACCACTCTCGCTCCAGGCCTTGATGACCTTCTCATTAATACATACGCTTGTTTTATACTCTTAAAGGGTTATTTAAGGTCGAATTTTAGAGTTTTATGTACCTTGAATGAACTCGCAACTCAAACGGTTTCTAATTTAAAAAAAAAAAACCTGAATGGAAAAAACTGGAATCAAGGTGTTCGGAGGTTAACAACCCAAAAACTCAAATTGATCCGAGTTTTCAGCGGGGAAAAAACTTGAATCACTCGAACATCAGGAAGGCTATTAACATCTTCAAATGGTTCAAGGGGCTTCTGCCATTGACTCCTACATGACAGGTTTTAATGGTTTATTTTCGGATTCGAGCTATTTCCAGTTGGAATATAATAAATCTCAACATTTTTAATTTTTTTTTAACCTGAAAATGTGAATTTTGACCAATAACCCCCATAAGGAAAACCATAAACGCAACCCTAAAAATTAATATGGCGAAAAATGCCATATGTTATATACTGAGCTTATTGCACCAGCCTAAGGTTTCAGCTTTTCAATAGCAGCAATGATCCAGGACTTCAAACTTGTCACAGGGGGTCACCATCTTGGAAAGTGTCTGTGACACTCACATGCTCAGTGGGCTCTGAGCAGCTGTTGAGAAGCTAAGCTTAGGGCTCGTCACTAATTATCCAGCAAAAAATGAGCTTCCCCTGTAATATAAGCTGATGCTACAGGTTTGCTGATTATTAAATTCTGATGCTAATTGCACTGGTTTCTGTGCTGCCATGTAGTAATTATCTGTATTAATTACTAATCAGCCTTATATTGTGACATTTCTATTCTATGTGTACTGTATATTGTGAGTGGGTCCCTAAGCTCAGTAAGTGACAGCAGCACAGAGCATGTGCAGTGAATCAGCAGAAAAGGAGATGGGGAGCTACTGGGGCATCTTTGGAGACACAGATCTTTACTGCTAAAGGGCTGTTATTGCCTTGGGCTGGTACAGAAGCACAAAACATCATGTACAACATTTATAGTCTACTTCTTTATTTTGGCTTCAGTTCTCCTTTAAATAGTGCTGACATATTACACAGCTCTTTAAAGAGACTGTTGCTCATTCACATCTGCCCCACTGGAGCTTACACTCTAACAACGCTATAGCATTCACACTGCAATTTTATTAGGACCCACTGATGACCCACTTGTAGCTTGCTGTAAGTTGCGGCTTCAGTTTCAAGTGCTGTAATAAAGTGTATGACCTCCAGGCTGATCTATTGTTTTAAAACATGTAACCAGGCAAGCTTCATATTCCATAAATCAAGATTTCATAGGCCAGAATGCGCTGCGGAAAAGACTGTTGCGTGACAGAATTAAGTAATAGGAGCATCGACCAAAAGGAACTGCAGTATAGATAAATCTCTGCAACCTAATGAACACAGAATATGCAGATTCATATGCAACCTTCTGCAGAATATTAAAGTTTGCCTTACATCAGTGGACTACGGGGTTGGGTTTTGGCGTTAGGAAATAAGTCGAGGCTCCTGTTAACCCATAATAAGCTTCTAAAGGGTATCTGAGACAATAAACATTTACCCGACTGGCCTGAAGGATGAGTCCCGACCATTGCACTTCTATGACAAGAATGCTCTTCAGTATGGAACAAAGGAAATATGGTTTTAATGCACTAGCTTTAAAAGGAGATAACCAGTGCAGTGAACTGTATGAAATATATTGTAATGCTACACAGTACACAATGCAGTGCTGTCAGAAAAATATTCAAGTTAACACCTTGTGAAAATTCAGCATAGCCTAAGGGACCTGTTATCCAAAATGCTTGGGACCTGGAGCTTTTCCATAATTCATGCTTTAAGTCTACTAGAAAATCATGTAAACATTAAATAAACCCATAGGCTTCCGATAAGGGTTAATTATATCTTAAATGGGATCAAGTATGGGTATGGGATAGGTTATCCCGATAGCTCCGAATTACGAAAGGCTGTCTGCCATAGATTCCATTTTATCCAAATAATCCAAATTTTTAAAAAATAATTTCCTTTTTCTCTCTAGTAATAACAGTACCTCGTACTTGATCCAAACTAAGATATAATTAATCCTAATTGGAAGCAGAAACAGCCTATTGGGCTTATTTAATGTTTAAATAATGTTTATTTACATGATTTTCTGTAGATATATGGATGAAGATCCAAATTACAGAAAAGATCCGTCATCCGGAAAGCACCAGGTCTGGAGCATTCTGGATAACAGATTCCATGCCTGTACAAGGCACTGTTTTATTATTACTAGGGATGCACCGAATCCAGGATTCGGTTAGGGATTCGGCCTTTTTCAGCAGGATTCAGATTCGGCTGAATCCTTCTGCCTGGTTGAACCGAATCCTAATTTGCATATGCAAATTAGGGGCAGGGAGGGAAGTCACATGACTTTTTGTCACAAAACATGGAAGTAAAAAATGGTTTCCCCTTCCCACCCTTAATTTGCATATGCAAATTAGGATACAGTTTCGGTTCGGTATTCGGCCAAATCTTTGGCAAAGGATTCAGGGGTTCGGCCAAATCCAAAATAGTGGATTCGGTGCATCCCTAATTATTACAGAGAAAAGGGAAATTATTTTTTTAAATTTGGATTATTTGGATATAAAGGAGTCTATGGGAGATGGCCTTTCCATAATTCAGAGCTTTCCGGATAACAGGTTTCTGGATAATGGATCCCATACCTGTACTAGCAAAGCATGAAAATACCCATGTATATGTGTTTATCATAATAATAATAATAATACAGGTATGGGATCCATTATCTGGAAACTCATTATCCAGAAAGTTTCTGAATTACCCAAAGGCCGTCTGCCATAGATTCATCCAAATTTTTAAAAATGATTTCCTTTTTCTCTATAATAATAAATCAGTACCTTGTAGATGATTTAAACTATGATATAATGAATCCTTCCTGAAAGCAGACCCAGCCCATTGGGTTTATTTATGATTTTCTAGTTGATTTAAGGTATAAAGATCCATATTACAGAAAGATCCATTATCCGGAAAACCCCAGGTCCCGAGCATTCTGGATAATAGGTCCCATACCTCTAAAAGAAATGGAATAGATGTGCATCAGAATATCACATATTACTTGTATACTTTCCTCGTGCTTGTGTGAGTACTAGTATGTATGTTTTTGTGAATGTTATAGGGATTTTAGATTGTAAGCTCCACAGGGGCAGGTACTGATGATGAGAATGATGAACAACCTCTATAAAGCACAGCACAACATGATGATGCTAAAAGACAATTACATTATGTTTCAGTTAAAGGTTTATGCTTCTATCACATCGGTGTTAATTACATAGCAAATAAATGAGTGGTTAATAAAGGGGAAGTTAAATACATAAGGGAACCGGACACAGTAAATCGGGGGGCTGCTGTATAATGGGCTGTACTAGACAGAAAACCACATGTCCCTGAGACACAAAGAGATAAAGCGATAAGAGGGGGGACTGCATCCCTGCGCTATCATGCGGACAGTTGCTATTTGGCTCTAAGCCATTACATCGGAGGAGCCAGTCCGGCTTGTAAATGTGCAGCATCCAGTTTGCTTTCCCTTTTCCTATTTTCAGATAAATATATATTTAAGCAAACCTATCTGCGGTCCAAATGTAAAGTCAGGTGGCCACCTCAAAGCCAGTTAAAGCCCACTGGGAGATTGCCTCAGTACTGACAAGGTTAACTGTCTGAGTTAATCTGCCTGGCAGAGAGGAGATTTTGCATCAGGGCGGGGACATGAAACAGATATACAGCGTCCCAAAGTGACCTCCCGTGAGACAGGATTTTAACCTTTATATTGCCAAATCCCCCTTCTGCGGACTTTTCCCGGCCTGATTTAGCAGCGGGAAGGGGAGAGAATGCGACCATCCATTCTCAGTGTATATATATGTATATATATTATTATATTTATTTTCATCATCATCATTTATTTATATAGCGCCGACAAGATACGAAAGGCTTTACAACACAGATTCGACACGAACAAGCGGATGTGAAAAACAGCAGTGAATCTATAGAAGGCAAATAACATCGTCCCATTTAAACTGTTGGCTTTATAGAGAATGGGCTTGTGTTGCTTTCACCAGACTGCAGATTAAGCTCTGAAACCCAATGTGAGAGGAGGATCCCCCAGAAAACTGTGAGGCGCCGCCTGTTTGCAGGTTATCAGCACAAAGCTCAGTCAGACCTGATTTTGGAGGTTTGGAGGGAATATTACTTGTTCAGTGCTGCCACCCTTCTATGTGTATTTATCTCTCTCTATATATACAGTATATATATATAAACTCCAGAGAAATCCATACAAATTCCAGTATAGGAGAATGTTTCTTCCCCACATAGCAATGCATTCTGTAGCAAACAGTGCACCTTAGTCTCATTTACTCCTGGAGAGAAATGGTTTAACCCAAAATGGCGGCAAATGAAATAATAAGAACAGCACATTAATAGGGGATATGATTAAAAGCAATAATACGTATCCTATAGAAAGCAAATAGTGAAAAGAACATGAAAAAGCAAAAGAATAGAAGAGTGGTCAGAAGGAAGGGTAGAACAATGAGGGGTATTAATAAAAGAGAGAAAAGGCAAGAGGAGGGGTGAGGGGGTGACTGACAGAATGTGGAAGAGGGAACGTGTGAGAGAAATTTGAAGTGCAAAGGGGAGGTACAGAGGAAGGAAGAAAAAAAGAAAAGAGCGAGAGAGGGAGGAAAAGGGAGGGGAATACCAGGAGGAGGCAAGTGGGAGGAGAGGAGAGAGAGAAGTCAGAGGGAGGGAGGAAAGAGAGAGAGAAAGAGATGGAGAAGGAGGGAGAAGAAATAGAGAGGACAGAAAGGGTGGAGGGAGGCTGGGTAAAGGGGAAAAAAGAGTGCGAGAGTGTGCAGGGTTTGAGGCTAATTAAGTAAGAAAAAGGAAGGAAAGAACAGTGCAAGTGAACAGAAGAGACTGAAAGATGTAGAGGAAGAAAGAAGGAGAGAGAGCGGGAAAGGAAAAGAGACATTAGAGGAATGACAGACGGAAGAGACACAGTAGTTGCAGCAAGAAAACGTCTCCTGAGGAAGAGTTAGGCAGAAGCATCTCATTTCCAAGAGCTGAATCCCAGCCTGGGAGGTAAGTTACATTCCTTCTTTATTTCATACAGGAGAGGCCTGGAGAGGGGAGTTTGCTGCACTCAGGTAACCCTTTAACTACACAACTACACATAGCAGCTTTAACACCTCCCTGTGCTACAGAGGGACTCACAGCACCAGCCTTTAACCCAGTCCAAGCTGATTTTAACTCATTACCTGGCAGACAGGCCATGCCACACACACTATGAGATTGCAGATTTGATCCTTGGTCTGCAACAAACTTCCCTGCAAAAGATCATGTAGCCGTGCAGGTTTAACCCCATTCTTGCCGCAGATAGGTGCACACAGCTGCATATTAAACATCTCTGGAGATACAGTATACAGTATAAGGAGGTGTGTATATTTAACCCATTGCTTGACAGGTCTTTCAGCATCACATACATCAGTAGTGTTTCAATCATTTGACTATTATAACAGTTGGCCTAGTGCCGACATATTTCACTGCACTGTACATAGCTGACATAAATACTGATACAGTAGGTGTGATGAGGGCCTTGCCCACAAAGGCTTGCAATCGAAAGACACAGTGCTATGTGCTGAAATAGCAGAGCTTTGCTGCAGATATAGTCCCTTGTTTGCTGCAGGACATTACCCGATACTGCGGCATTAACCTTTTCACAGCCAGAGGTACCTTAGTGAAGCGCCACTTGCTTGTTTCACTAACACCTTCATTGTTAGAGTTGATGAATTATTTTTCACTGCATGAATTTAACTCATATCCTGTTGGGAATTCCTCAAACAACATGGCACCACATTGTCCGTGTAACCACTCAGCCTAAGGACACAGTTTGCCAAGTGCCGCTCGCATACAGTTTTCTAATTGTCAGGCTGTAGGTTCATTCCTAGTGAGACCCACCAACTGCCAGTTTTCTTAAGCAGATGCTATATCACCTATATAGCTCTACCTACATAATGCAACTCGCCTCCTATGTGCTACTTTGCAAGCCACCACACTTTCAACAATGGCTTCCACATGCTGTGACCCCAACCCCTGCTCAAACTCAATCCCCTCCCCAATCTCCCATCTGCCAATTCATTAAATTACACCCCTTGAAATTGTTCTTCCAATGCTCATGCGTTCATTTTCTTTCAAGCTCTGTTTATCCAATGCCTCCACATCTTTCTCCATCTCCTCCTACTTTTCAGTCATCTAAAGCTCAACATCCCACTCTATGTAGGAGGCCAAAAATCACTTATTCCCCAAAACACTCCTCCTCTCGCTACCCTCGTAGGCCCCCAAAACTCCTCCCTCTCTGATATTCCCTTACGGGCCCCAATACTCTTCCCAACCCCCTGCTGACAACATCCAGGAATCAGGTGCTCCAGATGCCTCTCATTCCATGTAGCCAGGGGCACCTCCCTGCTTCAAACACTCACACTTAGATCTTACAAGAATGAGAGCAATAGAGGCACCTGGAAGGATTACCATTTAATGGTTCTAGATTCGGAAGCCAGCTATCTGATATGGAGCTAGGGTGCTTCAAAGCAGAAGTAGCTAGAAATGCTGTACAATATGTTTTCTGCTTCTGTACCAGCCCAAGGCAACCACAGCCCTTTAGCAGTAAAGATCTGTGTCTCCAAAGATGCCCCAGTAGCTCCCCATCTCCTTTTCTGCTGATTCACTGCACATGCTCTGTGCTGCTGTCACTTACTGAGCTTAGGGACCCACTCACAATATACAGTACACATAGAATAGAAATGTCACAATATAAGGCTGATTAGTAATTAATACAGATAATTACTACATTGCAGCACATAAACCAGTGCAATTAGCATCAGAATTTAATAATCAGCCCTGTAGCATCAGCTTATATTACAGGGGAAGCTCATTTTCTGCTGGATAATTAGTGACGAGCCCAAAGCTTAGCTTCTCAACAGCTGCTCAGAGCCCACTGAGCATGTGAGTGTCACAGACACTTTCCAAGATGGTGACCCCCTGTGACAAGTTTGAAGTCCTGGATCATTGCTGCTATTGAGAATCTTTAATTGAATCTTTAATCTGGTGCAATAAGTTCAGTATATATGACATTTTTAGCTATATTCATTTCTAGGGTTTTGTTCTCCTTTAAGGCAAGTGTGTACCATAAGTCAGTACAGCAATTGCTAATACCTTCAGCACTTACTGGTTCTGGGGGTAAACTCATAATTACCCCTATAACCTGTAACTTTGATTTCATGCAAATGGTAAAAGGGTCCAGAAGAAGAACATTATATAAATAAAATAAACAGTAAATATAGTTTTACAGGTGTAAGCATCCCCATGTGCTCATTTAAAAGACTAAAAAACAAGTGAACATATTAGCCAAGGACTGGGTTGGTCATGGGTAGTGATGGGCGATTCTGTGCCATTTCGCAGAGAAATTCATGAAACGGTGTGAAAATTTGCTTAACACATTGAAGTCAACGGGTGCCCTAATAATTTTGACGCACAACAATTTTAACGAGTGACAATTTCTTTGTCGCAGCAAATTTGACCACCGTGAATTTTCGCAAAAACATTCGCTGTCTGCGGAATCCAGAAATTGGCCTGGTGAATACATCCGCCCATCTCTAGTCACGGGGTCAATAAATGCTTATATACACGTGTCAGACATAATTAGCTGAGCTTAATGAATAGTTGCTAACTGCTTTTTACAAACAAATTCTTACAGTTTACGCCTTTATTAACCCTTCACCGGTGTCTTCTTGAGCTGGTCTTACAGCAGCAGTCCCAATGGCTGTAACATATTATCACATTATTATTAACCCATCTATACAGACACAGACTTTGTACTGACTACCTGCAGTAGGACAAGCACCATCCTATAGGTATCTGAATTCTTTTTTCAAATAACACTATAATTTTATTCCATTAAAATAATTTTATCCTAGATAATGCCACAAGCACACATTGCATTCATTTTAATTGTTCATATGGACGTTCCTGGGGAAAAAAACGGATTTCCCTCGGTCCACTATGCCATTGGTCTCCAAATTAAGCAACTTCTTTTAATGGGTTGTTCACCTTTAAATTAACTTTTAGTAGAGAGTGATATTCTGAGACAGTGTGCAATGGGTTTTCCTGTTTTATTATTTGTAATTGTATTAGTTATTTAGCTTTTTATTCAGCAGCTCTCAAGTTTGCAATGTCTGTAGCCTGGTTGCTAGGGCCCAAGACCCTAGCAACCATGCACTGATTTGAATAAGAGACTGGAATATGAATAGGAGAGGCCCTGAATAGAAAGACGAGTAATAAAAAGTAGCGATGACAATACATTTGTAACCTTATGGAGCATTTATTTTTTAGATGAGTCAGTGACCCCCATTTGAAAGCTGAAAAGAGTCAAAAGAAAAGGGCAAATAAGTCTAAAACAATAAAGAAAATGAAGGCCAATTGAAAAATTGCTGAGAATTACCCGTTCTAACAGTTAACGTAAAGGTGAATCACCCCTTTAAGAAGCGCTTCAATAAAATCTTGTCTATTTATATGAAATAGATATATATATATATATATATATATATATATATATATATTATATATATAAATAAGTAATATTATATTATATATATATATATATATATATATATATATATATATATATATATATATATATATATATATATATATATATATATATATATATATATATATACTGTGTATATACAGAGACAATTGAAGCAATTGGGGAACAGACCCAAGAGAATTGAATGCATATGACAGGTCCAATCTTTGTAACTCTAGAACTAACTTGCTTTATACAGACAGAGGTACAGACTATAATTGCCAGGACTGGATTTATCCGAGGAAAGATGGAGGGTAAAACACTGGGGCCTGTTTGCTTTTGACATTTGAGCAGGATTAGCTTTACTAACAATAGGACAATGATACTACAGCTGACAGGTTGCAGGATCTGGTGCTCTGATTATGAAACAGATTTACGTTTGAGAACAATAACTTGATGGCAGATTAAAAGGTCATGGGGCAGATGAAACGTTACAAGGGCTACAATGTCCAGCAAAGGGATTTTCACATGGCAGATAACTGACTAGGCTGTTTAGGGACAAATAACGGGTGAAAGATGGCAGTTGGTGCTTGTAAGGAAGCTGACAATTGGTTAAAAATATAAAAACTGAACTCACTAATACAGGTATTGGACCTGTTATCCAGAATGTTCGGGACCTGGGGTATTCTCCATAATTTGGATCTTCTTCTTTGTCTACTAGAAAATAATGTAAACATTAAATAAACCCAAAAGGCTGGTTTTGCTTCCAATAAGGATTAATTATATCTTAGTTGGGATCAAGTAAAAGCTACTGTTTTATTATTACAGAGGAAAGGGAAATAATTTTATTTAGAAAAAATGAAGTCTAATGGATCCCATACCTGCACCATACTTTCATGAGGACTTGAGTCCAAGCTCAAACAAGCTACCGCCCTTGTCAGGTTCCAGAATTTTGTTTCATGGTAAGTCTCATCCTACAGAACACATGTAGGACAGATGGAAAGCTGTGAGTCAGCAGTTCAGGAATAGTCTACGTAACCGAACAAGAGTGTTATAGAAACATACAGCTCCTACTCTGTAGAACATACACTTGGCAATGTTTACAGCAAAGCAGATGTACATGTGAGAACCAGAAATACAAATTTGATACCAGTGAGGAACTTGGATACAGAGCCTGGGCCCTTGAGTAGCTTTTATTAGAGGAACTATAACTTGCAGGACTGATCAAATCGGGTTAATCCGATCATTCGGCCCTAGGATTATAAAAAAAGAAATGGACGCTGATGGGTCATAGGACATCAACTAGGCAGTGCGTCCTTGATTGCAGGAAAAATCAAACCTGCCCGATCGATATCATGCCGTTATTTGGCCTGATATCAATCAGGAACACCTGTCAGAAGCCCCCACACACGGGCAGATAAAATGGTCTAAAGGATCAATATCGGCAACTTTAATCTGCCCATGTATGGCCACTTTAAAGGGGACCCGTCACCCAAAAAAATTATTCAACATCCTAGTTTATCACATTAGTCAAGCAAAATGAACTTTAATTACACAATATAAATTATTTGTATCTTGTTTCCTTCAGTCTGGGAAGTCATAATTATAACAAGCAGGCAGGAGCCATTTTGTGGACACTGTTATTAAGACAAGTCTTGTGTCATCTCAGAATCTTGTTTGTGCACCAGAATGGGGGACCTGATGTCCATCCCCATGCCCTGGTTACACATTTAAATGGTAAAGAGAACTGGGGGAATGTGGGGAGAGCAGTGACATCTAGGAAGTGCTGAATGGAAAGTGAAAGTAATTGTCTACCTAAGGCATAGAGGAGGGGCAGGCAATATTTGATTGACAGCTGAGATGTTTAAATGAGCTTACAACAGCTATGAATGCTTTAATAAATTTATTGAATGTTTATGCAAAAATCCCAATAATCCCTCCTTTCTCTTCCACTTCCTGCCGGCGGCACTCAGCTCACTGCGCTGTAGGACAGGAACCAATCAGCTGCTAGCAGGTCCTGATAGCGAACTGAAGCCTGTCTTTGCTTGTGTGACTGCAGGGCTGTGATTGGCTGTCCCCCTCCTATTGGCAGGGAGAGGGACCATTAAGACACATCCATCCCTCATTTGAAACAGAGACCAGTGAACATTTATAGGGAGCTCTAATAAAGGGGCTGTTTTTAAAGATAATATTAATTTTAAGCAACATGTAAAAGCAACACCATATTACTCATAATTGCCTACACAATTAGGATTTTTTATTTATCCTATATGTCTCCTTTAAGGCTACATGGTATCATACCGAGCCTTCAAAAAAGGCTTGCAATAAAGGCACAAACCCTAAAGCAGAGCCTCTTGTAGGCTGCCAGTCCACATAGGGGCTACCAAATAGCCAATCACAGCCCTTATTTTGCACCGCAAGGGACTTTTCATGCTTGTGTTGCTCCCCAACTCTTTTTACATTTAAATGTGGCTGACGGTTTAAAAAGGTTGGGGACCCCTGCCCTAAAGCATACTGCTCTATTATGTGTAAGGTACAGAGCCAGCCCCCATACTGAGCATTATGTAAAGGTTTGGCCCTGGGCAGCTCAGCTTTTAAAGCTTCCAAAAATCTAATGTCTAAGCACCTCAGTATATACAGGATGAGTTTTCAGGTGGTGGAGATGCCTTCCACATCAACTGGCCTATAAACAAGACAATGACATCCACCAGACCAATTAGGGATTGCTTTAGGGTCAGCGGTTATTAGTTATTAGGACACAGAACAGCCAGAGCAGCAGAAAAGATACTTTTGTAACAATTTCGAGATAAGCAAAAAAGTAATTGTAACAATATAAGATAACAGGCCCCTTGGGAGAAGTTAGGCTCACACCTTAAGGGTCTGGCCACACTGGCAGATTCAAGGAGATTAGTCGCCTTCCCCTACCTTCCACCGGCTAAAATTAAAATCGCCTGGGGAGCAGGCACACGGAGTCCTTCGTTTTCGACCGTAATTGCCTCACGAGGAAACTTCGGACGACTTTGGAAAATAAATCGATCCGTGTGCCTGCCCCCCAGGTGATTTACATTTTACTCGGCGGAAGGCAGGGGAAGGCAGATCGGGGAAATTAGTCTCCGCAAAGAAGAGAAGATTTGTCGCCTGGCGACTAATCTCCCTAAATCTGCCCGTGTGGCCAGACTAATTCACCTTCATTAACAAAACTGTAATAACTGAAAAGAACCACAGAAATATGTTCAAACTTTCATAACCTGCCAAATTTTATAAAATGAACATGGTAATTAGGGGGTGTGGCCATAAAAATGTGCTGCAACTTTTTTGTCCCTCTTTTTATTTCCAAAATGTTGGGAGGTATGCTATGGGGGGGGGTTATATAATAAAAGGCACTAAGTTTGCCCAGGAGCAGTAACCCATAGTAACCATAGTAATCAGCAGGTAGAATTTACTGATGATATTGAATCATCCTTCCGAGTCCTACCCGAAGGCATGGGCTCCGTTGCCCAAGCTTCCCCCAGGGCGTGTCATGGCCTGCGAGTCCAGCCAAAAGACCGTGACCCCATCCAGGGTGCTCAAACCAGACACAAAAAAGGTGCTGGAGTGGGCGGTGCAAGGCCATTGGTTGCCTTTTGCAAGCCTCTGGTTGGTAGCCAGAAAAAGAAAAGACTTCCCGCCCACCTAATGGTAAGAGCAAAGGAAGTGAAGCTTGATTAAGCATGGGTGCATGTGCATCTCCCCTGACTCAAAACGCAGGGGCCACCCTCATGGGAGCACAGGGACCCAGCTTTCATCAAGCTTTCGCTTGTCAGCCTAGTCCAGAGGACCAATGGTTTCTCTGTTCTTCAGATAGGATCATTAGAACAGATACTCCTCTTTGGTCTTGCCAGCCAGAAGACCAAGTGGTTCCAAAAGGTACTACACTTGATCTTAGCCAAAAGGCCGAGAAGCGATTTTACTGATCACGCGTTTAAAAGCATTGGTTGCTATGGGTTACTGCCCTTGGTCAAACTTTTGTTACATAAGGGGGTAAGAATTTAATTCTGAGAAAGCTTAGGGTGCATCCTAGGAAATAATGTCTACTGGACCTTACACCCTCTAATAATAGAATGCAACAGAACCCCTCGTGCAGCGCTCCTTCCCTCACTCAGCTTCAAAGGACAGAAAGTGCGGTTCCTGACAAAAGAAAATACCCACCCCACCCTGGGGAATGGGACAGATTCCTTTTATTAGGGCAAGTACACACAAGTGTTTATTGTGCAGAACGCAGTGAGGTGAGTATATGAATACAAGCAGCTGTAGGATACGTACAGTATTAGCAATTAACCCACTTGAGAGCAACAGTATTACATCACTTATGTGGTTAGCTCCCATTTGTAACTGAGTGTATCGTTTCTGTGCCCAGGGCTGGATTTACATAGTGGTCGCCCCTAGGCCCACTGCCGTTACCTGTGCATCCCCAGTGTTTTTGAACCAATGTGGGTGTGGTTGGACAGCATGCCGCCCCCCTAAAATCTTGCCGGCCTAGGTGGCCTTTCCACAAATCCGGGCCTGTCTGTGCCTGCTGGGTGTTGTGCATACAATTGGAACAACCTACCAAAACATAAGTGGACAAATGTTTTTATGCACATGCCCAAATCACATATTGAGCAGAATGACACCATTTTTTTTATAATTAGTCTCCATTAAGTTGAAACTAGAGTCCTATGTGGGTCCATTTTTTGGAACCCGTACCTGACCCATACCCGTAACCTGCAACCCGGACCCGCAACCCGCATTCTTACCCGATTGGACCCGCTACCCAACCCGACACACACCTTATCCGCAACCCGGACCCGCGACCCGCTGACCATCAAGAATCAGGAAGTGCTGTTATTGTAAATCGGAAGTGACATCATCGGAAGTAGGTGTGGTCAGAAAAAAGAGGAGTAAAACAGGAAGTGCTGTCATTGTAAACCGGGGGTGACATCATCGGAAGTAGACATGATCAGAAAAAAGGAGTCAAAAATGCTATTGAGAAGACCCATGGCCGACCCGCAAACCCGCAGAACCGCGACCCACTTCTATACCCACACCAGGAACTTCTACCTGCAACTCACAGGGTACCACAGGTACCCGTGGGTACCCGACCCGCTGAAGGAGTCTAGCTGAAACACTGAAACTGTGTGTATCATAATACCTGATATCTGCACAATAAACCTGCACACCAGTGTACACAGCCTCCACTTGTACAGACTTAGTCAACAGTCCCAAGCAGCTTAAATGAGATATATTGTTTAAAAACAAGAATCTGCCAGTGCAATATACTCCTTTAACAGAAGGAATGTGCTTAAAGGGATACTGTCATTGGAAAAAAACACATGCTGCTTCAGCAGAATTCTGCACTGAAATCCATTTCTCAAAAGAGCAAACTGATTTTTTTTATATTTAATTTTGAAATCTGACATGGGGCTAGATATATTGTCAGTTTCCCAGCTGCCCCCAGTCATGGGACTCGTGCTGTGATAAACTTCAATCACTTTTTAGGGCAGAGACACACGCTCAGATTCGGGGAGATAAGTCGCCCAGCAATAAATCTCCTTTTCTTCGGGCCGACTAATCTCCCCGAACTGCCTCCCGCCGGCTAGGATGTAAATCGCCGGCGGGAAGGCAATCAGTGCCTTTCTTTTTCCGAAGTCGGCCGATGTTGCCTCACAAGGAAACTTCGGATGACTTTGGGAAACGAAGTGCTCCGAGTGCTAGAATGTAAATCGCTAGCGGGAGGCAGTTCGGGGAGATTAGTCGATCAGAAGAAGAGGCAATTTATGGCTGGGCAACTAAATCTCCCCGAATCTGAGCATGTGACTCTGCCCTTAACGCTGCACTGCAAGTTTGAGTGATAACCCCCCTTCTCTTCCCCCCCCAGCAGCCTAACAACATAACATTGGGAAAGTAACCAGATAACAGCTCCCTAACACAAGATAACAGCAGCCTGGTAGATCTAAGAACAGTACTCAATAGTAAAATCCAGGTCCCACTGTGACACATTCAGTTACATTGAGTAGAAGAAACAACAGCCTGCCAGAAAGCAGTTCCATAGTGCAGCACTGGCTCTTTCTGAAAGCACATGACCAGACAAAATTACCTGAGATGCTCCTACACACCAATATTACAACTAACTGCAACCAAAAAAATACACTTGCTGTTCAGGAATTAAATTTTATATTGTAGAGTGAAATATTTGCAGTGTAAACAGTGTAATTTAGGAATAAAAATGATATCATAAAAATAATTACAGAATCCCTTTGAGCTCACCTTTAAGTTAACTTTTAGAGGCAGATTTATCAAGGGTCGAAGTGAAAAAAAAAATTTCGAAAAAAATTCGAATTTCAAAGTATTTTTTCGGTACTTTGACCATCGAATAGGCCAAAATTCGGTTTGAACAGAAAAAATTTGATTTGCATAGAAAAAATTAGGTTCAAATTGCAAAATTCGACCATTCGAAAATCGAAGTACTGTCTCTTTAAAAAACGTAGACTTCGACTATTCGCCACCTTAAACCTGCCGAATTGCTGTTTTAGCCTATGGGGAACCTCTATAACCTATCTGGAGTCTTTGGCTTAAATTTCAAGTCAAAGTTTTTTTTGTGAAATCTTTTGAATCGAAGTATTCAGGTGGCCAAACACGGGCCGATAAAAAGCTGCCGACAGACCGTGTCGGCAGCTTATTGGCCCATGTATGGGGCCCCCCGACGGGCTTCACCGATCGAGATCTGGCCGAAAGTCGGCCAGATCTCGATCGGATGGGACGAAAAATCCCGTTGGATCACAGCCGCATCTATTCATTGATGCAGTCCCGCGATCCGACCGCCCATTACTATTCGTTAGGATCCGATCGTTGGGCCCTAGGGCTCTTAGGGTGGGCATATCGGGGAGAGATCCGCTCGTTTGTTGACATCGCCAAACGAGCGGATCTCTCAGTGTATGGGCACCTTAATTCTAAGCAGCAGTTAGTCTTCATGGTTTTTTTTCTTATAGTTTTTGAATTATTTGCCTTCTTCTTCTGAACCTTTCCAGCTTTGAAAAGGGTGTCACTGACCCCACCTAAAAAACAAATGCTCTGTATGGCTGCAAATTTGTTATTGCTACTTTTTATTACTCATTTTTGTATTCAGGCCTCTCCTATTTATATTCCAGTCTCTTGTTCAAGTCAATGCATGGTTGCTAAGGTAATTTGAACCCTAGCAACCAGATGACAAACTGCAAACTGAAGTGCGGCTGAATCAAAAGCTTAATAACTCAGAAACCACAAATAATAAATAATGAAAACCAATTGCAATATATCATACTTTCTACATCATACTAAAAGGTGAACATCCCCTTTAAAAAATGTTTGGGGTTTATTTCAAAAATGCCCCCAAAACCCAACTAGTCCTGCCCATCTGTTCTATTTCTGCCCACTTAATTCTCTGGCTGTGCAGGTGAACCAGCGCTACCCAGTACACTGCTCTGTATGACAGGAACCAATCAGCAGCTAGGCTGACCTGATAGGGAACTGAAGCTTTTCTTTGCTTGTGTGAATGCAGGGCTGTGATTGGCTGTCCTCCTCCTACTGTGCTTCTGGCAGGGACCGTTACTACACGCCCGCCTCTCATTTGACACAGACCATTACAGATCTATGGGCAGCTCCACTAATGGGGGCATTTTTAATGACCATATTAATTTTTAGCCCAAGTAAAACCAGCACTGTGTAATATTCATTATTGCCTACAAAATTAGGTTGTTTGTGCTTATCCTGTATGTCTCTTTTAAGACACACAGCCTCAAAGATGTTATAATCTGGAGTCTCAAACCTTAAATAACTTGTTAGCACTATGCTGCAATACACGGTTTAGAACCTATAAGCCAATTGTATACAACAAAGTACACTGAGCCTGTAGCTACAGAAAGTAGAGGACTTCACATATTTCTTAGTCAGTCTCTATATAAAGGCCCAGTATAATCTTTACTATCAAGCCATGAGCAGCTTAACATCTACAGTCTTCAAGCATCTAAAGTTGAGCCTTGAGCCGCTCAAGAACTTCCAGAGATATATATAAAAGCTTTAATATCCAGAGTACGTAGCCTTTATCAGATCTATGGCTTGGATATAAAGGCTGCAGCCCATAAGCCTGAGCAAATCAAGGTACAAAGCCACCTAGGATATCTTGGGAATGTCTAGACAGAGAGATTCAAGATACAGCTGCAAATATTATACAGTGCGTGCAGCACAGAGTAGACAGACTCCAAGGCCATAAGGCCAGGGTTGTGAGTATTTAGACAAAAACTGCACCCTTGTTAGTTTTCATGGGTCAATGGGTGACCATACACAGGTAGATTTGTGGAGAGCGGATCTGGGCCTGGATTACTCTGATCAATGTCCCTAGGGACTAGTGATGGGCGAATAAATTTGCTGCAAATTTTTTGCGAAACTGTCGAGACAAAATAGGACAAAAATTTACACGGGCGTCGAAATTGATGCGCGTCAAAATAATTTTGACGTCCATTGACTTCAATGCGTTTCGAAACTTTTCGGCGAAGTGAAACAGGACAAATTCACCCATCACTACTAGGGACAAGTTGGACAACTAGTTCTCCTCATCCAACTAGATTTTCCAAACCCGTCTGACTATCTGGCAGGTCAATCAGTGCACTCCATACACGGGCCAATAAGCTGCCAATTCCATCTGGAGAAGCAGCAGGTTTTATCAGCCCATGTACAGCTCACTTAAAGGTGGCCATAAACATAGAGACCCACTCGTTTGGCGAATTGGCCAAACGAGCGGATCTCTCCCTGATATGCCCACCTTCAAGGTGGGAGATGTCGGGCTGATCCGATCGTGGGCCAATACGGGTTCCGCATCAACGAACAGATGCAGTCCCCAATCCGACAGGATTTTCACCCCTGCCCAATCGACATCTGGCCGAGAGGGCCCCTCACATGGGCCAATAAGCTGCTTTTATTGGCCCCGTGTGTGGCAACTTTAAAGGAAAACTTTACCCCCAAAATGAATACTTAAGTAACAGATAGTTTATATCAAATTAAGTGGCATATTATAGAGTCTTACCAAACTGGTATATATATATATATATATATATATATATATATATATATATATATATATATATATATATACACATGTAAATATTGCCCTTTTACATCTCTTGCCTTGAACCACCATTTTGTGATGGTCTGTGTGCTGCCTCGGAGATCAGCTGACCAGAAATACTGCAGCTCTAACTGTAACAGGAAGAAGTGTTGAAAAGTGTCAGACTGGCCCACCAGGATACCAGGAAAACTCCCGGTGGGCCCAGGTGTCTGAAGGCCCTCTTGCTTCTAAATATTTAGCCTGTTTCATGGTCATTCCCTATTTCTTTATGGGGAAAAAACATGTAATAATGGAGGAATAGAGTATAGTAAGTAGATATAAAAGACTAGGAGAATAAAGAGGTTGAGTGAGGTGAGGAGGAATAGTAGTTTGGAAAGTGGGCCCACGGTCAAAGTTTTTCTGTTGGGCCCACAGTCTAAGGTTTTCTGGTGGGCCCCTGGCATCCCATTCAGACACTGGTGTCTGTTAATTGTCTCATGTGACCTAACATGTATAGTTTGTTTGTGTGCACAGTGAATCATATGACGGCCCTTGTTTTTTAAAATGGCAATTTTCTATTTATGATTACCCAATGGCACATACTACTAAAAAAGTATATTATTATGACAATGGTTTATTAACATGAAGCAGGGTTTTTTACATATGAGCTGTTTCATGTGATATTTTTTTATAGAGACCTACATTGTTCAGGGGTATAGTTTTCCTTTAAGAGTATGGCCGCCAGAATCAATCTTTCACCAGACTTTGCAGATATGAACAAGAAAAGTCAATAGCATGCTATTTTATGTGCAACTTATCAAATAAAGGGATCACAGTTTGGCTGAAATGGTGATATTTTGTGATTTGTGAAGTCAAGAAGGTGTGGCGGTACCTGGCTCTGTGTGATGTACCTGAAACATTGAGAACAGTTGATTTTTATCTTGATGTTTTTATGCACGTGCATCATTTGGTGTTAAGGCCCCCATACACGGGCCGATAAAAGCTGCCGACAGTCAGCAGTTTATTGGCCCGTGTGTGGGCCATCCGACGGGCTTCCCCATCTTGGTCGGGCAGGTAAAAAAATCCTGTCTGTGCGTTTATGCGGTCCCGCGATCCGAACGCCCGTATCGGATGCATTATGATCCAGCCGTTGGGCCCTAGGGCCCACGATCGGATCAGCCTGATATCGCCCACCTCAATGTTCGCATATCGGGGAGAGATCCGCTCGTTTGGCGACATCGTCAAACAAACAGATCTCTATGGCCACCTTAAGAATGTGCTGGAGTAGAAGAGACAATGATAAAATCGAGGTATTTTGTTGGTATAAATCTTATGGACAGTTTAGTGTTTCTGCAGTTTTGGCCCATAATCCATTGGGGAAGGCTAACGCAATAGTAATGCGCTTACGCAGCAAATATTCTACATGAGATTTTCTTCATAGTAAAGAGTATAAATTTACATTATTATTCTCAAAATAAACACTGTGCCCTTTTCCCTAATCAGCTGATTGAGGTTTTTGTAAGAAAAAAAGCTGAAGCAAAGTGAAGCTCTATAGACATGAGGCATTACATGCGACGTCCTGCTTGCAGCTCATCTCTGCATATCCCGCAGCCAGTAAGAGAGGCTTCAGTGACAGAGTTATACAAGGACAAACATCACATCACCCCCCTCTATCTCTCACCTCCTCCTTGTATTGTTTCATATTCCCTTTATCAGGGTTTCCATACATCTACCTTGCCTTTTTGACTCCCATCTCTCTCACCAACGCAGTCTCTATCCTCCCGTTCCTTTCCTTCCCACTACTGCTATATTTAGCTCCTCTGTGTCCTAGAAAGATCCTGTCTGGTTATTCCCAGCTGGGCCAAACATCTTCACCGGCTTTGTTCTTTTCTCCTATCAAGGGAATTCCACTTGCACAACATGTTCCCTGTAGAGCACTGTGTCCTAATGAAACTCTGCAGAGCATTGGGCCCTAAACTGTGAGCTAAATCATATATGTGCACTGGAGTACTGCTTTTATATTGTTCCCTAATGAAACTCTAATGAAACTCCTTTGTTTTTCCAAGTGCAGCTTTATTCAGGGCAACCTCCTTAACTCTTTCCCTACAGCGTAAAACCACAATGTATACCTAATTATACCCTGGCATGCTTTCACTGCAACAAGAACTAAATTGGCCAGGGATGTTCCAAATCCCAGGGAGATCTGAAAAATGCATTGTCCTTAAAGGAACAGTTTAGTGTTAAAATAAAACTGGGTAAATAGATAGTTTGTGCAAAATAAAAAATGTTTCTAATATAGTTAGTTAGGCAAAAATGTAATGTATAAAGGCTGGAGTGACTGGATGTGTAACATAATAGCCAGAACACTACTTGCTGCTTTTCAGCTCTCTAACTCTGAGTTAAGGTGGCCATACACGGGCAGATTAAAGCTGCCAATATCTGTCCTTTAGACCGATTTGGCATCTTATCTGCCCATGTGTGGGGGTTCCCAACGAGTCCTCCAGATCGATATCTGGCCAAAAATTGGCAGGATCGTTTAAGTTAAGGTGGCCATAGACTCCAAGATCCGCTCGTTTGGCGACATCTTCAAACGAGCGGATCTTTCCCCGATATGCCACTAAACTGCATGGCTATATCGGGGGTAATTCGAACGTTCGGCCGTATGGCCGAACGATCGAATTACGATGCGCCAATCGGCTCCGACGGGTCGGTCGGGTAAAAATCCAACCTTCCCGATCAATATCGTGGCCAGACATCGCCAAACGAGTGGATCTTTCCCCGATATACCACTAAACTGCATGGCTATATCGGGGGTAATTCGAACATTCGGCCGTACGGCCGAACGATCGAATTACGATGCGCCAATCGGCTCCGACGGGTCGGTCGGGTAAAAATCCAACCTTCCCGATCGATATCGTGGCCAGATATCGATCAGGAAGACCCGTCGGAAGCCCCCATACACGGGCAGATAAGCTGTCAAATCGGTCCAAACGACCGATATCGGCAGCTTTATCTGCCCGTGTATGGCCACCATTAGATTTTTCGTATGATCCAGGACCACATTGGCTAGTTGATGCAGTCCTGCGACCCGCCGGAGCTCATTCGTAGTACTGTAATCCGATCGTTCGGCCCCAGCCGTTAGTGGGCATATCAGGTTAAGATCCACTTGTTTGGCGACCTTGCCAAACGAGCAGATCTTATAGTCTATGGCCACCTATAGGGGGGGCCACATGGGACATAACTGTTCAGTGAGTTTGCAATTGATCCTCAGCATTCAGATCGGATTCAAAAGCAACAGTTATGTCCCATGTGCCACCAACCCCCTCAAGTCACTGATTGGTTACTGCCTGGTTACCAATCGGTAGAAACCAAGAGAGCTGAAAAGCAGGAAATAGTGTTTTGGCTATTATGTTAGACATCCAGTCACTAGGCTTGGGCGAATTTAACCCATTTCGTTTCACAAGAATTCTTTTGACGCGTATCATTTTTTTTTTTTACGCATGATGCCATACAAGCCTATGGGCGTCATTTCTGCAACGAGACAAGGTGCAAAAATTCGCCCATCCCTACCAGTCACTCCAGCCTTTATACATTACATTTTTGGCTAAATAACTATATTAGAAACATTTTTTATTTTGCACAGCCTATCTATTTACCCAGTTTTTATTTTTAGACGGAACAATTCCTTTAAGATAACGGGAGGTGCTGTTGTAGCACCAGCTTAACAATGTTGATAGCCCTGATACATTTCTTCTATTCATTGCTCATTAAGGAGAATACTCTGCAAAATGGCACTGCAGCAGTTTTCTCCTTATTTTGCAACACCACTTGAGGGCAAATTAAAAGGTGTGCTTCCTATGCTTCGGCTCCCCCAGCAACCAACCCTCCAACCAGGGACATAGTAGAGCAGCAGGCCAGGTTGCAGTACATATGTGTATAATATATATATAGTGAATGAAGTACCCCCTCTTGTAAAATATAAGGATATTATAAGTTACCGAGGAGTTTCATGACCATATAAAAACACGAGGCCGAGGTAACTTATAATATCCTCATATTTTACAACTGGGGGTACTTTATTAATTATAATACACAAATCTTAGTGAGTTATGTGACAGAAATGACATCACTTCTCACCGTTTATAACTGATGACATCACTACTCACCGTTTATAAGGATATAATTTACAAGATGTGTATTATATACACATAATACACAAAAGCCATGAATATCCTGTAAATGATATGCTTAGTGAGGTTATCGGTTATAATTGGAGTTTAGTGATGTCATTTCTGTCACATGACTCACTGAAACGTGTGTATTATAATAAATAAGGTAAACCCTGTTGCAAAATATGAGGATATTATAAGTCAACTCGGAGATCCATGACTTGTTCCATGGCCTTCGGCCTCGTGCTTTTCGATGATCATGGAACTCCTCAGGTCCTACTTCAGGACTTGTGATGAAGAGATTTGTGGCAACTGCCTTATTTATACCAGGGGTCCCCAACCGCCACGCTGCGGGCAGTCTTGAACTGGGCTGTTGGCGCACCCGATTTGGATGACGGGGCACCAAATTGGACGCCGGCACTCCAGAACTGGATGACGACTACCTACTGACCCCTCCCACCGATCCACTGGCACACGGGCCAAAAAAGGTTGGGGACCGCTGATTTATACTTCTTGCAAGGTAGATAATTAGCTTACAAGTGCACAGATAAACCCTCTGCATAAGAGACTTCAGCCAGTAAGTTAAGAAAGGTAAAGCAAATTAATGAAGGGTTGGGGTTGTTTATACAGAGCTCATTAGTTCTAGTTAAACTAACTGTAATTGTGAAAACAAAAATGCTGGTTTCACAATTAAGGGGTTTTTTTTCAATTAAAGTTTAGGCAGAATTTATTGGAAGGTCAATTTATTAAGCTCTTGTCGAAAAAAATGTGTAATTATTGTATAAACACGCATTTACATACATCAAACAACATTCTAATTCTGTTAAAAGTCCAAACGACGTGAAAGTTTTAATTTAGCACAAACAAAGGCTACAAATGATTATGCGGCAGAATTCTAAACCCAATCCCTATTTGCAAATCTATTTGCAAATCTATTTGCAAATCTATTTGCAATCGGTGTCAATTCTGTGGATCAAAGTGCCATCAAAATGAATCTGCCACAACAGGGGAAAGTGAAAATGCCAGCCGGCTTCCAGATCACACGTCTGCTGTTGATTATGGCCCCAAGCTTTTAGAACATATTGAACAGAATAACTTCTCTATTTTATTTTCTAGTTTTATGCACAGATTATGCTCTAAGCACAATGGCTGGATACAAATATAACCAATTAAAAGTAATTCCATAAATCAGGCAATTCTGGCTCCAGATTCTGGTTATCACATGTATAAATGATTCCATGCACAATATTCTAAATATGCCAGGTTCTGTAACTGTGCTTGTCTCGTGGGTAATGCTGCAGGCAACAAGGAATGTGCTTTACTGTGCCAGGAATAAAATGGACTGAGTACCAGTCTACCCAAAAAGCACTATTTTCCTTCTTTCAGCCTCTAACTCACAAAACATACCTCCTTTTATATCAGTGATGCCTACTCTGCATTCATTTTGCTGTTGAACTACAAACCCCAGAAACCTTTTCAATAGGGATGCACCGAATCCAGGATTCGGCCTGTTTCAGCAGTATTCGGCTGAATTCTTCTGACTGGCTGAACCGAATCTGAATCCTGATTTGCATATACAAATTAGGGGTCGGAAGGGAAATCACGTGACTTTTTGTCACAAAACAAGGAAGTAAAAAATGTTTTCTCCTTCCCACCCCTAATTTGCATATGCAAATTAGGATTCGGTTTGGTATTCGGCGGAATCTTTTGCAAAGGATTCGAAGGTTCAGCCGAATCCAAAATAGTGGATTCGATGCATCCCTACTATTCAAGCAATACCATCTGCCTTCATCCACATAAGAATGTTTAGCCTCGAAGTGCTTCCAAGTACAGGTATCGGATCCGTTATCCGGAAACCCATTATCCAGAAAGCTTCGAATTTCGGGAATGTCATCTCCCATTTACTCCGCTGTAATCAAATAATGCAAAATTTTAAAACTTGTTTCCTTTCTCTGTGTAATAACAAATCAGTACCTTGTGCTTGATCCCAACTAAGATAAAATGACTCTATATTGGTGGAAAAACTATCCTATTGGTTTTATTTGATGTTTAAATTTTGGGATTCGGCCAAGTCCCCGAATCATTTGTGAAAGATTTGGCCGAATACCGAACCAAGTGCGAATCCTAATTTGCATTAGTAAATTAGATAAATTAGATAAATTAGATAAATTAGTAAATTAGAGGCTGTAAATGAAAAAGTGGGGAAACATTTTTTTACTTCCTTGTTTTTTGGCAAAAATTCCCATGAGTTCCCTTCCTGCCCCTAATTTACATATGCAAATTAAGATTCGGATTCGGTTCAGCCAGGCACAAGGATTCAGCCGAATCTGAATCCTGCTGAAAAAAGCCGAACCCTGGCCGAATCCCGAACCGAACCCTGGATTTGGTGCATCCTTAGTTTAAATAGTTTTCAGTAGACAAATGCTCAAGATCCAAATTATGGAAAGTCCCAGGTCCCGAGCATTCTGGATAATAGGTCCCATACCTGTACTGTTAGGGCAGGACTACATGGCCGATGCAGCCACGATCCGACGCGCTGCACAAAATCACAGGCGTCACGTCGGATGCGACAGAAATAAGGTAAGTAATTCAATTGTCGCATTGTGTAGCAGCATTAATGCGACGCGACACCACTGTCTGATGCAGACGCTGCATGATGCGTCTGCATCTGACAGTCGTGTCACATCAGCAATGCGCAGCGCGTCGGATCGCGGCTGAATCGGCCATGTAGTCCTGCCCTTAAGTAGTGATGGGAAATGAGAATTTTGTCAAAATTGACAACTCCAAATTTTCGCAGCAATTTTGCAAATGTATTTGCAGGCGTCAAAACGAGCAAATAAATAAATTCGCCCATCACTACTGTTAAAGTGTAATTAGACAAGATTCTCTGGCTGTCAACGAAAGATGGGAGTTGTAGTCCAACAACAGCCGGAGTGTATACCTGTATGCTCTAATAAAGACTCCGAAACACAGATACAAAAAAAGAGCATTATATACTGATTATTCTGCTGCACTATCCAGGCAGTCTTTAACTCTATTTTCTGATCCTTCTTCCTGCTTCTCACCTTTGGCTGCCTGAATGACTCTTTCTAAATGATTTCTCATTTCCTCTTTTCTCTGTGGTCTGTAACATTCTATTTGCATGCTTCTATCTTTCTCTCTTTCTCCCTCTCTGCTTTGTCCCCCCTTTACACCCTCTCACCTCTCCCCTCCCCCATGTCTCTCTCCTTCCCTCCCCCAGCCTCTCTCTCTCTCTCCCTCCCTGCGGCTTTTCACTGGATCAGGAGATGGAATTTTTTCCCTTGGCCCAATGCCAAAGCAGCCTCTCGAAGCAAAGAGGGAGACATAGAGGAGAGGTGGAGAGAAAAAGGAGAGAGAGAGAGAGAGAGAGAGAGAGAGAGAGGGGGGGGGGTTTAAAAAGAAAAGGATGTTGGAGGGGGTGTTTGGGGTTCCATTGAGTGGATAAGTTAAAAATAAGAGAGAGAAAGTGGCAATGAGAAAAAATAGTGGGCTGTAGTGGGGAGTTTGCGCTTTAAGACTAAGGAGAAGAGAGAATACAGGGAAAGTGGAGGTGGAAAATAAGAGATAAAGGAGGTGAAAAATGAAGAAGAGGTGAGAAATGAAGAAGAGGGGGTGGGTTAAAGGGGACCTGTCACCCTAAGAAATAATTTCAAATTCTTTTCTATCATGTTAGTTGAGCAAAATAAATATTACTTACACTGTATTTATTATTTAAATTGTGTTTCCTTCTGTTTTGGAATTATACAATCACAGCAAGCAGGCAGCTGCCATTTTGTGGACACGGTTATTAAGGGAAATTGTGTATCACCCCAAAATCTTGTGTATGCACCAGAATGAGGGACCTAATGTCCATGTGCAGTGCCATACACAATTACAGAGCCTGAGGAGGGAAGGGGGAATGTGAGGAGAGCAGTGACATGTAGGAAGTGCTGAATGGAAAGTGAAAGTAATTGACTACCCCTCCTCTATGCCTCGGGCATAGAGGCGGGGCAGGTAATATTTGATTGACAGTTTAGATATTTAAACACCTTTATAACAGGTATGGATGTTTTAATGAAAAAAATTTTGGGGTTCCATATTTAATTTGGAAAGGACTTTCATTATGCAGTTTTTTATATGTAGGTGACAGGTCCACTTTAAGGCAGGAGGGATGCAGAAAAAAGCAGAGAGGTGCATTAAAGGGGTTGTTCACCTTTGAACAGATAGATCACCAGAAATAAAGACTTTTTCCAATTACTTTCTATTTTCTATGTGTCACTGTTTGAATCATAAAGTGTCATTTTTCACCTTCTAAAACAGCTCTGGGAAGGGGAGGGGTCGCCGACCCTGTAAACTATTCCTTAATTGATACATTTACTTGATACATTTCTTTATCCCTGCTGAGCGGAATCTCTGAGTTTCATTACAGGCAGCTGTTAGACTTGATACAATAGTTGCTGATACTCCAGAGATGCTGCTGAGAAATGTATCAACTAAATGTTGCAAAATTATAACAGTTTAGAAGAGTCTGCACCTAAATTACTGAGCTGCCAGACTCAAACACCAGAGACACGAACATTCGACTTTACACTTAGATTTTGGAAAAACAGTAAAAAATAAATAATGGTAAGTAATCGAAAAAAATTCTGTATCTCTGGGGAACAATCTGAAAACAACTGAACTGAAAAAAAGTGTTTGGAAGGTGAACAACCTCTTTAAAGGACAAGGAAAGTTAAACTAAAGAAGTAACTAGAAATGTTGTACATGATGTTTTGTGCTTCTGTAACTGCCCAAGGCAACCACAGCCCTTTAGCAGTAAAGATTTGTCTCCAAAGATGCCCCAGTAGCTCTTCTTTTCTGCTGATTCACTGCACATGCTCTGTGCTGCTGTCACTTACTGAGCTTAGGGACCCACTCACAATATACAGTACACATAGAATAGAAATGTCACAATATAAGGCTGATTAGTAATTAATACAGATAATTACTACATGGCAGCACAGAAACCAGTGCAATTAGCATCAGAATTTAATAATCAGCCCTGTAGCATCAGCTTATATTACAGGGGAAGCTCATTTTTTGCTGGATAATTAGTGACGAGCCCTAAGCTTAGCTTCTCAACAGCCAATCAGAGCCCACTGAGCATGTGAGTGTCACAGACACTTTCCAAGATGGTGACCCCCTGTGACAAGTTTGAAGTCCTGGATCATTGCTGCTATTGACAAGCTGTAACTTTAGCCTCGTGCGATAAGTTCATTATATAAAATATGGCATTTTTAGCCCTATTCATTTATAGGGTTTAGTTCTCCTTTAAGGGGTAAAGTGAAAATACTCTCAGCTATGGCTCACCCAATGCCCACTGGAATAACCCCACGGGATAACTGGGCATCACTGCAGTAAGTGATACATGAGCTGAGTGTGAAGTATAGACATAACATTAAACTCAGCTAGTGATGAGCAAAATGTTTTTTTATCAGGTTTCACTGGAAAAAAATGAGGGATGTGCTGAATCCTTTGCGAAAGATTTGTCCGAGTACCGAATCCGAATCATAATTTGCATATGCAAATTAGGGGTGGGAAGGGGAAAAAAATGTTACTTCCTTGTTTTGTGATAAAAAGTCATGTGATTTCCCTTACTTGCCCTTAATTTGCATATGCAAATTCAGATCTGGTTCGGCCAGGCAGAAGGATTCAGCCGAATCCGAATCCTGCTGAAAAAGGCCGAATCCTGAATCCTAGATTTGGTGCATCCCTAGAAAAAACAACCGCAGACGTCAATGTATTGTGCACTAAAAAAGTCACCGCAAAAAAAAGTACAAAAACTGTCGAACTGGAAAAACTCAAAGTGAAAACCGCCCGTTAGCTTCAATGCATTGTGTTAATTGTCGCCATTTCCCAATCTTTTTGGCAAAGCGTAACAGGACAGATTTGCCCATCACTTGCAGAGAATATTAATGGATATAAACTCCTTTAGTATAGGAATATAAATGTGGTGCTGTACTACAACTACCAGCATCCTATGATCCGTCGTAGAAAGTCCTACCAAGATCTGTATGAATAAAAAAGTCTTTGTTAGGGATGCACTGAATCCAGCATTTGGTTTAGGATTCGGCCGAATCCTTGTGTCTAGCCAAACCCAATCTGAATCCTAATTTGCATATGCAAATTGGGAGGGAGGGACATCATGTGATTTTTTTGTCCGACCTCTGAATTTATAAACGTGTGCCTGCCCCACCCCTTTTGTGACATCACCACTGGGCGGGTCTATAAATAGAGGGGACGGAGCTGGTTGGTTGAAGGAAACTCAACCCGCACATCACTACAAGTAACCACGTCTCTCTCCTGTTACTCTGTAGAACCAATGAACACACCAGGTCCAGCCAGCGCATGGAGTGGGTGCAGAACAGATGCAAACACATAGGGACAAACGGGCTCCTGAGACTCACATTAAAGGAAGAGGTTTGTACACAACTTATTCTTAGATTTAGATACACAATGCATGGCTACCACAAAATCAGTACAGTCTGCAGCATTCACATATGTTAAATTTAAAGCAGTGGCACACAGGACATTTTAAAATCCGTGGCGAATCTGTGCTACTGCAGGCGACCAACACATCCCTTGTTTCCTTCCCAGATGGGAATATAGTAGAACCCCCATTTTATGTTTTTCAGGGGACCAGAACAAAAATGATCTGGGAAAATGTAAAATCAGGGAAATGTGTTAAGGTAACTTTTTCTTCAAGTATTGAAAAGATGTAAGCACAGGAGTCCGTTTTACTTTGAGATACAATATTTACTGTGTTAATAACAAGGGTTAAACATTGCAGTGTTAAAGGAGAACTAAACCCTTAAAATGAATGTGGCTAAAAATGCCATATTTTATATGCTGAACTTATTGCACCAGCCTAAAGTTTCAGCTTGTCAATAGCAGCAATGATCCAGGACTTCAAACTTGTCACAGGGGGTCACCATCTTGGAAAGTGTCTGTGACACTCACATGATCAGTGGGCTCTGATTGGCTGTTGAGAAGCTAAGCTTAGAGCTCGTCACTAATTATCCAGCAGAAAATGAGCTTCCCCTGTAATATAAGCTGATGCTACAGGTTTGCTGATTATTAAATTCTGATGCTAATTGCACTGGTTTCTGTGCTGCCATGTAGTAATTATCTGTATTAATTACTAATCAGCCTTATATTGTGACATTTCTATTCTATGTGTACTGTATATTGTGAGTGGGTCCCTAAGCTCAGTAAGTGACAGCAGCACAGAGCATGTGCAGTGAATCAGCAGAAAAGAAGATGGGGAGCTACTGGGGCATCTTTGGAGACACAGATCTTTACTGCTAAAGGGCTGTGGTTGCCTTGGGCTGGTACAGAAGCACAAAACATCATGTACAACATTTATAGTCTACTTCTTTAGTTCACCTTTAATGTTATACTATAGGGGACATGTGCAAGACTCTTTGTCAGTCACATACACAACCTAAAGCAATAAGTGATTGGTGCAGGACTGTATAAGGGCAAGATTCATTGGAATTGAACATTTATAGGGAAAATATACATCTGGTTAGTATTTTAAGCCTGTTTATAACATTATAACTTTCATAGAGGGAAAGAAAAGCTGTTTTTGGGAACATCAGGACAAGATTTTGATGTAAAATCCAGGAAAACATTAAGATCAGGGAAATGCACCGATTGAAATGCATTATAAATTGGTGGGACCACAAATAAAAAATGTAAAACGCAGGAAAACTTAAAATCAGGCTACTTAAAATCGAGGTTTCACTGTATACACCCATTGCTAAGTAGCCTTTGTGAGGCTGGGAAGCGCAAGCAATGAGCAATGAGTATGTTGGGAAACTAGGGATGTTAGATGCTGTGGGCAACATAACATTCCAATGCCATGGCCCTTAAAAGTTTTAAATAAGTGGCAACTCTTTATTTTATTGTAATTTAATCCAAATGGCCTTCAGGAGGCCTTCTGGTAGTTGTACTTTGACCAAAGTTGTCCACTTTGACCTCTTTATTTTCAACACACACACACACGTATGGGACCTGTTATCCAGAATGCTCAGGTACCTCGGGTTTTCCGGGTAAGGGATCTCTCCATAATTTGGATCTTAATACCTTAATTTTTCTACTAAATATTATATTTTATTTATCCAGAAACCCGTTATCCGGAAAGCTCCAAATTACGGAAAGGCCGTCTTCCATAGACTCCATTATAATCAAATTAAATTAAATTTTTAAAGATGATTCCCTTTTTCTCAGTAATAATAAAACAGCACCTTGTACTTGATCCGACCTATGATATAATTAATCTCTATTGGATGCAAAACAGTCCTATTGGGTTTAATCAATGTTTAAAATATTAAGTAGCAAAACTAAGGTATTAAGAACCAAATTATGGAAAGATATATATATATTAGTTGCATAGTTAAAAATGTTCTGATTCGAGGGGGTAGCGCCTAAGGCTCTACATCAGGGCTGTCCAACCCGCGGCCCAAGGGCCACATGCGACCCAGGATGGATATGAATGCGGCCCAGCTTGAACTTCCGCCAATCCAGGAAACGCCATGTTGCAATGTCACGCACAGAGAGCGTATGTACGCGGTCACTAATTGGACTTTTAAAAAAAATCACAAATTTTTAGGAACTTATTAAACCCAGAGGATGGAAAAGTCCGAATTAGAAAATCTGGCATCTCAGACCTGTCGAAGTTGTATATAAGTCAATGATTTTTTGATGTGCGGTTGGTTTCGTGCAATACCCAGAAGTTTTCTGAGTTTTCGGGCAAAAAAATGAGTTTCCGGGTGAAAAATCAGAAAAAAATAATGAAAATCGGATGTATAATCCAAAAAAATTGTGAAAATCAGATAATAAGGAGTGGTGATCGGAGTTTGTTGCAGAAAATATTGAGATTAATTCAGACTTTTATAAATAACCCCCTAAGAGTAAAATTGAGAATTCGCTGAGAATTGCAACTACTTCCATTGAACCAGATATTGATACATTCGTTTCTCAAACACAATGTCAAAAATCCCACTAGGTTTATGCTGCCCCTCTTTTCTTTTACTTTTACAATAAAATAAATCAAAAGTTAGTGTTTGTGTGTATTTCGAGTGTGGCCCCGGAAAATGTTTCTTCTTCCAATGTGGCCCAGGGAAGCCAAAGTTGCTCTCCATGACTATTGGCAAATGTATGAACGTCAGTTGCTCGATCTCTCTTTTAACCCTAAATCAGAAGCGCATACAAGCTGACAGCTGTAACCATTTTGTGGCTGCACAGCAAGGCAAACATTTGCTTTGTAAGGGGATCCATTGCCACAAGGCTTGTTACTGTCGCCACTCTGAGCGAAAACTTTGAAAGAGTCAGCACGATGCCCTGGGACAGAATTAACCTGTGGATAAAAGGGCAAGTAAAAGCCTGGAGAGATCTTGCCATGTTCTTCTAGTCATTGATTTTAACTAAGCGTTTTAGGCGTTTTTCGGCATTTAGAAAGCATGTGTTCTGAAGAAATCTCCTCCCCTTTATGTAGTGTGAATCACTGCAGTGAAGGCCTAGACTCCATGATATCATGGCTCACTTATGATGTCATAGGACTGCATCATCAGATTAGACCGCTCTAGAAGTCAATTTTGAACCTAAATGCAGCTTTTATGCAGAGCAGCCCGAATATACTTATTCTCCAGCGCACTGGTTCATATGCAGCCCTGAACAATCTTTTAAAGGGGTTGTTCACCTTTGAGTTAACTGTTAGTATGATGTAGAGAGTGATACAGTGTTGGACTGGCCCAGCGGGATACCAGGAAAACTCCTGGTGGGCCCAGGTGTCATTTGTCCTCTTGCTTCTAACCATTTAGCCTATTTCATGGTCATTACCTATTTCTTTATGGGAACACAGAGGCTAAATAATGGAAGAATATAGTATAGTATGTAGAGAAAAGAGACTAGGGGTTGCGTTAGGAGTGGAGGTATAGTAGTTTGGAAAGTGGGCTCTCAGCCTAAGGTTTCTGGTTGGCCCCTGGCATCCCAGTCCCACACTGTAGTGATATTCTGTGACACTTTGCAATTGGTTTTCATTTTTTATTATTTGTGGTTTTTGAGTTATTTAGCTTTTTATTCAGCAGCTCTACGGTTTGCAATTTCATCATGTTGCTAGGGTTCAAATTACCCTAGCAACCATGCATTGATTTGAATAAGAGACTGGAATATAAATAGGAGAGAGCCCTGAATAGGCAGATGGGTAATAAAATGTAGCAATAACACTATAATTGTAGCCTTACAGCGCATTTGTTTTTTTTAGATAGGGTCAGCGACCCCCATTTGAAAACTGGAAAGAGTCCGAAGAAAAAGGCAAGTAATTCAAAAACTGTAATAAAAAAATGAAGACCAATTGAAAAGTTGCTTAGAATTAGAAATACAATAACATACTAAACATTAAGATAAAGTTGAACCACCCCATTAAGGGCTACTTCCATTAAAGGCAGAGTGAGAGCCGGCATGTTTCACATACAAGGTGTTTAGTTTATGTAAGTGCTAGTGCTGAAACTTGTTTTATGGTCTTTCTCCTGACACTGGTTTTTTGCCTATTGTACAATACAGTTTGTAAAATAAAACCTGACTCAGCCTATTACTCAAAGGGGTTGTTCACCTTCCAAACACTTTTTTCAGTTCAGTTGTTTTCAGATTGTTCCCCAGAAATAAAGACTTTTTTCAATTACTTTCCGTTATTTATTTTATACTATTTTTCCAAAATCATAGTGTAAAGTTGAATGTCCCTGTCTCTGGTGTTTGAGTCTGGCAGCTCAGTAATTCAGGTGCAGACTCTGAAACGGTTACAATTTTGCTCCATTAGTTGATACATTTCTCAGCAGCATCTCTGGAATATTAACAACTATTGTATCAATTCTAACAGGGTCGGCGACCCCCCTCTCAGAGCTGCTCCAGAAGGTGAAAAATGACACTTTACACTTCAATATTATAAAAACGGTGACACATAGAAAATAGAAAGTCATTGGAAAAAGTCGTTATTTCTGGTGATCTATCTGAAACCAACTAGTTATTTTAAGGTGAACCCCCCCTTTAAAAAGATGATAAAAAGTACAATGCAGGGGAAATAGGGATGGACAGAATCCCCGTTGAATCCTTCATGAAAGAATACCGAACCAAATCAAATTTGTATATGCAAATTAGGAACGGGGAGGGAAAAAGTGGAAAAAAATATTTTCTACTTCCTTGTTTTGTGACAAAAAGTTACGTGATTTCCCTTCATGCCCCTGATTTGCATATTAAAATTAGGATTTGGCTGGGCCAGGCACGAGGATTCAGCTGAATCGAAATCCTGCTGAAAAAGGCTGAATCCCAAAACCGAATCCTGCATTCAGTGAAGGGAGCCAATAAGCAATATGGTATTTTCCAATAAGAGGTAAAGGACAGGGCACAGTAACAAATCCAATGACAACCTTTTTTTGCTGAGCACTTGTGATAACCGAACAATTATTTTGGATGGGAATACTGAAATAGGTATATTGTCTATTTAAAGGGGTGTCTATTTTAAACTAACAATAATACACCTGCTGTGATATTATATTGCACCTCAAGACAGTTGGGTTCAATTTGGTTGAGTATATTTTTGAGTTGTGTTCAATGACCACATTTTCTGGCAACTGAAATCTTGGAGATAACATGTTCATTTTCAGGTTACTAGCCCAAGGGAAGACGTGAACTGTAGTTGAACTGTAGCTGCTGCTTAGAGAGCCATAGGATTAGAATAATAAAATGTAGTTTGTAGAGCTGCACTGATTACACATCACTGCTATTTGTATTTTACTCAGGGGCGCTTCACCAATGAGGCGACTTGAGACTGTCACCTCAGGCGGCAACGCCCAACTAGGTATCAGGGGCCGCAAAAAATGCAGCTCCTGGTACTTTAAGAGCCAAATTTCCATTTTTTTTCCGGGTGACGTAGGGGTCAGGATCGCAAGCTGATTTTACTACTAGTTTTATACAATGAAACAGTATCCATTAAATAAAGATTCATGAAGAATATGTCTTGAAGGGTTGTGAAGAAGTAATTGCACCCCTATGTTGGGCATAGTCACTGGGGGTCATTTATCAACACTGGGCAAATTTGCCCATGGGCAGTAACCCATGGCAACCAATCAAATTGCTGCATTCGTTGTTCTACTTGCAGCTGGCTTCAAAAAGCTAGTCACTGATTGGTTGCTATAGGTAACTGCCCATGGGCAAATTTGCCCAGTGTTGATAAATGAGCCCCAGTGTATTTAATGACCTGCTGTCACTTACCTCCATGGAGATTCTGCACCAGGTCAGGTACCGCTGGATACTAACAATCTATCGGGTTTTGAGGACCACCACTGTGCAAAGTAGACAACAGTGTCACCACAATCCTTTCAGTTGGCATTTCTAAATCATAAAGAATATCATATATATATAGATATATATATATATATATATATATATACCAATACCAATTATCTTCAGACCAGCACTCCCTTAAAAAACTCAATTGTTTATTATTGCATGGAATCAAATGCCCAAAGTTTCGGTCCTCATTAGGACCTTTTTCAATATATACTTTCATTCAAAAGTATATATATATATATATATATATATATATATATATATATATATATATATATATATATATATATATATATATATATATATATATATATATATATATATATATATGTTATACTAAAAACAACTGGGCTCTCCTCTGCTATAGTGAAATTATGCATTAAATCAGAGTTTTATTTATTTTTTCTAGACTCAAACACTGACAATACAGAAAAGAAGAAAGACTGGTGGAACCACATGGATTTGGGACTCACCTAATTTAAGGTAATATAGTCATTTTTCAGAAATCTCACAATAAAAAGCCTTCATGTGAGCCCTCAATTGTAAGCCCACCCCACAAAGGGCAGTCATAAAGTTTTGGAAACAACAAATGAAATATTACACTATGGCAAATGGCACTTTCATCATAATGGTTTACCACGTAGATGGTATAACCAGGAGATTGAAATGTTTTTTATTCCTATCTGTGTATATATATATATATATATATATATATATATATATATATATATATATATATATATATATATATATATATATATATATATATATATATATATATATATATATATATATATTAACAAAGTGCCACATTGCTTAGCTCAGTTTAAGATTATAACACAGGCAGTGATAACTTAAAGGGGTGGTTCACCTTTAAGTTACATTTTCACCCTCTGCTGCAGAATTTTATCAGAAAATATCCGGCAGCAGTAGAAAAGGATTTTAGTAGCAAGGGTTTACTTCTCCTTTAAGTGCCTAGGTGCTACCATACACAGTTGTGATGAGGTCCCTGTCTCGGAGAGCTTACAATCTATTATGAAGAGGGGACAGATATAAACCAAAGAGGGATGGGGAACAAGTGCAAAGGATAAGGATTTGTTACTGCAGAAGAAGACTAGCTAAGTGCCTCTGCTAAAAGGTGATTTTTTAAAGGGGTACTATCGCGAAATTTAAAATGTAATATGAGCTTCTGAAATAAGAACTTTCTAAATACAATCAATGAAATATGCTGCATTGTTTCTGAAATAATCAAGTTTATGTTCACTATCCCTCTCTCAGCATCTGTTTCTCTTCATTCTGCAGTTGGGTGTCAGATAATAATTGATAGTTAGATCCAATATATCTTATAGGGGGGCTTCCTTTCATAGCAGATGAATTAGAGCTCACTCATGATCATCATCATTTTTTTATATAGCGCTGTCAAGATACGCACTCAAATAACTGATTCCAGTACAAACAAAACCTAAAAAATAACTGCCTTTTGCACAAATCCTCCATGTAGAGAGACATGATGTCGGGTGATTTTAATAGAGTGAGCTCTAATACATCTTCTAGGCAAAAGGAGCCCCCCTATAAGATATATTGGACACCCAACTGCTGCAAGAAGACAGATTGAAAAGAAACAGATGCTGAGAGAGGAATAGTGAAGATAAACTTGATTATTTCAGAAATGGTACAGAATATTTAATTGATTGTATTTAGAAAACTTATTATTATAGTATGCTGAAGCTTAGATTATATTTTCATTTTGGTGATAGTTCCCCTTTAAGGAGCAGCGGGAAAAGTGTTAATGTAGAGGCTTTCCTGATGGAAGGAGGTAGAGAATTCCAGAGACTGGGGTACAATCATGGAGAAAGGATTTTCTGTATGAATCAGCTGATTTGGTGAACTGTATTGTCAAGAGATATTCCTGAGATGAGCCCAGGGCCCGGGAGGGAGTGTATGGAGAGATGAGCAGATATATAGTGGAGTAGAAGAATGCAGGCCTCTGAAGGACAGGATAAGAATTAAGTAATTAATGGCCCATTTAACTGTGAGCCAGGAGACAGACCTTTGTAGATGTGGGTGAGATGATGTTGGCAGCAGCAGTGAGGATGGATTGCAGAGGGAGGAGAGGAGATCCAGACCAGCTAATAATATATTGCAGTAGTCTATACTGGAGAGGATGAGGGCCTGGACTGGTTCAGCAGTAGAGGGACAGCAGAAGGGATGTACTTTTGCAATGCTTCTTAGAATGAAGGGGTGGGGGTAAATGTCTGCAAATAACAAAAGTGCTTTCTGGCACTTTCTTATGCAGACATCTAAAAAAAAAAACAAAACATTCCTCCAAATGAAGGTGAAAATGAAAATAAAACACATGGTACATTTTATTTATAATCAACATGTCTAATATAAGTAATTATAAAACAACTGGACTTGCTGAGTAATCAATGAAGACGTTTCACTACTCATCCGAGCAGCTTCTTCAGTTCAACTGACTGGTGTGGGAAGTTCTCGTCATTAAAGGGGAAGGAAACCTAGTCGGCGCAAAAACCCTCCCCCCCTCCCGTGTGTTGCCCACCCTCCCTCCCCCCCCTGGCCTACCCGTCCCGCTGGGCAAATACCCCTAACTTGTTACTTACCCTTCTGCGCAGGTCCAGTCCAGGGAGTTCACAGACGACATCTTCTTCCATTCAATCTTCTTCCTGCTTTGAACGGCATATGCGCAGTAGGAGCATTTCGCCAGTACGATCTACTGCGCATGCGCCAAAAGTACTTTGTGACTTTTGGCGCATGTGCAGTAAATGCGTACCGGCGAAATGCTCCTACTGCGCATGCGCCAAAACGCCGTTCAAAGCAGGAAGAAGATCGCGTGGAAGAAGATGTCGCCTGTGAACTCCCTGGACTGGACCTGCGCAGAAGGGTAAGTAACAAGTTAGGGGCATTTGCCCAGCGGGACGGGTAGGCCAGGGAGGAGGAGGGAGGGTGGGCAACACACGGGAGGGGGGGGAGGGTTTTTGCGCCGACTAGGTTTCCTTCCCCTTTAAAACTCTTCCACTAATCCAATCACAATGGCACTTTGTAACTCTTCAGAGACTTCCCACACCAGTCAGTTGTACTCCAGTCAGTTGAACTGAAGAAGCTGCTCGGATGAGTAGTGAAAAGTCTTCAATAATTACTCAGCAAGTCCAGTTGTTTTATAATTACTTATATTAGATAAACCATGACCTGGATGAATGAAAATCTTCATAGTCATATAATCAACATGCTACATTTTTCGGCTTCCTTCGAATCTGTCAAGGTTGCAGCTCAAAAGTACCTTCATCTTAATAAAGGTTTACTATACATGTTTCTGTATTATGCTATTTTATGGGGCTTGAGACAAAGGATTGAAATAGATAGAAGCAAAGCTTGCAGGAAAATAATCATAGAAATTCACTATGCGGAGTCATGCTGGAAAAGGTACATAGATGACTGATCATATGACAGTCTGCAGACAGTCATTAGCATTTACACGCAGAGACATGCACAATAAAATGTTATATAATGTTGCTTGATGTCCCATCACAAATCACGTTAAAAGGGAACGCTGACCTTTATATTAACTTTTAGGATGTCATAGAAGGACTTATTTTTATTTATTATGCTTATTAGTCTGCCTCTTTCCAGACTGTGACCCCAAGAACCAAAAAACAAAATCCATTCCAATATAACGTGCTGAGATTTGCTGCCGTAAATACTTTGCCTAATTCTGCTGTTGTATTAATATGATAGCAAATTGACACCATAAAGCAATAACTTTATGTATTTTGGATATCAGCATGGAGCATGTGACATGGATAACGAGATGCTGTATATTTATAATGGTACTTCGCTGGCCTGGACCCGGTAAAATGACTTTTGGTGGAAAAAACATTTTTGTCATTTCTAACTTCTAATAAATATGCCCCCAAGTGTCGCCAAGGTTGCAGCTGTTGCAGCTTGTGACTTGTAAATGCAAAGAAAAGCTTGCATTTTAGTAGACTACAAGGACAAGGTGCTGTCAGTTAGAAATGCCCGTGGCTTTTGGGTGGCTGGTGAAGTCACAAAAGCAATTTGACAGCATTCTTTAAAGGAGAAGGAAAGCTACCGGAGCAGTTAATTGCCAATGCTTTACCATACCTGAGAAAACTGCTCTAAAAGCTCTCTCTGATTGTTTAGGAGAGCAGCTGCCATATTAGCATACCTCCCAACATTTCGGAAATAAAAAGAGGGGCAAAAAAGTTGCAGTGCGTGGCTACAACCCCTAATTACCATGTTCATTTTACAAAATTTGACAGGTTATGAAAGTTTGGACATATTTCTGGGTTTTTTTTCCAGTTATTAATGAAGGTGAATTGCCCTTTAAGCTGTGAGTCCTACTTTTCCCAAGGGACCTGTTATCTTATATTGTTACAATTTAAGTTATAAACGTAGTTTCTTTTTCTGGCTGTTCAGTGCAGAGAAAGACTGGACTTTCCAGTACAAACGAGGGACTGGGGGTTGAGCTGTCAATAGAGGGACTGTCCATATAAAAACAGGACAGTTAGGAGGTATGGATTAGCTTGGTTTAACGTCACTTCCTGCCCGAGCCTCTTACTTGCTCACTCATAGCTCTGGGCTCAGATGACAGCAGGGAGGGGGAGAGGAGCAAACTGAGCATGCTCAAGCCCAAGCCCTGGAGTTTTAAGCTGAAAACAGGAAGTCTGATACAGAAGCCCATGAGTACACAATAGAAGGAAAGAAATGTGGTATTTCTTTTGACAGAGGACAGTGTTGGACTGGCCCAACGGGATACCAGGAAAACTCCCAGTGGGCCAAAGTGTCAGTGGGCCCTCATTCTGATAAACACTTGGCCTATTTCATGGCCATTCCCTATTATATGAGAACAAAGAGTCTAAATAGATGGAATAGTAGGTTATAGTATGTAAAGAAAACAAACTAGGAGAATAGAGGTTGATTGAGGAGATGAAGAATATTAGTACTGAGAGTGGGCCCCTGGTCTAAGGTTTTTGGGTGGGCCCCTGGTGACCCAGTCCGACACTGACAGAGGACTCAGAGCAGCATTACTTCTAGGGTTTACTGGTATATTTATATAGACCTTCCTGATAAAGCTTACTTAGTTTTAGCCTTTCCTTCTCCTTTAAGGCTAAGGTAACACCGTTGTGCCAATAGTGGTTAAATGTATACGCCGCTCATTAGCACTTCCATGTCATTCATCCACTTGAATGTAGCTGTGAGCATTGAACCTAACACTGCAAGCCAGCACTACAGCAACCGCCTAATTGCAATGCACATGATCTGACATCACCAGGCATGCCCAAGGGGCTGAATAGCATTATTCTAGAAAACCATAAGGAAGATATGAATCTATTCCAAAACCGCGTTCATCTGTGTGCATTACTTCTCGGCAGCTGGTGACCCAGTCGTCCGCTAAATATAGTTTTTCATCATGCTGGCAATGGAGGCAGTTGAAAAGTTTATGGAGAGGCAAAAAGAATTTATCATTGTTTATAAATAAGTAGTAGTTATTTTTATGGCTAGGCAACGCCTCCTTAAATATTTATTATTCTTCACCTATGCAGGCGGTTTTTCTATTTTGCCCTTCAGATTTGTTGTGTTTGCACTAGGGATGCACCGAATCCACTATTTTGGATTCGGCTGAACCACGAATCCGTCACGAAAGATTTGGCAGAATCCGAATTTGCATATGCAAATTATGGGTGGGAAAGGGAAAACATTTTTTACTTCCTTGTTTTGTGACAAAAAGTCACGTGATTTCCCTCTTCATATGCAAATTAGGATTCAGTTCAGCCGGGCTGAAGGATTCACCCGAACCCAAATCCTGCTGAAAAAGGCCGAATCCCAAACCAAATCCTGGATTCGGTGCATCCCTAGTTTGCACCATAGGTAATTGGACCCAAATTGATTGGGAGGGGGCCCAAACACAAAGCGAGGATGATGTGGTAGAACTGTAAGGAAAATGGGTGTGTATGTGTGAGATACATTAAGAAAAATAAAGAAATCTGTGTCCATGTCCAGGGTTTTTTGTTCATTATTATGAAGTGAAACCAATATGTAAGTTACCATTACACAAATTTAAGGGAAAAACAGAAACCTGCAAAAAAAAAAAAACTATTATCAGATTTCGACAGACATCAATGTTATGGACTTGATTTCAACATCACCCGTTTTCTGAATTATATGTAACTGCATTTAATATTTTTTTACCATTATACTTTTACAAGGATTTAAGTTTAAAATATGGCATTCAATCCTTTACTGGCTTTCCCAGACATCGATAGAACTGAGGACATATACTAATGTGCACAACGTGCATAATTTAATTTAAAGTAGAAGCTGCCATATAGTGTCCCTTGCCCGATACATTCCCTATAGTTGGGGGGAAAGGATGAATCTTTTCTGAAGTCACGAGATGGATTGGATTGAATAAAGTTGGCCATACATCAGACATATATTTTTCCCCTTTTACTTAACTTTGAATGTGCCTGTGAGGGTTCAGTTCTCAACCGCATTTGCATTTGGAATCCGAAATATGTATGCATGCCTAGGTTGTGTTTTCAGCTGTAGGGGATGCATTGGTATAAGTAAAAATAATATTTTTTTGGTAATGCCATGTTACATATATTGCACAAAAAAGCGTGTACATGGGATGAGCTGCTTTTTTCTGTCTTTTAAAGGGGAACTGTTATGAAAATGAAAATGTAATAGCTTCAGCACCTTGAAATAAGAAACTTTAGAAATACAATCAATTAAAAATTTGGTAACGTTTCTGAATTAATCAAGTTTATCTTCACTATTCCTCTCTCAGCATCTGTTTCTTTTCATTCTGTCTTCATTCAGCAGTTCGGTGTCAAATAGTCATTGACAGTTAGATCCAATATATCTTATAGGGGGGGGGCTCCTTTTGCCTAGAAGATGTATTAGAGCTCACTCTATTAAACTCACCAGACATCATGTCTCTCTACATGCAGGATTTGTGCAAAAGGCAGTTATTTTGTTAGATTCTGTTTTTACTGGAATCAGTTGTTTGAGTGAGCTCTAATACATCTGCTAGGAAAGGAGCCCCCCTATAAGATATATTGGACCAGGGGTGTCCAACCCACGGCCAAAGGGCCCCATTCGGCCCAGGATATGAATGCGGGCCAGCTTGAATTTCCGCTAATCCAGGAAACGCCATGTTGCACGCACAGAGAGCATATGTTGCACGCACATAATCGGTCTTTTAAAAAATCATGAATTTTTAGGAATGTATTAAACCCAGAGGATGGAAAAGTCCGAATTAGAAAATCTAGCATCTCAGACCTGTCGAGGTTGCATATAAGTCAATCGGGAGAAGTCCCAATGATTTTTTGATGTGTGCTGGGTTTCGTGCAATACCCAGAAGTTTTCTGAGTTTTTCGGATGAAAAATCAAAAAAAATCCTGAAAATTGGATAAATAATCCAAAGAAATCCTGAAAATCAAATAATAAGGGTAAAAAACCTGAGCGGAGTTGATCGGAGTTTGTAGCAGAAAATATTGAGATAAATTCGGACTTTTATAAATGACCTCCTAAGAGTAAAATTGAGAATTCACTGAGAATTGCAACCAGATATTGATACATTAGTTTCTCAAACACAATGTCAAAATGTGTGTGTGTTTGTGTGTATTTCGTGTGTGGCCCCAGAAAATTGTTCTTCTTCAATGTGGCCCAGTGAAGCCAAGAGGTTGGACACCCCTGTATTGGAACACCCAACTGCTGCATGAAGACTAGGGATGCACCGAATCCACTATTTTGGATTCGGCCGAACCCCCAAATCCTTTGCGAAAGATTCAGCTGAATACCGAACCGAATCTGAATTTGCATATGCAAATTAGGGGTGGGAAGTGGAAAAATTTTTTACTTCCTTGTTTTGTGACAATAAGTCACGTGATTTCCCTCCCCACAACTAATTTGCATATGCAAATTCGGATTCGGTTCGGCCGGGCAGAAGAGTTCGGCTGAATCCGAATCCTGCTGAAAAAGGCCGAATCCCGAACCGAATCCTGGATTCGGTGGATCCCTAATGAAAGTTGAATGAGGAGAAACAGATGCTGAGACAGGAATAGTGAAGATAAACTTGATTATTTCAGAAATGGTACAGAATATTTAATTGATTGCATTTAGAAAGTTTCTTACTCCAGTATGAGGAAGCTTATATTACATTTTCATTTTCATGATAGTTCCCCTTTAAGGATATCTACACAGAAGCAAAGAGGTCATCAGGCATTATCTCTGTGTCCATATGTATACATATCAATGAAGGGAAGACATGTCACTGCTATTCCAATAAATAGCAAATCAGCTTTCTCTACAGCCGCAACATTCTAGAACAAATTCCTATATAGACCATGAGCTATCCGACACAGACAACTTGCAGAGCCTCTTTGGTGCAGCTGCCATTGTTTTGCATAATTGTGACTCCCGGCAGAGCACATAACGATCCCTTTATCAATGTGGCTTTGTCACCCTCTTTTATGAGGACACGCTGCAAAGTGTCAGGTCGGTGTCACTGTGCCACCCTGTCCTGGGAGGGAAAAAAAAGACTTGTGCAATTCAGATTTTTCTCGTATCACTCTGTGGGAGGAGGAGAGGACAGGGATAATCATTAGTTCCCTTGGGTCTCTGAATCACAGACTAACCCTGAAAATAGATAGGAAAGATTCAGCAGGTCAGAGGTCACTTCCTTTCTGATGGAACATGTGAGGGGCTCAGCTGCTGTCTGTCTCACTCACTGTCACCTCCTGGTGGCTTTTGACCTTGTCTGTTGTCCCAGACTGTCTGCAGCTGAGCTGATTTCACCTTTAACCTCAGTATCCTAATCTGCAACAGTAACACCCCAACCTTGACCCATCCCCCACTAGTTCAATAAGAGCAGAGACACGCTGCAATTCGGGGAGATTAGATGAGCTGCAAATCTCCTCTTCTTCGGGGCGACTATTCTCCCTGAACTGCCTTCCCGCCAGCTAGAATGAAAATCGCCGGCGGGATGGATGGCACTCGGATCGCTTTGTTTTCCAAAGTCGCCCAAAGTTACTAAGAGACTATTCTCTCCGTACTGCCTCCTCGTCAGCTACAATGAAAATGGGATGGCACTCGGATTGCTTTGTTTTCCGAAGTCACTCGAAGTTTCTTCAAAGAGACTATTTTCTCTGAACTGCCTTCATGCCGGCTAGAATGAAAATCGTCGGCGGGATGGCACTCGGTTCGCTTTGTTTTCCGAAGTTGCCCAAAGTTTCCTCGAAGAGACTAATCTCCTCAAACTGCCTCCCCTGCCTTCACGCCAGCTAAAATAAAGATCACCAATGGGATGGTACTCGGAATGCTTAATTTTGAGAAGTCGCCTGCAGTTGCCTCACGAGGAAACTTCGGGCAACTTCGGAAAACGAAGCGCTCCGAGTGCCATCCCGCTACCGATTTACATTCTAGCTGGCGGGAATTTAGTTCGATGGAGAATAGTCGCCCTGAAAAAGAGTAGATTTGTCGTCGGGTGCCGGCTAGAATAAAAATGGCAGCGGGATGGCACTTGGCACTTTGCTTTCTTGAAGTTTCCTTGAAGAGACTAATCTTCGCGAACTGCCTTCCCGCCGGCTAAAAGGATAATTGCCAGTGGGATGGTACCCGGAGCACTTACATAGTTACATAGTTACATAGTTACAAAGTTAAATTGGGTTGAAAAAAGTCCATCAAGTTCAACCCCTCTTAATTTTCCGAAGTGGGAAGTTGCCTCATGAGAAAACTTTGGAAAACTAAGCGCTCCGAGTGCCATCCCGCCGGCGATTTACATTCTAGCCTGCAGGAAGGCAATTCGGGGAGATTAGTCGCCCCCGAAGAAGAGGAGATTTGTTGCCGGGCGACTAATCTCCCCGAATTGCAGTGTGTGTTTCCAAACAAAAGACAGCTCACTTATACCTAAAATAAATGTTACCCCCCCTCACGCCAAACAAAGGGGAGGGACTTAACCAAGAGCAGGCCTTCTGATTTATGTCTAGACAAGCTGCAATACAAACAGGAATAAATTACTTTATGCCATTGTGTACAGTGAGTGGGAGCGATGACCTGCAGATGAAGGCATCTATGTGACTAGTAGTTTCATTGGCTGGAGTACATATAGATAGCTTGGAGATTTAATGTATATAAAACAGACACTATAACCTTTGTGGTATATTTAAAATAAAATGAAATAGCTGCTTAGGCTCTAAGTTAGTGGTTTCCAAGCTATGGAGGCTGCTAGCCATAGAGGAGCAGGGGTGGGGGGAATAGAGCCTAGAGAATAATTAAAGGAGAATTGTACCCCGAAAATGAATACTTAAGTGACAGTTTACATCATATTAAAGAGGAAGTAAAGTCTAAAATAGAATAAGGCTAGAAATGCTGTATTTTGTATGCTAAACATAAACATGAACTTACTGCACCACAAGCCTAATCAAACAAATGATTTATGCTTTCAAATTTGGCCACAGGGGGTCACTATCTTGTATCTTTGTTAAACATTTTTGCAAGACCAAGACTGGGCACATGCTCAGTGTGATCTGGGCTGCTTAGGGATCGTCATAAATTATCAAAACAGCACAAGTCAAATAATATCTGCCAGAAGCCGATACAGCAAGACTGATTAATAGTCAGAATATACAGACTGCACTGGGTCCTGTGTTGTCATGTAATCTAATGTGGATTTTATCGTTTTTGTATCGTTTAATACGCATTTTCTCCAACTCTGCAGAACCAGTGGCTGCAGCATAATAATCCTCCAAATAGAATTCCAGTTTATCTGTTTAAATCTGGCTCTGTGATTTTTGTCCCTGCAGCTGGAGTTGGAAACAGTAAACTTAAAATCCAATACAAATCTCTACACAGTCGCCGACTGCTCAACAGAGAAACAAACAAAGCTGCTTGAGTTTTGCATGGCTGGGAAGTAAGGCGGGGGATCCCCCTGCTGTTCATAAGTATGATTGTTTCTCTGCAGAGCAGTTAGGGACCGTCTGACAATTCCTATCCACAGCAGTAAATGAAAGGAGAATTCCACTGCATACAGTCAGGTTTCTTATAAAAACGGTACACATTTTTTAATTAAAGTATATTGGAGATAGGTTTCTTTTTCATTAAAGAAAGTAAAACATTTTATTATTTTTTTTGCCTTTACATGCCCTTTTAGTGACATATTATGAATCCAAACTGGAATATATATTTAAGTAAATATTGCACTTTTACATCTCTTGCCTTGATCCACCATTTTGTGATGGTCTGTGTGCTGCCTCAGAGATCACCTGACCAGAAATACTGCAGCTCTAATTGTAACAGGAAGAAGTGTGGGGCCCTGGACTGGGATTCAAAATAGGCCCTGGCATTTCACTACCAGAGGCCCAAATAGTCTCCCCACAACTCCATTAAATAGTGACTGTCTATGGTACCTTACTGCAGCCCCACTGGCATTTGCCAGAACCCACAGATTGCTGGTCTGGGTCTGTGTGGGAGCAAAAGACAGAACCTTGTCCTGGCTCATGTGACCTAACATGTGTGGTTCGAAGAGGATCCCTTAGTATTTTAAAATTATTTTTTCTATTTAGGATTACCCCGTGGCACATACTACTAAAAAATAATATTATTATGAAATGGTTTATTTAGATGAAGCAGAGTTTTATGCAATACATCTTTAGCGAGACCTACATCGTTCAGGGGTGTAGTTTTCCTTTAAGGTGAGCTATTTTATTCTGTATGTGACCACAGGCCCGTGTGTACGGTCACCTTTCACTGTTCCATTTATTCAGCTAACAGGTAAAACAACTGGAACAGCAGCCAGTGAGAAGTAGTCTATTTGCTTCTTTATTTGCCACTGGTCTACATGGTGCATTCGATCAATTTTCTCAAACATTTCAGATGATGAACTTGCAGCACACAGCTATTGTTCGGAATCATCTACCTGACATACATGAAATTTGTGGAGAACTCTTATTTGCTCATTATATTTTCCAAGAAGTTCTATAGAGCTCGATTTTGGACACTTAGGGGAATATTTATTAAAGGTTAAGTTGTTTTTTCCATGAAAAATTCATGGTCTCAAAGGGTATTTTTTCAGTCAAAACTCAAATTTCTGGGTTAAAAAAAAGCTAAAATTTTTCACGATTTAGTATACCCTGTGGAAATAGCTTGAATCAGAAAATACACCATCTAAAACCTGTCGAGGTCATGTAGGAGTCAATGGCAGAGGTCCCTTGAACTATCTGAAGATGTTAATTGCCTTTGTGATGTTCGAGTTTTTTTGGGTGGGTTTTGTTCAAAAACTCGATCAATTCAAGGGTTTTATATTCGAGTTTTTCACCCCGACTACTCTGATTCGAGTTTTTACATTCGAGTTCTTAAATTAGAATCCATTCGAGTTGTGAGTTTAGTTCATTCGAGGTCTAAAAAGCTCACAAAGCTCTAAAATTCGACCTCTGATAAATAACCTCCTAAATTGTTGTACTATCCAGCCTTGGAAATCTGGATGAATTCCTGAGAGCAGCATTGCTTTCCTTTTGGTAGAATCTAACAAGTATTACAGAAATGGACAGTGATTTATATTAAAGTGATACTGACGCTAAAAAACTATTTTTTATAATATGAATGTACATCTAGGGGCACATTTACTTAGCTCGAGTGAATGAATAGAATAAAAAATACTTTGAATTTCGAATGTTTTTTTTGGCTACTTCGACCTTCGACTACGACTTCGAAACGAACGATTCGAACTAAAAATCCTTTGACTATTAGACCATTTGATAGTCAAAGTACTGTCTCTTTAAAAAAAATTCGACCCCCTACTTCGCCAACTAAAACCTACCGAACATCAATGTTAGTCAATGGGGAACATAGGCTTTCCTGTCAATTTGGGATCGAAGGAAAATCGTTTGATCGATGGATTAAAATCCTTTGAATCGAAGGATTAAATCTTTTTACCTACGATCGATCGATGAATGAAATGCGGTAAATCCTTCGACTTCGATATTCGAAGTCGAAGGATTTTACTTAGACCCATAGTAAATGTGCCCCCTAAAAGATACCTCGGTCATGTTGCAAACAAAGCCAATACTATGATAGATGTAAAAATGGTTTAATTTCTATTGTCAGTATCTCTTTATGTCCAGGGCAAAGACATTGTGAGTAAGGTTTGTGTATGAAATGGTGGAATATTCTTGCTTGTTATATTACATATACTGTAGCATCTGAATTGTTAGTGGAGGAATTGCTACATACCGACAGCTGGAGGGCCGGGGGGTGCTTGTTGGTGCCACTGATAATTTAATGTGAATCAGACATTATTAGCACTGCTGGGGCAGAGAAATCTGACTGAATGTTGAGCAGCGAGCCATCACTGATGCAGATGTATCCTTGGATTTAACTGTTTGGGTTCGGAGAGTAAAGTGCATTGTGTATTTTAATAAGGTGTCTAGCTGGTTAATCAACATGCACTGTAGTCCCATGTGCCTGCAAAGGGCTTACAACGATAAACATCGGCACTGAATATCCCTCTCCTGCGCAGATTCGGTGTTAAGGGGCAAAATTTTTTTTTTCTGTTCTTCTTTATGTGCCGTGCTAATATGGCAAAGGCAGGCGATACGCTTTTTCTGTGTTATCATATTCTGACTGCAAAGTTTTTTTGTTGCCAACCTCCGTGAGTGAGACTTTGTGAGGCCTAGCAGAAAGCATTGTGCAGAAAGGGCACTGTGACAGCTCCCTACAGCTGCTCCCATGCTGCAGTTGGAGAGTTGCCACCATTTTGTACGGCTCGGGATTCAGGGAGCTCTGAAATGGCGTCCGCCTGGCACGGCCCGTAAAAGGCTGGGTTAGTGAGCATAGTCGGAGGCCCACTGCGCTGCTGGACTTGTCTGCAGAGACAAGGAGACAGGTTTCTGTGGTTACAAGAGAGAACAGGCCAAGGGAGAAGAGAAGAAAGGAGGGATGAAAAAGAAAAACAAGTAAACTGGCAGGGATGGCAAGGATCGCAAAGCGGGCAACGATGAGAGGGTGAAACGTCTCAAATCGATGGTAAAAAGGGGAACACGTTTTTAATACCAGACTGGAAGAAGGAAAAAGGAGAGATGTTAGTATACTGTTTAGAAAATAAACTGAGGAAAAATACCAAAAGGGTAGGTGACTGGTTATATTCTGGTTTTGTGTTTTTAAGCTCAAACTGTCAGGTGTGAGGGGTTTGAGACTACAACTCTCAGCAACCCTTTAGCAGCCAAACTATTTCAATGTCAATTAGTTGCAGTGTAAGGGGAATTTAAGGAGAGCATATTCCATCACATACACTGCAAGTAGATTCTATGTCACTATGCAACACCTTTATCTGTGTGCACAAGTTAAAATTCCAATACGTGGCAAGTATAGATGGGCCAATATCTTCACATAGGAATGGCTTTTGTGCCAGTGTATGTGCATACTGGGACTATGATCGCCGCCTTATATTGGAGCTTGCAGGGGAGGCAGTCACCTCATCTGGTTAAAAATCTAGAGAAAATCCTGAATGGAGAAGGAAAGCTGCCAAGCCAGTTTATTGCCACAATATTATCCACAATGCCATTTTTATTCTTTAGAATGCTTTTCCATTCCTGAGTAAACCACTCTAGACACTGTCTTTGTTTGTTTTTGATAGCAGCTGCCATATTACCTTGCTGTGACATCACTTCCTGCCTGAGTCTTTTCCTTGCTCGCACATCGCTCTGAGCTCAGGTTACAGCAGGGAGGGGAGGAGGGAGGGGAGAGGAGCAAACTGAGCATGCTCAAGCCCAAGTCCTGGAGGTTTAAGATGAAAACAGGATGTCTGATACAGAAGCCCATGAGTACACAACAGAAGGAAAGAAATGTGGTGTTTCTTTTGACAAAGGACAAAAGAGCAGCATTACTTTAAGTGGTTTACTAATTATATACACTTTCCTTCGCCAGCTCAGACCAGGTGAGGTGCAATGGAGTGCATAGAATTTCCCCAATTTTTAGTGGGAACATTTTTAAGTCCCAAAAAACGCTGTGATAGCCTGCAAAGGTCTGTAAAAAAATTTTTGGGTAACCAGGTTCCCCCCTACATTTTCTAACATTTGGAACATAGACTATACAGTGGGCTCATGTTAGGGAATTACAACAACTCTATTGTTTTTATTAAAGGGATCCTGTCATCGGAAAACATGTTTTTTTTCAAAACATATCAGTTAATAGTGCTACTCCAGCAGAATTCTGCACTGAAATCCATTTCTCAAAAGAGCAAACAGATTTTTTTATATTCAATTTTGAAATCTGACATGGGGCTAGACATTTTGTTAATTTCCCAGCTGCCACTGGTCATGTGACTTGTGCCTGCACTTTAGGAGAGAAATGCTTTCTGGCAGGCTGCTGTTTTTCCTTCTCAGTGTAACTGAATGTGTCTCAGTGGGACATGGGTTTTTACTATTGAGTGTTGTTCTTAGATCTACCAGGCAGCTGTTATCTTGTGTTAGGGAGCTGCTATATGGTTACCTTCCCATTGTTCTTTTGTTTGGCTGCTGAGGGGAAAAGGGAGGGGGGTGATATCACTCCAACTTGCAGTACAGCAGTAAAGAGTGATTGAAGTTTATCACAGCACAAGTCACATGACTTGGGGATGCTGGGAAATTGACAATATGTCAAGCCCCATGTCAGATTTCAAAATTGAATATTAAAAAATCTGTTTGCTCTTTTGAGAAATGGATTTCAGTGCAGAATTCTTCTGAAGCAGCACTATTATCCGATTAATTTTGAAAAAAAAGTTTTTTCCCATGACAGTATCCCTTTAAGGTTCCCTGGACCTGTGTAATGTAATGTATTTGCTGCAACATATACGTCCATGTAACTTTATCATTTTCCGCCGTATGCAAATTAGGCAATGCTAGCGCATCTTCTCTTTGATTGCCGAAGTAATGCTAGCGAAAATTTGCCAGCGTTCGCTCCCTGGATGCAACTTTATATTTTGGTGAATTAGCGTTGTCCTAGCGAATTTACACCTGGTGAAGTGTTGCGATGGATGCGAAGCCGTCGCTGGCGAATTTTCGGCGGTTAGGGACTCTGCCCCCAAGAGAGAAAGCATTACATTGCCCTAGCTGCTATCAAACACCACCTACAGGCTTACAGGGGAAGTGTGCAGGCAAGAAGCAGGGTCCCTACTTTCAACATAATGCACCCTTCATCCTCAACAGAAAAAAAAGGAAACTAAAAATTAATAAGTGGCAACAAGAAACTTGCAATGGCCAGCCTACATACTGTATAGTTTATAACAGGTGGTGTGTTTTGAACAAGAATCCATTGTGAAGAAGTGTCCATATACATGACTGGTACCCTCCAACAAACATAGAGCCTAATTGGCATGTATTACGTGAAATAGGCAAAATCAAAACCCTGTAGCAGAGTTCCACACTGTTTAAATTACCTTGTCACACCAGCCATTGGTCTCCAGAATCCAATGATTAACAGTCCATAAATTTCGGTGAAATATTATTTCTTCCAGCAGTTCATAATTCTCTTGTTATGGCTAATCGTGCTCTTAAAGGCTTAAAGGAGAACGAAACGCTAAAAATGCCATATTTTATATACTGAACTGATTGCACGAGGCTAAAGTTTCAGCTTGTCAATAGCAGCAATGATCCAGGACTTCAAACTTGTCACAGGGGGTCACCATCTTGGAAAGTGTCTGTGACACTCACATGCTCAGTGGGCTCTGATTGGCTGTTGAGAAGCTAAGCTTAGGGCTCGTCACTAATTATCCAGCAGAAAATGAGCTTCCCTGGCTGTAATTAGGGATGTAGCGAACGTCGGAAAAAAAGTTCGCGAACATATTCGCGAACTTGCGCAAAAACGCGAGCGGTTCGCGAACGGTTCGCGAACCCCATAGACTTCAATGGGAAGGCGAACTTTAACATCTAGAAAAGACATTTCTGGCCAGAAAAATGATTTTAAAGTTGTTTAAAGGGTGCAACGACCTGGACAGTGGCATGCCAGAGGGGGATCAAGGGCAAAAATGTATCTGAAAAATCTGCCTGTGTGTGCTTGGAAGAGATAGTGTAGGGGGAGAGCTGTTAGTGATTTCAGGGACAGATGATAGTAAGTTTGCTGGCTAGTAATCTGCTTGATACTGCTCTGTATTGGAGGGACAGAAGTCTGCAGGGATTTGAGGGACATTTTAGCTTAGGTAGCTTTGCTGGCTAGTAATCTGCTGTTCTCTTTAAACAACTGCCATACGTTGACCTTGTAGGCATTGTTTGCCCAGTTTTTTTGGACGCAGCCACTGAAGCACAGTTGCCAGAAAAAATATGCCATATAAATGCTGAAAATAGTCATTTTTCGCCATACGTTGACCTTGTAGACATTGTTTGCCCAGTTTTTTTGGACGCAGCCACTGAAGCACAGTTGCCAGAAAAATTATGCCATATAAATGCTGAAAATATAAATTTTTTTGGTTGCAGCCACTGAAGCACAGAGGCCAGAAAAATTATGCCATATAAATGCAGAAAATATGCATTTTTTTTGGTCGCAGCCACTGAAGCACAGTTGACAGAAAAATTATGCCATATAAATGCTGAAAATATAAACTTTTTTGGTTGCAGCCACTGAAGCACAGAGGCCAGAAAAATTATGCCATATAAATGCAGAAAACATGCATTTTTTTGGTCGCAGCCACTGAAGCACAGTTGACAGAAAAATTATGCCATATAAATGCTGAAAATATAAATTTTTTTGGTTGCAGCCACTGAAGCACAGAGGCCAGAAAAATTATGCCATATAAATGCAGAAAATATGCATTTTTTTGGTCGCAGCCACTGAAGCACAGTTGCCAGAAAAAATATGCCATATAAATGCTGAAAATAGTCATTTTTGCCATATACGTTGAGTCAACGTATGGCAAAAAATGACTATTTTCAGCATTTATATGGCATATTTTTTCTGGCCTCTGTGCTTCAGTGGCTGCGGCCAAAAAAACTGGCAAACAATGCCTACAAGGTCAACGTCGTTGACCTTGTAGGCATTGTTTGCCCAGTTTTTTGGCCGCAGCCACTGAAGCACAGAGGCCAGAAAAATATGCCATATAAATGCTGAAAATAGTCATTTTTTTGGTCGCAGCCACTGAAGCACAGTTGCCAGAAAAATTATGCCATATAAATGCTGAAAATATAAATTTTTTTGGTTGCAGCCACTGAAGCACAGAGGCCAGAAAAATTATGCCATATAAATGCAGAAAATATGCATTTTTTTGGTTGCAGCCACTGAAGCACAGAGGCCAGAAAAATTATGCCATATAAATGCAGAAAATATGCATTTTTTTGGATGCAGCCACTGAAGCACAGTTGCCAGAAAAAATATGCCATATAAATGCTGAAAATAGTCATTTTTTGCCATACGTTGACCTTGTAGACATTGTTTGCCCAGTTTTTTTGGTTGCAGCCACTGAAGCACAGAGGCCAGAAAAAATTAAACCAGTAGGGTTTGCACCCTAGTTTGTAACGGTGGCGGAGGGAGGAGGAGGACGCTAAAGGACAGCTGTGTGTGGAGTCATGAGGCTTGAAGAGAAGGACAGCTGCATAGAAGTCAGAACAAGTCTTCCGGCGTGCAGTAACCCTCCGAGATCCACCCCTCATTCATTTTAATAAAGGTCAGGTAATCGACACTTTTGTGACCTAGGCGAGTTCTCTTCTCAGTTACAATCCCTCCTGCTGCACTGAAGGTCCTTTCTGAGAGCACACTTGAGGCTGGGCAAGACAAGAGGTTCATGGCAAATTGTGACAGCTCTGGCCACAGATCAAGCCTGCGCACCCAGTAGTCCAGGGGTTCATCGCTCCTCAGAGTGTCGATATCTGCAGTTAATGCCAGGTAGTCCGCTACCTGCCGGTCGAGGCGTTCTTTGAGGGTGGATCCAGAAGGGTTGTGGCGCTGCCTTGGACAGAAAAACATTTGCATGTCTGACGTTACAGACTGGCCAAAGGGCTTTGTCCTTGCAGGTGTGCTCGTGGCAGGATTACTGGCACCTCTGCCCTGGAATGTTGATGAGTTCCTGAAGTGACATCACCCTTAAAAGCATTGTACAACATGTTTTGCAGGCTGGTTTGTAAATGCCGCATCTTTTCGGACTTGTGGTATGTTGGTAACATTTCTGACACTTTATGCTTGTACCGAGGGTCTAGTAGCGTTGCGACCCAGTACAGGTCCTTCTCCTTAAGCCTCTTGATACGGGGGTCCTTCAACAGGCATGACAGCATGAAAGACCCCATTCTCACAAGGTTGGATGCAGAGCTATCCATCTCCGCTTCCTCATTATCAAGGACTGCATCATCCACGGTCTCCTCCCCCCAGCCACGTACAAGACCAGGGGTCCCCAAAAGGTCACCACTAGCCCCTGGGAAGCCTGCTCCTGTTGGTCCTCCTCCTCCTCCTCCACAAAGCCACCTTCCTCCTCTGACTCCACTTCTGGCACCTCTCCCTGCGTTGCAGCAGGTGCCTGGGTTCGTTCTGGTGATTCCGACCAGAAATCGTGCGCTTCCAGCTCCTCGTCACGCTGGTCTACAGCCTCATCTGTCACTCGTCGCACGGCACGCTCCAGGAAGAAAGCGAAGGGTATTAGGTCGCTGATGGTGCCTTCGGTGCGACTGACCATATTTGTCACCTCTTCAAAAGGTCGCATGAGCCTGCAGGCATCGCGCATAAGCACCCAGTAACGGGGGAAAAAAATCCCCAGCTGTGCAGATCCAGTCCTACCACCCAGTTCAAAAAGGTACTCGTTGACGGCCCTTTGTTGTTGCAGCAGACGTTCCAACATAAGGAGCGTTGAATTCCAGCGAGTCTGGCTGTCAGAAATCAAACGCTGACTGGCATGTTGTAGCGCTGCTGAATGTCAGCAAGGCGTGCCATGGCTGTGTAGGAACGTCTGAAATGGGCCGACACCTTTCTGGACTGGGTGAGAACGTCCTGGAATCCTGGGTACTTGGAGACAAAACGTTGGACTATTAAATTTAACACATGTGCCATGCAGGGCACATGTGTTAAATTGCCTAGTCTCAACGCTGCCAACAGATTGCTTCCATTGTCACACACCACTTTTCCGATCTGCAGTTGGTGTGGGGTCAGCCACCGATCGGCCTGTGACTGCAGAGATGACAGGAGTACAGATCCGGTATGGTTTTTGCTTTCCATGCACGTCATCCCCAAGACAGCGTGACAACGGCGTACCTGGCACGTCGAATAGCCTAGGGGGAGCTGGGGTGCACAGGTGTGGAGGAGGAGAAGGAGGACCCAGCAGCAGAGTAAGAAGAAGAAGAAGACGAGGTAGAGAGCGATGGAGGAGTAGAGGTGGTGGCAGAACCGCGTGCAATCCGTGGCGGTGACACCAACTCCACTGTTGTTGTTGAGCTACCCATTCCCTGCTTCCCAGCCATTACCAAGTTCACCCAGTGGGCAGTGTAGGTGACATACCTGCCCTGACCATGCTTGGAGGACCATGCGTCAGTAGTCATATGGACCTTTGGCCCAACACTAAGTGACAGAGATGCGGTAACTTGGCTCTGCACATGTTGGTACAGGTGTGGTATTCCCTTTTTAGAAAAAAAATTGCGGCTGGGTACCTTCCACTGCGGTGTCCCAATTGCTACAAATTTGCGGAAGGCCTCAGAGTCCACCAGCTGGTATGGTAAAAGCTGGCGGGCTAAGAGTGCAGACAAGCCAGCTGTCAGACGCCGGGCAAGGGGGTGACAGTCAGACATTGGCTTCTTACGCTCAAACATGGCCTTCACAGAAACTTGGCTGGTGGCAGATGACTGGGAATGGGAACAGGTGGTCAAGGTGGAAGGCGGAGTGGAGGGTGGTTCAGACGGGTCAAGGAGAGCAGAGGTAGAGCAGTAAGATGCTGGACCAGAAGGAGTGTGGCTTTTAGTTTGCCTGTTGCCTTTGAGGTGTTGCTCCCAAAGTGCTTTGTGCTTGCCGCTCATGTGCCTTCGCATAGAAGTTGTACCTATGTGGCTGTTGGGCTTACCAAGGCTCAGTTTCTGACTGCACTCATTGCAAATTACAATGCTTTTGTCAGAGGCACACACATTAAAAAAATCCCACACTGCTGACTTTTTGGAAGTGTGCGATCTGGCGGTAACAGTAGAAGTTGGCGGAGTTGGCGGTATTGGCGGCAATGGCGGGTGTGTTGGCCGGCTGAACACAGGTGCCGATACATGTTGTTGCCCTGCTGATCCCTGCGGGCTGTCCTCCCTGCTTCTTCTAAGTCTTATTCTCCTACTGCCTCTCTGACTCTCCGTCTCTCCATCTGAACTACCCTCCTCTTGCTCTCTTCTACTAGGCACCCACAAAACATCAATCTCCTCATCATCATTCTCCTCAGATGCATCAATTTCTTCTGACACATCACAGAAGGAAGCAGCAGCGGGGACCTCCTCCTCATCACTCATTATGTCCATCTCTATCGTGTTCTCTGCCAGAATTAAATCTGGTGTAAGGTCCTCATCTCCTTCATCTTCTTCTGGCAATAATGGTTGCGCATTACTCAGTTCAAGAAACTCATTGGAAAATAACTCCTCTGACCCCAGTGAAGAAGGGGCACCGGTGGTGGAGGAAGTGTTACGTGGGGTGGCCATAGCAGTGGAGGATGAGGAGGATGTTGTGGTAAAGTTAGAAACGGTAGAGGATGGGGTGTGCTGTGTAAGCCAGTCAACTACCTCTTCAGCATTTTGGGAGTTCAGGGTCATTGGCTTTTTAAAACTGGGCAATTTGCTAGGGCCACAGGATTGCATAGCAGCACGGCCCCTAGCACGGCCTCTGCGTGGCGGCCTGCCTTTGCCTGGCATTATTTTTAAAAAAACAACAACAACAACAAAAACTCAGTTGGTTTTTCTGGAAACGATAATACACACAGCTAGATGGCGGGTTGAAGAAAACACTGTGCAAATAATGCCTACAAAGTCAACGTATACACTACTACAGCGGTGGATACGGATTACGTAAAATATATTGAATGCTGCTTGAAAAAAAGTAACTCAAGTGGTTTTTCTAGAGACGATAATATTATCAATATTTAGACAAAATGTGAACAAGCTCACACAGCTCGATGGCGGGTTGAAGAAAACAGTGTGCAAATAATGCCTACAAGGTCAACGTATACACTACTACAGCGGTGGATACGGATTACGTAAAATATATGAATGCTGCTTGAAAAAAGTAACTCAGTGGTTTTTCTAGAGACGATAATATTATCAATATTTAGACAAAATGTGAACAAGCTCACACAGCTCGATGGCGGGTTGAAGAAAACAGTGTGCAAATAATGCCTACAAGGTCAACGTATACACTACTACAGCGGTGGATACGGATTACGTAAAATATATGAATGCTGCTTGAAAAAAAGTAACTCAAGTGGTTTTTCTAGAGACGATAATATTATCAATATTTAGACAAAATGTGAACAAGCTCACACAGCTCGATGGCGGGTTGAAGAAAACAGTGTGCAAATAATGCCTACAAGGTCAACGTATACACTACTACAGCGGTGGATACGGATTACGTAAAATATATGAATGCTGCTTGAAAAAAGTGACTCCGGTGTTTTTTCTGGAGACGGTAATATTATGGATATTTAGACAGAATGGGAACAAGCTCACACAGCTCGATGGCGGGTTGAAGAAAACAGTGTGCAAATAATGCCTACAAGGTCAACGTATACACTACTACAGCGGTGGATACGGATTACGTAAAATATATGAATGCTGCTTGAAAAAAGTAACTCAAGTGGTTTTTCTAGAGACGATAATATATCAATATTTAGACAAAATGTGAACAAGCTCACACAGCTCGATGGCGGGTTGAAGAAAACAGTGTGCAAATAATGCCTACAAGGTCAACGTATACACTACTACAGCGGTGGATACGGATTACGTAAAATATATGAATGCTGCTTGAAAAAAGTGACTCCGGTGTTTTTTCTGGAGACGGTAATATTATGGATATTTAGACAGAATGGGAACAAGGTCACACAGCTCGATGGCGGGTTGAAGAAAACAGTGTGCAAATAATGCCTACAAGGCCAACGTATACACTACTACAGCGGTGGATACGGATTACGTAAAATATATGAATGCTGCTTGAAAAAAGTGACTCCGGTGTTTTTTCTGGAGACGGTAATATTATGGATATTTAGACAGAATGGGAACAAGGTCACACAGCTCGATGGCGGGTTGAAGAAAACAGTGTGCAAATAATGCCTACAAGGTCAACGTATACACTACTACAGCGGTGGATACGGATTACGTAAAATATATGAATGCTGCTTGAAAAAAAGTGACTCCGTGTTTTTTCTGGAGACGGTAATATTATGGATATTTAGACAGAATGGGAACAAGGTCACACAGCTCGATGGCGGGTTGAAGAAAACAGTGTGCAAATAATGCCTACAAGGCCAACGTATACACTACTACAGCGGTGGATACGGATTACGTAAAATATATGAATGCTGCTTGAAAAAAGTGACTCCGGTGTTTTTTCTGGAGACGGTAATATTATGGATATTTAGACAGAATGGGAACAAGGTCACACAGCTCGATGGCGGGTTGAAGAAAACAGTGTGCAAATAATGCCTACAAGGCCAACGTATACACTACTACAGCGGTGGATACGGATTACGTAAAATATATGAATGCTGCTTGAAAAAAGTGACTCCGGTGTTTTTTCTGGAGACGGTAATATTATGGATATTTAGACAGAATGTGAACAAGGTCACACAGCTAGATGGCGGGTTGAAGAAAACACTGTGCAAATAATGCCTACAAGGTCAACGTATACACTACTACAGCGGTGGATACGGATTACGTAAAATATATTATGGCTGCTTGAAAAAAGTCACTCCGGTGTTTTTTCTGGAGACGGTAATATTATGGATATTTAGACAGAATGTGAACAAGGTCACACAGCTAGATGGCGGGTTGAAGAAAACAGTGTGCAAATAATGCCTACAAGGTCAACGTATACACTACTACAGCGGTGGATACGGATTACGTAAAATATATTATGGCTGCTTGAAAAAAGTCACTCCGGTGTTTTTTCTGGAGACGGTAATATTATGGATATTTAGACAGAATGTGAACAAGGTCACACAGCTAGGTGGCGGGTTGAAGAAAACACTGTGCAAATAATGCCTACAAGGTCAACGTATACACTACTACAGCGGTGGATACGGATTACGTAAAATATATTATGGCTGCTTGAAAAAAGTCACTCCGGTGTTTTTTCTGGAGACGGTAATATTATGGATATTTAGACAGAATGTGAACAAGGTCACACAGCTAGATGGCGGGTTGAAGAAAACACTGTGCAAATAATGCCTACAGGGCAAATAATGCCTAAAAGGTCAACTTATACACTACTACAGCGGTAGTAAAATAAAAAAAAGTAAAATAAAAAAAAATGAATATTAAAAAAAAAAAATTAAAGTTGGTGCTGCTGAACTACTAGGAGCAGCAGATTAGCACACCAGTCCCACTCCCCAACACTGCTAGACTAATAGCACTGGGCTCTTATAGTAGTAGTAGTAGTAGTAGTAGTAAAACAACAAAAAAATAAATAAAAGCAGTCCTTACAAGGACTACTGTTATTGCAGCAGTCAGCAGATGAGATCAGAAGCAGGACAGCTGCCCACTGCAGCTACATACAGAGCACTGCAGTAGAAGGTAGATTACTAGCCAGCAAAGCTACCTAAGCTTAAATGTCCCTCAAACCCCTGCAGACTTCTGTCCCTCCAATAACAGAGCAGTATCAAAACGATTACTAGCCAGCAAACTTTCAACTGTCCCTGAAATCACTAACAGGCAGCAGCTCTCTCCCTACACTATCTCTTCAGCACACACAGGCAGAGTGAAAAAACGCTGCAGGGCTTCGGTTTTTATAGGGAAGGGGAGTGGTCCAGGGGAGAGCTTCCTGATTGGCTGCCATGTACCTGCTGGTCTGGGGTGAGAGGGCAAAAAAAAGCGCCAACAATGGCGAACCCAAAATGGCGAACGTCGCGCGACGTTCGCGAACTTCCGGCGAGCGCGAACACCCGATGTTCGCGCGAACAAGTTCGCCGGCGAACAGTTCGCGACATCTCTAGCTGTAATATAAGCTGATGCTACAGGTTTGCTGATTATTAAATTCTGATGCTAATTGCACTGGTTTCTGTGCTGCCATGTAGTAATTATCTGTATTAATTACTAATCAGCCTTATATTGTGACATTTCTATTCTATGTGTACTGTATATTGTGAGTGGGTCCCTAAGCTCAGTAAGTGACAGCAGCACAGAGCATGTGCAGTGAATCAGCAGAAAAGAAGATGGGGAGCTACTGGGGCATCTTTGGAGACACAGATCTTTTCTGCTAAAGGGCTGTGGTTGCCGTGGGCTGATACAGAATGTAAAACATTTCTAGCTACTTCTTTAGTTGAGCTTAAGTTCTCCTTTGAAGATCATTCATTCCATAAGCCATATTAGACCTATTATTAGCTGTGTCCACCAGAGTAGAAGATCGCAATGCACTTTTGGTTTGGAAATGCCTATTGCATGTGAGCTTATTTATACAGTTGCTGAAAGCAATCTTTTATTTTCTTGCAGATGCAATTTGAGATGGGCATGGAGAGAGCTTCAGGTTTTTTTTTCCGATGTTCTAGAGATTAGGTAGGGTGTTGGATTTACTCAAGAAAAAGGTTGAAGTTAGTATGATGAAGACAGAGACAATCTGCATTTTTATTTTCATAGTTGATATTATTTCGTTTTTAGTTCAGTATTCCAATTAACTCTAGCAACCAGGCAGCGGATGCATGAGAGACTGGAAAATGAGTAGGAGAGGGCCTGAACAGAAAGATAAGAACAAATAACAATAAAGCTATAGCATCACAGAGCAAGATTTGTGGCTGCCATGGTCATTAGAAAGATGAACGACGCATAAGATTTATATATCTGTAGAAATAAGTCAAATCAACTGGACCTGCTGTGTTTTTGTTCTTGAAGACGTTTCACCAGTCATCCATCTAGCTTTCTCCATTCAATTCTAAATGAGCCCAGTTTGTTTGACTTATTTCTACAGATATACCATGACCTGGATGAAGGAGAATCTTCATAAACATACGATTTATAGAAAGTTTGCTAAAAAGAGGACATAATACTTATTATGGTAAAGGTGTGATGCCATGACTTTGCCATTCTGATAGAGCTGGTAATTCAGTTTATATGCTGCAGGTTGTACAACTCATACCATTTTAATTTGAAATCAGGAAATTTTAGGTAAAGGCAGATCCTTTTTTCAGCCTCTAACAATTCCACACTGATCTGTTGATCCTGTTTCTTTAGTTTAGCCTTTGATGGTAATGCAATCAACCTTCATGTATTATTCTCTCTGATAAGTGTATTCTGTAGTAGACATTTTTTTTTAAGCGAGACATTTAAAATTGGGATCCACCACTGGGAGATTTGGTAAAGAACAAATGGCATATCTCAGAGGGGGCTCATTTTTGTAACTTGATCCATAGGCAGTGAATTCCTGGTCTAAGATCTTCTATACTGTAATTTAGTGCTTCAGGTCTCTAGATCAGTGCTGTCCAATGGGCGGCCCAAAGGCCATATCCGGCCCATGCCCCCCTTGTGTTGCCCTACTCACTGTTGTTCCTTTGATTGCTTACCTTTGTGTAAGCATTAAAGGAAAACTATACCCCCAAATGAACACTTAAAGGAGAAGGAAAGGTTAAAACTAAGTAAGTCTTATCAGAAAGGTCCATCTAAATACACCAGTAAACCCCCAAAGTAGTGCTGCTCTGAGTCCTCTGTCAAAGAAACACTGCATTTCTTTCCTTCTATTGTGTACACATGGGATTCTGTATCAGACTTCCTGCCTTCATCTTAAACCTCATTGCCCTGGGCAAGAGCATGCTCAGTTTGCTCCTCCCCCCCCTCTCCCTTCTCTACTGTAATCTGAGCCCAGAGCAGGGAGAGACTCAGGCAGGAAGTGATGTCACACCATGTTAATACTGCAGCTCCTATCCTAAACAAACAGAGAGTTTCTAGAGGTTTTTCTCAGGTATGGTAAAACATTCTACCGAATAAATATAGCATTCTAGCTTGCACTATTGCAGCTAATCTATTGGCAATAAAATGCCTCCGTAGCTTTCCTTCTCCTTTAAGCAACATATAGTTTACATCATATTAAGTAGCCAATTAAAGAATCTTACCAAACTGGAATATATATTTAAGTAAATCTTGCCCTTTTACATCTCTTGCCTTGAGCCACCATTTTGTGATGGTCTGTGTGCTGCCTCAGAGATCACCTGACCAGAAATACTACAGCTCTAACTGTAACATGAAGAAGTTTTGAAGCAAAAGACAGAACTCTGTCTGTTAATTGGCTAATGTGACCTAACAAGTATGGTTTGTTTGTATGTTTGTGTGCACAGTGAATTGTACAATCCCAGGGGGCGGCCCTTTTTTTTTTAAAATGGCAATTTTCTATTTAGGATTACCCAGTGGCACATACTACTAGAAAAGTATATCATTATGAAAATGGTTTATTTACATGAAACAGAGTTTTAAAAAATGAGCTGTTTTATGCAATATCTTTTTATAGAGACCTACATTGATTGGGGGGTATAGTTTTGCTTTAAAAAGTATCAGAACGGAGATCAACTGCCCCCTGCATTGTTCATATCTCAGATTCAGGCTGTAAAAGCTCTGGATTGTTCACACTTGTAATCCCATGTATTGTTCACACCTTTAAAAGAATTGTTTAGTAAAAAAAAATAAAACCTGGGTAAATAGATAGGCAATGCAAAATAAAAAATGTTTCTAATATAGTTAGTTAGCCAAAAATGTAATGTATAAAGGCTGGAGTGACTGGATGTCTAACATAATAGCCAGAACACTACTTTTCGGCTCTCTTGGTTTCCACTGATTGGTTACCAGGCAGTAACCAATCAGAGACTTGATAGAGGGGGCACATGGGCCATAACTGTTGCTTTTGAATCTGAGCTGAATGCTGAGGATTAATTGCAAACTCACTGAACAGATATGTCCCACTTTCACTAGGAACATTGTTTACATCTCAGATAGGAGCACTGGCAATGTGTCACATAGTAGAGTGAAGTGGTCCTGATAGAACCATTGCAATGGTTGGCCAATGTCCTTTCTGTCCTATAACTGACCCTGGCAAGTATTGTTTCAGTGTTACAGCTGGTTATTAGTCCTGGATACTTGAGCACATTCTTCTTCTGTAGATTAATTTTAAATGGCAACAGAAATGCAGCAGAAGCAGTGCAAAAAAATAAAGATCATTGCAATATAACCTTGGCATTACAGACTCCAGATTAATCTTGTAAGTGCTGCTTTAGTATTCTAAAGCTGTTCCCATTCTCTATAATGAACGTGGGACCTCCATAATTTGTTACATTTGTTCTATTAAAGTGACGGCAAAGCCATACGGTTGATCTGTAGCGCTTTAGTTACGTTCATTTCATTACGGTAAATGCCATGGAGAATTTGTCAATATACAATTGACTTTAGATACATAATAAATTATACCTGCGCTGAGTTATGTACCTTTTTATAGAATTTGCCCATTTTCATTATGAAAAAGTCAAATTAAACCTCAATAAATAAAGCAGAGATGCTGGGATGTTGTAGTCCGGTAATAGCTAATAGCAGCCAGTTCTAGTACTAATCACAACTGGTCTCGTGTCTAGCCAGACATAGGGCACATGAAAAAAGTGAGGACATTGAAACATTTTGTGCCTTAAAAAAGAACTAAAGCCTAACTAAAGAAGTAGGTAGAAATGTTGTACATTATGTTTTGTGCTTCTGTACCAGCCCAAGGCAACCACAGTCCTTTAGCAGTAAAGATCTGTGTCTCCAAAGATGCCCCAGTAGCTCCCCATCTTCTTTTCTGCTGATTCACTGCACATGCTCTGTGCTGCTGTCACTTACTGAGCTTAGGGACCCACTCACAATATACAGTACACATAGAATAGAAATGTCACAATATAAGGCTGATTAGTAATTAATACAGATAATTACTACATGGCAGCACAGAAACCAGTGCAATTAGCATCAGAATTTAATAATCAGCAAACCTGTAGCATCAGCTTATATTACAGCCAGGGAAGCTCATTTTCTGCTGGATAATTAGTGACGAGCCCTAAGCTTAGCTTCTCAACAGCCAATCAGAGCCCACTGAGCATGTGAGTGTCACAGACACTTTCCAAGATGGTGACCCCCTGTGACAAGTTTGAAGTCCTGGATCATTGCTGCTATTGACAAGCTGAAACTTAAGGCTGGTGTAATAAATTCAATATATAAAATATGTCATTTTTAACCATATTAATTTTTAGGGTTTAGTTCTCCTTTAAGCTACTAAAAATGCCTTCCCCTTTAAACAAAACAGGGATTGTTTCTCCATATATTGCAATATATTTAAGCTGGCCAACTACGTCAAAGTCATCCCTAGTGATGGGCGAATTTATTAGCCAGGCGCGAATTCACGGCGAATTTGCGCGATTCGCCGCCAGCGAATAAATTCGCGTCAAAAACGGGCGCCGGCGTCGAAAGAACGGGCGCCGGCGTCAAAAACAGGCGCCGGTGTAAAAAACGAGACGCCGGCGCGATTTCGCAAATTTTGCGCCGTTTCGCGAATTTCGCGTGAAATTCGCAAATTTTTCGGCGAAGCAAAACGGCGCAAATTCGCCCATCACTAGTCATCTGGCCAGTCCTACACTCAAATTGCATCTGATTCATTAAGAATTCTATTGCTTCATTATACATTTTAAAAAGGGACTAAGTTTTACCTGCAACTTACTAGCTGCTTTCAAAGTAAAACTCCCAAACTTGGCTGCCCTTTTATTAGACACCAGTGGGATCACCTGACTATAGCTGGGAAGGGGGGGAGCTACAACATGGAGCTGGTCACTGCTCCTGTATAACTATAACAAACAAGGGAAAGTTGTGCTCATCGCTCATTTTTGACATAATGCTAATGTCACAGTGGAGCAACTTCCAGGATGTCAGTAATGCTAAAATCTGTCAATGAGACCCTATTTTGCAACATTGAGTTGTTACATTTCTCCGCAGCATCTCTGGAGTATTAGCAACTATTGTATCAATTCTAACAGCTGCCTGTAATGAAACCCAGAGATTCTGCTCAGCAGGGACAAAGATAAGAAATGTATCAACTAAATGTATCCATTTAGAACAGTTTACAGGGTCGGCGACCCCCTCCCGAACTCCCAGAGCTGCTTCAGAAGGTGAAAAATGACACTTTACACTTCAATATTAGAAAAACGGTGACACGTAGAAAATAGAAAGTAATTCGAAAAAGTCATTATTTCTGGTGATCTATCTAAAAACAACTAGTTATTTGAAGGTAAACCACCCCTTTAAGTTCAATCTTTTAAAGGGGGAGTTCACCTTGAAGTAAAATTGTAATGTGTTCTAGAATGGCTAATTCTAAGCAACTTTTCATTTGGTGTTCTTTATTCATTCTATAGTTTTTGAATTATTTGCCTTTTTTTTCTGACCCTTGCCAGCTTTCAAATGGGGGTCACTGACCCCATCTAAAAACAAATGTTTTGTTATGGTTACTTTTTACTACTCATCTTTCTATTCAGACCCTCTCCTATTCATATTCCAGTCAAATCTTTGCATGGTTGTTAAGGTAATTTGGACCCTAGCAACCAGATTGCTGAAACTGCAAACTGGAGAGCTGCTGAATAAAAAGCTAAATAACTCAAAAACCACAAATAAAATTGCATATTGTCTCAAAATATCACTCTCTACATCATACTAAAAGTTAACTCAAAAACGAACAACCCCTTTAAGTCTATATATAACCTGCCTAACTTCCAGTTGATCCAGAGGAAGGCAAAAAACCCCATCTGAAGCTTTTTCAATTTGTCTCAGAGGGGGAAAAATTCCTTCCTGACTCCAAAATGGCAATGGGACCAGTCCCTGGATCAACTTGTACTATGAGCTATCTCCCATATCCCTGTATTCCCTCACTTCTAAAACACCATCTAACTTATTCAAATCTATAGCAGAAGCTTTCCACCAGATATGTACTGTATGTGGGAGCAGCACAAAAATATTAGTTTTGCAGCATCTGGAATACCCAGATGCCTATGGCTTTGCTTTTCACACTGTACTAGCCCATACATACCTAGCAGAGTCTTTTGTTACATATTTTCGGACAGACACTTGTGGGATATGTTTGGTTGCTTCATAATTATAATAGCCTAAAGACTCCGTGTGACCCTTTATATCCTGCTGCATGGCTCCATCATCCTTAGGCCCATGGCCTTAACAATCCCTGTATCTTACTCTCTTGTCCTGGTACAGGTAAAGGATCCATTATCCAGAAAACCCTCATCCAGAAAGTTATAAATTACGGGAAGGCAATCACCCATAGACTCCATTTTAATTAAATAATTTATATTTTTTATAAATGATTTCCTTTTTCTCTATAATAATAAAAAAACAGTAACTTGTACTTGATCCCAACTAAGATATAATTAATCCTTATTGCTGGCAAAACAATCCTACTGGGATTAATCAGCGTTTAAATAATTTTTTAGTTGACTTAAAGGAGAACCAAACCTTTAATTATAAAAAACCCTACCCCCCTACCCGCTACCCGCCCAGCCTAGGTGTTACCCCCGGTAAATGCCCTTATCTCTTTACTTACCCCTCGGTGCAGATTCTGTGCATCGGAGTTCACAGACGCCATCTTCTTCTCTTCGGCAAATCTTCGGGTCTTCTTCCGGGGCGTCGACAATTTCCGTCACTTTAGACGCAGAACCGGAAGATTGCTCCAACTGCTCATGCGCCGATACGCCACTCTCTTCTCGAAGATTACCGAAGAGAAAAAGATGGCACCTGTGAACTCTGCTGCACAGAATCTGTACCGAGGGCTAAGTAAAGAGGTAGGGGCATTTAACGGGGTAGGGAACACCTAGGTGGGTCTATGTAGGGTAGAGGTTTTTATAATTAAGGGGTTGGTTCGCCTTTACGTTTTGGAGATCCATCTTAGAGAAAGATCCTTATCGGGAAAATCCCAGGCGAGCATTCTGGATATCAGGTCCAATACCTGTAGAGGGTAAATGTAATGTTAAAATAACCAAATAAGCACCTGATACAAAATGTGTTTGTTTCTTACGTACCAAGATTCCAATTTCAGGCAGTTTTTGGTGTTCTGTCTCATTTTTACCCAGATAAAAACTTCAGAGGCAAAACACTGAGTGTGCTATTTACCATTTTTCCCACCCATTTCTCTTTTCTGATTGCCTGCCATGCTATCAATGCCCAGACAAGTACACAGATGAATGAGTAATGAGTTGAGATGAATCAGTGAATAGATGAGTAATAATGACAAATGTGCCTTTGCTTGTGATTGTGCCTTGCCTCAACTTATTCAATGCTGCGTGGGCCAAATGACTAGTTAATGAAAATACTGCATGAAACCTGCACCCTTCAATATAGCTATGAAAGTTACAGCAGTCTCTTTCATTAAGCAGCATTCTGCACTTGAGTTTTATTTGTTAAAGGAAAACTAAACCCTAAAAATGAATAGAGAGTTCCACACTGTTTAAATTACCTTGTCACACCAGCCATTGGTCTCAGGAATCCAATGATTAACAGTCCATAAATTTCGGTGAAATATTATTTCATCCAGCAGTTCATAATTCTCTTTTTAAGGCTAATCGTGCTGTTAAAGCCTTAAAAGAGAACGAAACGCTAAAAATGCCATATTTTATATAGTGAACTTATTGCACGAGGCTAAAGTTTCAGCTTGTCAATAGCAGCAATGATCCAGGACTTCAAACTTGTCACAGGGGGTCACCATCTTGGAAAGTGTCTGTGACACTCACATGCTCAGTGGGCTCTGATTGGCTGTTGAGAAGCTAAGCTTAGGGCTCGTCACTAATTATCCAGCAGAAAATGAGCTTCCCCTGTAATATAAGCTGATGCTACAGGTTTGCTGATTATTAAATTCTGATGCTAATTGCATTGGTTTCTGTGCTGCCATGTAGTAATTATCTGTATTAATTACTAATCAGCCTTATATTGTGACATTTCTATTCTATGTGTACTGTATATTGTGAGTGGGTCCCTAAGCTCAGTAAGTGACAGCAGCACAAATTACGGAAAGATTCTTTATCCGGAAAACTCCATGTCCTGATCACTGTAGATAACAGGTCCCATACATGTAACAGTAGGACCTCCTAGCAGATATTTTTTCCTATCACTTTAGCAATGGTCACGTAAAAGAGAAACCTGCTGTAGACCATTCGCCACCGCGAATAAATCAGCGAAGCTGCCACAAAATTTCGCCGGTGTCAAAAAATTTTGGACATGCATCGGAAAAGTCGCTCGTGTCAAAACTGTCGCACGTGAACATTATTCGGACGCCCATTGACTTTAACTATGGCGTCAAATTTGTGTTTCACAAATTTTTCGCCATTTCACCGGGCAAAGTTGCCCATCACTACTATATATATAACTATATATATAATGGTGTTGTCGTTTACTAGAATACCTCAAATTTGAATGTTGGATTGCTTCAGCCCCACTGGATGACAGAAAACTTTCTAAAGACTTTTTATTATTTATGACAACCTACTTGGGATTTTGATATGAAAATACGCACACAATTTCTGTGTTTTGTAGAACAAAGCAATTTAGGGCTCTTACTCACCAGAGTGTCTATTACAATGCATGGTGAAGTCATTTCAATACATATATTGCATTTAAAGTAGGGATGTACCAAATCCACTATTTTGTATTCGCCGAACCTCCGAATCCTTTGCGAAAGAATGGGCTGAATAACGAATCTGAATCCTAATTTGCATATGCATATTAGGGGTGGGAAGGGGAAAACATGTTTTACTTCCTTGTTTTGTGACAAAAAGTCACGCAATTCCCCTCCCCGCCCCTAATTTGCATATGCAAATTAGGATTCGGTTCAGCCGTGCAAAGGGATTCACCCAAATCCTGAACCGAATCCTGGATTCGGTACATCCCTAATTTAAAGGATAAAAAAGTCCTAGGTGTAAATGCCCTAAAGCAACATTATTAAAACAAAAACATTTTAGTATTATTTGGCTTTAATTCTGCCGCTCTCCAATCAGGAACTTGAACCTGGCAAACAGAAAGCAGTAATTCGCTTATTTTGCATAACAGACCCTCTGCAATTCAACGTAAAATCTGTCATTCATTATATGTCCATTGGGTCCTTCCCTCCTGTTCCAGGAGTCAGAGGAAAGCTAGTAATCTTATTGTTGCAGTTCTAATTGTCCCCATCCAGATCATATTAAAATGTGAGAAATTGTTTTGCAAAACATTTATTGCAGGGAATTTTTAGTGAAGTCATAACCATCAGCAGACATTAACCATTGTGTAGCCTTTGGAGGCAAATCAAAAACTGACAGTTACCTGTGAAGCTGCACTGGCAATTGGTTTGCTTGAGGTTATGGGGCAGGGACATGGCCAATTTACTAACGGGCGCAGGAGAAAGAGATAAGACGCTAGCGCTCATTCACACTCTATCGCCAGGCAACAATTCGCTCTGGTGAATAGACACTACTCCGCAAATTCAATGAAATTCAATGAAATACGGATTTTACTCTTTCTGATTTTGTCTTTTTAGACCTGCATCACTATTATGACTTTAGGGGGCACATTTACAAAGCTCGAGTGAAGGATTCGAATTAAAAAAACTTCGAATTTCGAAGTGTTTTTTGGGCTACTTCGACCATCGAATGGGCTACTTCGACCTTCGACTACGACTTCGACTACGAATCGAACGATTCGAACTAAAAATCGTTCGACTATTCGACCATTCGATAGTCGAAGTACTGTCTCTTTAGGGTAGGGGCACACGGCGCGATTTCGCCGCGATTCTGCGCTAAGCGAGTTGTCGCTGCGTTTTTTAAGCCGAAATAGCTTTGCTAACTTTGGCGCTGGCGTCAATGCAAATCGCGGCGAAATCGCTGCGCTAATTCACACGCGGCGATTCGTTTTCTATTGTCGTCCGAAGTTGCCTCGCTGGGCGTTTCCGGGCAACAGTAGAAAAAGAATCGCCGCGTGTGAATTAGCGCAGCGATTTCGCCGCGATTTGCATTGACGCCAGCGCCAAAGTTAGCAAAGCTATTTCGGCTTAAAAAACGCAGCGACAACTCGCCCAGCGCAGAATCGCGGCGAAATCGCGCCGTGTGCCCCTAGCCTTAAGAAAAACTTCGACCCCCTACTTCGGCAGCTAAAAGCTACCGAACTCAATGTTAGCCTATGGGGAAGGTCCCCATAGGCTTGCCTGTGTTTTTTTGATCGAAGGATATTCCTTCGATCGTTGTATTAAAATCCTTCGAATCGTTCGATTCGAAGGATTTAATCGTTCGATCGAACGAATAATCCTTCGATCGTTCGATCGTAGGATTAGCTCTAAATCGTTCGACTTCGATATTCGAAGTCGAACGATTTTAGTTCCTAGTCGAATATCGAGGGTTAATTAACCCTCGATATTCGACCCTTAGTAAATCTGCCCCTAGATGTTCTTTATGCAGGGTGGGTGGATTATGATAAAAATATATCAACTAATACTCCATAAGCCTGTTGCCAAATCTAAATTGCCTGTTGTCCAAATAAGCCGTTGGTTTTCTGACTCTACACAGATTTCCCAATATACAATCTTACAGCCAATTGCTTTTTATATGAATTCTAAGAAATGGCAAGTACTACAGAATGGCCTGCTGCAATCTTTCCGAAAGCACAAAACATAAATAGTTCATTAAAAGGACAGGCTAAATCTCAATGGCAATTGAGCAAAGGGCCAAGCTTTTAACTGAATTTAGCCATAAAAACGGAATCTATTTCTGTTTTTTCAATAAAGGTAGATACTATGAATTACAGGTGTTGAACCTGTTTTCCAGAATGCTCTGTATCCTGGGTTCCAGATAATGGATCTTTATTTAATTTGGATCAGAAAATCATGTAAACATTAAATAAACCCAATAGGCTGGTTTTGCTTCCAATAAGGATTAATTATATCTTAGTTGGGATCAAGTACAAGCAACTGTTTTATTATTACACAGAAAAAGGAAATCACTTTTAAAAACTTGGATCATTTAGATAAAATGGTGTGTATGGGAGACGGCCTATTCTGTAATTAAGCTTTCTGGATAATGGTTTTCTGGATAATGGATCCTATACCTGTACTTCAGAACAGAAGGCACTGCTCGTACATTAAGGGTAATATTATACTGGCAAAGCTAGTCTTAAGATGAACAAAAAGTATCCACAACTAGGGATGCACCGAATCCAGGATTCGGTTTGGGATTTGGCCAGGATTCGCTCTTTTTCAGCAGGATTCGGATTTGGCCGAAACCTTCTGCCAGGCCGAACCGAATCCTAATTGGCATATGCAATTAGGGGCGGGGAGGGAAACCGCGTGACTTCTTGTCACAAAACAAGGAAGTAAAAAATTTTTCCCCTTACTACCCTTAAGTTGCTTATGCAAATTAGAATTCGGTTCGGTATTCGGCCAAATCTTAGCGAAAGATTTTTTCGCATTATTTGAAATGTGAATGTCGACAATATTTTATCAAATGGTTCCGACCCCAAAATTGGAATTGTATTCGATTCATACGAAATGAGTTTTTCTCCCGGAAAAAAACCTTGAATGTCAGGAAGTCAACGACCTCTGCTATTGACTAGTATGTGAACTTGGCAGGTTTTAGGTGGCGAATATTCTAATTAGAATTGTTTCCATGGTCGAATAGGGGGATTAAAATTCGAATGTGTGAATTTTGAAACTCGAAAATTCTAATTTACGACCCTTGATAAATCTGCCCCTAAATGTTGTGGACCCCGAACGAGAGTCCTGCAGCGGGTTGGGTACCCCACGTGTACCCGCGAGTTACCCGGAAAAAAAGCAGGCACCTTACTGGTCTCATCTAAATTTCTTATCTTACTGTATGTTATTTTGTCTATATTTTACTGCTTTTACAAGTTTTACAAAACGTGTTTCTGTCCACTTTTGGTGATGTCACTTCTGGTTTGCAATTCCTGTGTGCTTGATCGGCCATGCACAATCCTTGATCGGCCATGCACAAGGATTCGGTCGAATCCTGCTGTAAAAGACCGAATCCTGGATTCGGAGAAACCCTATTTAAAAGCAAACATCATAGTTGCTCCAGGCATTTGACAATGCACTTACATGACCAAAATTAGATCAATGGAATGGGTAACTGTCAAAATGATCCTATGGGGCGAATTCACTAACCTGCGGAAATTCTCCAGCGCCGCTCACATTGCAACACTTCGCCAGGCGTAGATTCCACAGGACAACGCTAATTCACCAAAATCCGAAGTTGCGTCCAGGGCGCCAAATTCTGGCGAAGTTGCACTAGCGTTACTGCGGCAAACGAAACGAAGTTGCGCTAGCGTCGGCTAATTTGCATACGGCGGTATTCAATGGATGTATATGTTGCAGCAAATACATTACACTACACAAGCCCTGGAGACCTTAATAAAATAAACTAGAGTTGTTATATTGCCCTACACATGAGCCCAGTGTATCGTTTATGTGCCATATGTTAGGAAATGTAGGGGGGAACCCGGGTACCCAAAAAAATTTTTACGGACTTTTGCAGCCTATCATCCTGAAAAAGTAAGACGCCAGCATTTTTTGGACAACATTTTTCAACTAAAAATTGAAGAAGCCCTATACACTCAATTGCACTTTGCCTGGTCTGAGCTGGTGAAGGCAAGTCTGGCAGAACAGGTAACGTTGAGTAAAAGGCGCATCTTAGTGAATTTGTAATGCTCTTTCACCAGAGTGAAACTTCATCTGGTGTAAGAGTGCGAAGTAGCGCTAGAGTCTATCTCCTTCGCTGGCGGAGTTAAGCCTGCGCCCGTGAGTAAATCGGCAAAGTCCTGAAATGATGTCACACTGGCGAATTTTTGCTAACGTTAGTCACTTCGCCCTTTAGTGAATTTCCCCCTAAATATACCAGAAGAGGGAGTGCAGGAGCGGGTCCGGGGCCCCAACTGCAAACTATCGAGTGCCACTGATTCCTTGTGTACCCCCACCGCATACGCACACTCCGGAATGCATGCTCGCAATCGTGCAGAAGTGGAAGTGCAGGAGCTGGACTGGTCTGGCTGAGCCCAAAAGATTCTGGGCCCACCGGGTTTTTTCCCGTTGTCCCGCTGGCCCAGTCCGACCCTGCATAAATTCACATTTCAAAACCACTATATTTGCACCACATGATACAGTTATGTGTACACCACAATGGGTCGCAGCCCTATTTATGCGAGGGGAAAAAAGGGTCTGCATTCAACCTGACGATTAAACAGTTAATACCTTTGAGCTAAACCAAGTTCTGCATATTAATTATTGATAAAGACCCGAGCCATCCTTCTCTGCAAACAAGAGAGAGTTATGTGAAGTCAATTGTAACAGTTAGTCACTTATTGAAATCGATAATATACAGTATATGGCAGCAAGAGAAACATTTCTTTATTCAAGGGCTTTAGTGTAGGATAATGGCAGAGTGCTAAACCCCCATCGTTCACTTTTATTCATGTTCATTATTCACATTCACTTTTTATTTTGTGCTATGGTGGGTTAAACAGCCATTAATAGTCATTAAGCAATTAAATTAATATTGATACAAAGAGTGGTGGTAAATGAAACATTTTCTGATTGGACCAGTGTTATTAGTGGAGTACCGCAGGGCTCTGTACCAGGTCCCTTGCTTTTCAACTTGTTTATTAATGACCTGGAGGTGGCCATTGAAAGTACTGTTTCTATTTTTGCAGATGAGACTAAATTGTGCAGAACTATAGGTTCCATGCAGGATGCTGACACTTTGCAGAGTGATTTGTCTAAACTGGAAAACTGGGCAGCAAACTGGAAAATGAGGTTCAATGTTGATAAATGCAGGTTATGCACTTTGGCAAAAATAATATAAATGCAAGTTATACACTAAATGGCAGTGTGTTGCGAGTTTCCTTAAAGGGGAAGGAAACCTAGTCGGCGCAAAAACCCTTCCCCCTCCCGTGTGTTGCCCACCCTCCCTCCCCCCCCTTTCCTACCCGTCCCGCTGGGCAAATGCCCCTAACTTGTTACTTACCCTTCTGCGCAGGTCCAGTCCAGGGAGTTCACAGACGACATCTTCTTCCACGCGATCTTCTTCCTGCTGTGAACGGCGTTTTGGCACATGCGCAGTAGGAGCATTTCGCCGGTACGCATCTACTGCGCATGCGTATGCGTGTAGGGGGGAAGGAGGGAACCCCAAAAAATTTATGATCTTTTTCAGCCATTCACCCTTCAAAAAGTAAAAGACGCCAGCGTTTTTTGGGACTTTTTTTGAAGCAAGCCCTATCTACTCTATTGCACTTCGCCTAGTCTGAGGTGGCGAAGGCGTTCACTAAAATGCGCAAGTTAGTGAATTAGCATAGTTACGTCCCTTCACCATAGTGCAACTTCGCCTGGGGCAAGGGTGCAAAGTAGCGCTAGAGTAGGTCCACTTTGCTAGCGAATTTACGTCAGCGCCCATTAGTAAATCGGCGAAGTAACGAAATGACGTCAAGCTGGTGAATTTTCGCTAGCGTTAGCCACTTCGCCCTTTAGTAAATTTACCCCCACATGTGTGCATAAGTCCCCTCCGCAGACTGCCATCTCCAGCATACATTAGGTGCATTTGGAAATATTTTCTTAATTTTTTCTGGCATATAATACCACCTAGATATTAGCTTGTAATTCATGTCATGTGATGCTATTGAGGTCTTATGGATTGATCTATACATTGCTGTCCGGTTCTCTTATGTTAGGGATACCTTTAGTTCTACATTTATTTCTTTTTCCCATGTTTGTTGGTATACTCTCTGAGCTCAAAGATTTGTATATGAGACACATAGGCTTATTGATAACTGAAGATGAGGTTAAACGTTTCTCCCATCACATCTTTTTGTGGGTTATCCTGTATATAATAAACAAAAGCCAAGAATATCTTGTAAATTATATCCTTATAAAAGGTGAGTTCTGATGTCATCAGTTATAAACGGTGAGTTCTGATGTCATTTTTGTCACATGACTCACTGAAATTTGTGTATTATAATAAATAAAGGACCCCCAGTTGAAAAATATGAGGATATTAGAAGTTACCTCAGAGTTCCATGACCTGTATAAAAACACTTGGCCTTAGACCTCGTGTTTTGATGTACTAAGCTCTATAGTTAGTACAGATATGGGTATATATATTTTATATGAAAGTAGGGAGGGGTGTGTGTATGGATGCTGGGTTTTCATTTGGAGGGGTTGAGCTTGACGGACTTTGTCTTTTTTCAACCCGATTTAACTATGAAACTATGTAACTATGGTTTGTATATAAAAGAGAAGACATTGGGCTGTTATGATGGAGCATTTATACATCCCAGTTTCTTTCCTAATTTCCCCCACACACTGAATTTCAAACCTCCCCTCCCTCCCTTCTCTCTCACTCTCTCCTTCTTTCACCTTCACCTCATCGTCTTTTTTTTTTTTTTTTCATCTCTCCTCTGCCTTTATCTGCCTCTCTATTTCCCCCCTCCCGCCCTCATCTTCTCTCCGCTTCCCACCCCTTCCAATCTCCTCTACACATTGTCAAAGCCAATGCCATTTCTGGCCCTCCCTTCAAACACCCCCCTTCCCCACATCCCTCCCTCCTCTTCCTCCCACAACCCCTCTCCCACTAAAACACAGCAAGCAGCCATCCAGAAAGTCAGATGAAGCGAAAGGCAATAGAGCTGGGCTAGGTTTTATCCAGAGACCGAGGGAAGGAGTTGGAAAGCAATCAAAAGACAGAAACACGTGCTTTTTTTGTTTTATATTCTCTTGCCTAGTTTAGTGCAAGGAAGAACTGCGGAGAAATACCCTCAGCACTGCCAGGGTTAAACAAGGGCAATTCTGTTATTTTTCTTTTTTTTTTTGAGGGTGAAAAATGTGCCTCTTCCATCCTACCAACATCTGACATAATACTGCGATTTAACTGCTGCCTGTAATGTGGATTTCCCTTTAACGTATGGGCCGGACGACTGAATGTAAGTTTTGTTCTCTGTTCTCAGATAGAAGAAAAGGGGAAGGTGAGGCCTCTAGATCTGGTGAAATCTGCGCCTGCTTCACCTGGGATGGGTGGGGGACACCACAAAAATAACTCTTTCTGTATTCACTGCCATGAGACCTGTTCCTTTTATATACGGGTGATGAAAATGGTGGCCGTGGTGCGTGGAGTGGGCCAATAATTAAGCATAGTTTTATCTGCAGTGGGTGAAACAGTGTAAAAAGGTAGGGGGAAAGCACGTTGGGTAGTTATGGTGATGGGGTGCCATATATATGAAAGGGGCACGTGGAAGCGAGGAGGAGGTGCCATTTATAATGTGTAAGAGGGGTTTCTTACATCAGAAGTATCACGTGGGCTCTGCATTAAACTGTAACAGTGAATGGAGTAGAAAAATGAAATGGAAGTGAGTCTGATTCAGCCGCTGACTGAGCACGGGGCACAGGGTTTGATGAAGAGACTTCTGTACAGAATTGATTGAATGGAAAACGAATGTGTGGTAGAAGATCAGGCTCCCACTTAGTTTCAGAAGATGTGGGTGTCACGAATGTACCGGCTGTGCTTCTGCGCATCTAGGGGCAGTACAGAGTCTCCCTTGATAAGTTGCCAGTGCTAATTCTAATAAGAAATTCCAACCATTGTACGAGCACGTGGTGACAGCAAAGACATGCTTTGTGGCGTTGCTGGGAACGAGGCGACAGATTTCCTCTTTACGTTTTTTTTTTTTAATAAGAGTTTTTCATTCAGTCGTGGCAGCAGACGCCAGCAGCACCGATTTTAAACTGCAGTGCGTGGTGCCAAAAATTCTAGCGTTTTAATATTGAGTATTACGCCAGGACAATGTATTGCCTCATCTTATGCCCCCCCCCTTTCCTCATAAATGGCGACCGTCCAAAAACAGCAATACAGCACGGGAGAAGCGGTAATCATCCTTTTGCTAAAGAATTCAGAGAGAGAGAGATGTTTTACCGAAAAAAAGTTCATTTCTGTAACAGATCTGCAGCAAGACTTTCCTCATTGGATAGAGGCAGCCCACCCAATAGACAGGGGTCTCATACTACATAGAGCCTAATGATTAACCTGACTGATGGCGAGCAACATATTTATCAAGCTTTGGTGCGGGGTTGAAGGTATAAACATTTTGCTTTGGGGTTCTGTAACTTCTGATTATAACAGAGCTCTAGTGATGGGCAAATCTCACCCGTTCAGCTTCGCCAAAAATTCTCGAAACGGCAAAAATTCATTGAAGTCTTCGGAGCAGATTCGCCAGCGTGATGTCATATCGGAGCTTCGCCGATTTCCTAACAGGCGCAGGCGTCACTTCACTAGCAAAGGAGACAGACACTATCATTGGTTCGCATTCTAATACCAGGCAAATTTTCGCTCTGGCAAATGGACGTTAATCCACAAATTCACTAAGATGCGGATTTTACTGAACGTAACCTCATTCGCCAGACTAGTCCCAAAAAAACTCTGGCGTCTTTTTGTTTTTTCAGAGTGATAGCCTGCAAAAGTCCTTACATTTTTTTGGGGGTAACCGGGTTCTCCCCCTACATTTTCCAGCATATGGAAAATAAACTATACAGTGGGCTCATGTGTAGGGGATTATAACAACTCTATTTTATTCATTAAAGGATAAGTAAGGTGGCGCTGTTGGAACAAAATTCATTCATATTAACAGCACATGTATCCCTTAATATCTTGGAATAAAAAATAAATAAATAATGAATGTAAATTACAAAAGTGCATAGAATAGCCCCCTCATCAATTTTACATTCACTTATTTTAAAGGTTTACTTATCCTTTAAGGTTCCCTCGAATTATGTAGTGTAGTGTAATGTATTTGCTGCAACATATATGTCCATTCAACTTTATCAAATGCAAATTAAGCAACTTTAGTGCATCTTCACTTTGATTGCCGAAGTAACGCTGGCGAAAATTCGCCAGCGTTCGGCATCCTGGACACAACTTCGCACGTTAGTTAATTAGCGTTAATCTAGCAAATTGACGCCTGGCGAAGTGTTGCAATGGCTGCGAAGCCGTCACTGGCGCATTTTCGCCAGGGAATTTGCCACATGCATGGGAGACAAAACATTTTTTTGACGCACAACAATTTTTTCCCCCATTAGAGTCTACGAGCGTCATTTTCTTGGCGAAAATAGGCGAAAAATTTCACTTATCGCTACACAGCTCGAACTGATCATCATCATCATGTATTTATATAGCGCCAACATGTTAAAAAGTGCTTTACCTTAGTTATAACAAATGAGGAATAAATGGTGGATAACAAACAAGGGTTTACAGAGTACAATAGGATTAGAGGGCCCTAAACGTAAAAGTTTACAAACTAAAAGTTATGGTACAATTGAGATATTAGGATTTTAGAAACAATTTTGTGATTTATGATACAGCAAAGATCGATTAATTAAGGTACAACTGATGAACTACAACTGCCACGATTCCCAAATAGTTTAAAGAATGTACATTTATGATCTATAATTAGCATGGGTCCACCAAATAAATTCCAACCATCTGCATGTCCAAAAAAAAGTACAATATTATATTCCTGCCATCAGTTAATCTCATTGCATGTTAGCCTTTTCATATAGTCATGTTACCCTGTGAAGTGAGAGGATTCTTAATAATAGCATGGTATTTAATTATGGATAACTGTACACTAAGGGGGTTATTTATCAACTCTGAATGCAAAAATCACGAAAAAATTGGTGTTTTTTTTTTTTATAAAATCGGACTTTTAAAAATGACAAATTTTTCGGAATTTATTAAACCCTGAGGATGGAAAAGTCAGAATCAGAAAATCCGGCATCTTAGACCTGTCGGGGTTGCATATAAGTCAATGGGAGAAGTCCCAATGATTTTTTGATGTGCGCTGGGTTTCTTGCAATACCCTGAATTTTTTGGGCAACAATCGGAGTTTTCGGGGAAAAAAATCCCAAAAAATCTTGAAAATCAAATGAAAAATCCAAAAAAAAAGGGAAAATCTGATTTTCTCCCGTAAAGCAAATTTTCAGGAAGATTTTATAATAAATAAGCATAAAAAACCCGAGCGGATTTGATCGAAGTTTGTAGCAGAAAATATTGAGATAAATTCGGACTTTGATAAATAACCCCCTTAAATGCTGTGGTGAATGTATTTATAGCTTTGGCATTCTATGAAAAAATGTAGGACAAAAGTAATGTATTTGTATAATAAAGCATTGTGCGTTTAAGCTATATTAATTGTTTTTTGTATTGTCATTTTCTGCCATTTTTGTTACTTAGGGGCACATTTACCTAGGGTCGAATATCGAGGGTTAATTAAATCTCGATATTCGACTGCCGGATTGAAATCCTTCGACTTCGAATATCGAAGTCAAAGGATTTAGCGCAATTCGTTCGATCGAAAGATCGAAGGAATAATCGTTCGATCGAACGAAATTCCTATGATCAAAAAAACCTTGTAAAGCCTATGGGGACCTTCCCCATAGGCTAACATCGGCCTCGGTAGGTTTTAGGTGGCGAACTAGGGGGTCGAAGTTTTTTTTAAAGAGACAGTACTTCGACTATCGAATAGTCGAATAGTCAAACGATTTTTTGTTCGAATCGTTCGATTCGAAGTCAAAGGTCATTGTCGAAAGTCGAAGTAGCCAATTCGATGGTCGAAGTAGCCAAAAAAAACATTAGAAATTCGAAGTTTTTTTCCTCTATTTTCCTCTATTCCTTCACTCGAGCTTAGTGAATGGGCCCCTAAGTAACAGGCAGTGTTGGACTGGCCCGGCAAAAAACCCAGTGGGCCCCGACCCTCATGGGCCCCCGCCAGGCCAGGCCCCCTCTCCCCAAATTGGGATTCCACCAAAAAAAAATTTTCAGCGATACACTGCCTTCCGCATGAGCGTTGTGCCTTCATGTGTGCACGCTGAGCACTCCTACAAGTGTGCGCGCAGAACCTAAATAAATAAGTAGCTAAAAATGTTGTACATTATGTGTTGAGCTTCTGTACCAGCCCAAGGGAACCACAGCCCTTTAGCAGTAAAGATCTGTGTCTCCAAAGATGCCCCAGTAGCTCCCCATCTCCTTTCTGCTGATTCACTGCACATGCTCTGTGCTGCAGTCACTTACTGAGCTTAGGGACTGACTCACAATATACTCTACACATAGAATAGAAATGTCACAATATAAGGCTGATTAGTAATTAATACAGATAATTACTACATGGCAGCACAGAAACCAGTGCAATTAGCATCAGAATTTAATAATCAGCAAACCTGTAGCATCAGCTTATATTACAGACCAACCTCATTTTTTGCTGGATAATTAGTGACGAGCCCTAAGCTTAGCTTCTCAACAGCTGCTCAGAGCCCACTGAGCATGTGAGTGTCACAGACACTTTCCAAGATGGTGACCCCCTGTGACAAGTTTGAAGTCCTGGATCATTGCTGCTATTGACAAGCTGAAACTTTAGCCTCATGCAATAAGTCACTATATAAATATGATTTTAGCCACATTCATTTAGGGTTTATCTCTTTATGCCGCTCGTATATAGCTGCTTTTACACATGCCAAAAAAAACTGTTTTTCTGCAGAAATTGTCGTGAAATGCCAGTCTGCCTGATCTTAAGTGCTTTAAAATGCCATAGAAAGACTCGTTTTTCTGCAGAAAATTGTTGTTTAAATGCAGTACAGTGGCTTTGTTCTCGTCGCATAAATCATTCCATTATTGGTGAAATATGACAGTCACCGTGTATCTTAGCATTAAAGGTTCCGAGCAAACTTATCATAAACTAAACCACTTAAAGATTTAGTTGTTTAACGCAAAAATTCCATTGATGGTAATTTCAAATCACCGGATGGCACATTTAGCCGGGTTAAAGCTTGACGGAGTCAAGACTCTTTAATAAACTTTAAACCCTTAAAAAAAAAGAGATATTTGAGCTGTGTTATAACAAGGATTTACTGTACCATTAGTGTAAGTATTTAAAAACTGCCTGTGATGGACACAAGAGTATTCTAAATATGATGGGGGCTTCACTTTTACCAGCTGGTCACAGACTAGCCAGACATTATATGCCAGATGATCTTTATCTGCTTACTATTTCATATTAGGGATTTTTTCAAAGGTATGTTCTGAGTGCGACAGCAACAGTTCTTAAAGTGAACCTGTCAACGAGACATAAAAAGCTGTATATTACAAGTCCTTTTCAAATTAAATATGAAATCCAATTTTTTTTTTTAATTAAAGTATTCATAGCTGTTGTAAACTCAATTTAAAAATCTCAGCTGTCAATCAAATACTGGCTGCCCCTCCTCTATGCCTTGGGCAATTACTTTCACTTTCCATTCAGCACTTCCTAGATGTCACTGCTCTCCCTACATTCCCCCAGTTCTGTTTACCATTTAATTGTGTAACCAGGACATGGGGATGGACATCAGGTCCCCCATTCTGGTGCACAAACAAGATTCTGAGATGATACAATGTTCGTCTTAATAACAGTGTCCACAAAATAGCTCCTGCCTGCTTGTTATAATTATAAATTCCCAGACTGATGGAAACAAGATTCAAATAATTTATACAGTTTAATTAAAGTTCATTTTGCTTGACCTACATGATAAAATAGAATTTTGAATATTTTGGGTGACGGGACCCCTTTAAGCATTGTTTTCATTCAGGCCTTACTTAGCTTAGCATGGCGGACACTCATCAAATTGCACTTACACTCTATTTTTCACTGCCTCTCCATAAAGCCAAGATAAGGAAAACATCAAATTGCAATGTTTTTCACTACCAAACACATCATCCTCTTTATCACCTTAAAGGGGTTGTTCACCTTCCAAACACTTTTTTTAGTTCAGTTGTTTTCTGAAAATAAAGATTTTTTTCAATTACTTTCCATTATTTATTTTTTTATTGTTTTTCCAAAATCTAAGTTTAAAGTTTAACCTCCTTGGTGTTTCCGTCTGGCAGCTCAGTAATTCAGGCGCAGACTCTGAACTGTTACAATTTTGTAACATTTAGCTGTTACATTTAGCTGTTACATCAGCAGCATCTCTGGAGTATTAGCAACTTAATCAGCTTGAAAAAGGAACTAAAATGTTCTGAAAGCTTGCTATGATTATATTACTTAGCCAATAAAGTTATCACCTTTATACCACTTTTGTTATTTTTTTATTTCAAAAGGGTTGCCCTGTAACAACTTTTGTATCAATTTTAACAGCTGCCTGTAATGAAACTCAAGGATTCTGCTCAGCAGGGACAAAGATAAGAAATGTATCAACTAAATGTATCAATTTAGATTAGTTTACAGGGTCAGCGACCCCCCCCCCCCATCTCAGAGCTGCTTTAGAAAGTGAAAAATGACACTTCACATTTCAGTATTAGAAAAACGGTCACACATAGAAAATAGAAAGCAATTGGGAAAAGTCTTTGTTTCTGGTGAACAATCTAAAAACAACTAGTTGTTTGAAGGTGACCGACCCTTTTAATACAGTATATTATTATGAATGTCCCTAGTGAATACATCAGTATCTACATCCCACCCCACCAAATGGATCCGCATCACTCTATATACTACTATAGATATCCGTATACTCTTTTGCAAATGCAGTGCTGTAGTCCAGCAAAAGAGACATATTTAATTATTTATATATTTATTTCGGAGAGGTCATGTTTGGAAAGTATGGGGAGCATCCAAACACCACCAGATTTGTGAGGCACATTTATGAATCTATAGTGTTATGAAAGACTGTCTTAATGCAGCAATAATGAGCAATGCTAATGTAGACTGTCTTTAGCTTGGAAAGCAGTGATACTCCTTTATTACATCATATTAAAGTAGATACTAATGGACTAAATTCTGGAATAAAACCTCTCTCTCAAGAATAAATGGTCAGTTAATGTGATCAGTACAATATTTTGTTATTACAAATTGTAGTAGGCATGTTAGGCTCCAATTATTCATGCCTTCATTTACACCTGAATTGCTATAGCTTTCAGTTCATCAATACATCTAAACATAAACAACTTTCTTCCTTCTCAGAGGTCACACAAGGATGGCACAGGTTTATACAGGGATAGAATTCTGCAGATACTTCATTTACAGAACCTGTCAACTTTAAATGCGACGCCTTAAAGGGATCCTGTCATCGGAAAACGTGTTTGTTTCAAAACGCATCAGTTAATAGTGCTACTCCAAGCAGAATTCTGCACTGAAATCCATTTCTCAAAAGAGCAAACAGATTTTTTTATATTCAATTTTGAAATCTGACATGGGGCTAGACATTTTGTCAATTTCCCAGCTGCCCCCAGTCATGTGACTTGGGCCTGCAGGAGGAGAGAAATGCTTTCTGGCAGGCTGCTGTTTTTCCTTCTCAATGTAACTGAATGTGTCTCAGTGAGACATGGGTTTTTACTATTGAGTGTTGTTCTTAGATCTACCAGGCAGCTGTTATCTTTTGTTAAGGAGCTGTTATCTGGTTACCTTCCCATTGTTCTTTTGTTTGGCTGCTGGGGGGAAAAAGGGAGGGATATCACTCCAACTTGCAGTACAGCAGTAAAGAGTGATTGAAGTTTATCAGAGCACAAGTCACATGACTTGGGGCAGCTGGGAAATTGACAATATGTCTAGCACCATGTCAGATTTCCAAATTGAATATAAAAAAATCTGTTTGCTCTTTTGAGAAATGGATTTCAGTGCAGAATTCTGCTGGAGCAGCAACTGATTCATTTTGAAAAAAATTGTGCTAGTTGCTTTGATTTAAAAAAAAAAACAACATTTTCTATAGCTTGCACAACCCACCTGCATCCAGAGTGCTACATATGGGGCAGGGTGGAAAAGTACAAAAATACTGGTGGTCTGCATCTGTTTTTAGCACTCTAAAGCACACCTAAGTCAGAAAAAAAATCAGACTTTTAAAAAATCATAAATGTTTTGGAATCTATTAAACCCCGAGGATGGAAAAGTCAGAAAATCCGGCATCTCAGACTTGTTGAGGTTGCATGTAAATCAATGGGAGAAGTCTCAATGATTTTTTGATGTGTGCTGGGTTTCATACAATACCTCGGAGTTTTCAGGCAAAAATCTGACTTTTCGGGTGAAAAATCGTGAAAATCAAATGAAAAATCCGGAAAAATTGTGAAAATTGGATTTTTTTCCCGCACTGCAAATTTTCTGGAAAATGTAATAATAAATAAGCTCAAAAAACCCCAGCAGTTTTGATCAGAGTTTGTAGCAGAAAATATTGAGATAAATTTGGACTTTGATAAATAACCCCCTAAAATAATTTGCCCAAATGTACACAAAATGATGTGGAGGAATGTGAAGAGAATGTCCTAAAATGTCAGATGGTGGCAAGGCAAACTCAAATATAGTTTTTTTTAATTGTAGACATTATTAATAAATAATATATAATAATAATATTTGGCTTTATCACCGGACTGCAATACTACGTTGGCCTGATGCAGCCCATCATACGAGGAATCTCATCTCCATTCATGGAGTCATGTGGAAACAGCACTGCCTTCCATGTGATCATTCCCATCTCTCTGAATACTAGAAATACAAGTGACAGTCAAAACAAAACTGAATTTCATGTGATATTCAGTCAGGAGGCAAAACATAGGTGTCCCTCTGGCACTTAACAGAAGCAAACACTTGTTAGGAACAAGCAGTGGTATCTAAAGGCAGAAAATGATTGAACCAGATCACATTGAGCTTACAGTACAACCTGCACAACACACCATTAGATCAACCATTATTTAGATTTACTAAAATTAAAATGACACTTTAATAACAGCAATAAAGTATTGCATTCCCTTCCAGTCTAATGCACAGTTAAACATACGTGAAATGGTTGTTCTTTATTTTTGCCTAATTCACTTTTTCTCTCTGTAATAAGACAGAACTTAATACATAGGGGCACATTTATCAAGGGTCGAAATTCGAATTCAAAAAGACCAACTAAAATTTGGGGGCAGATTTATCAAAGGTCGAGGTGAATTTTCGAATGAAAAAAAATTCAGTTTTGAGATATGTTTTGTGTACTTCAACTAGGGAATAGTCCAAATTCGATTCGAATTTGAAAAAAATATGAACATCGAAATTTTTTATGTACAGTCTCTTTAAAAATTTGACTTCAACCATTCGCCATCTAAAACCTGCCGAATTGCTGTTTTAGCATATTGGGGGACCTCCTAGAACCTATTCGGAGTCAATTGGTGGACTCTGAAAGTTTTTTTGGGGGAAAACTTTGAATCGAATTCGATATTCCTTCGATTCGTACGATTCTAATTCGGTCGAATACGGACCTATTTGATCGAAAACTGACATATTCATCCAAAAACAAACTTTGACTTAATTTCGGTTGGTCTTTTTGAATTCGAATTTCGAAGTTTTTTCAATTCGAAATTCAACCCTTGATATATTTGCCCCATAGGTGTTCTTTTTGGCCGAAGAGGTCTGTTTTCGATCGAATTAGAATTGTACGAATCGAAGTAATAGCGCATTCGATCGAATTCAATTTGACGTTTTGCGAAAAAAAAACTTTGATTTTTCAAATTCCACCAATTGACTCCAAATGGGTTCTAGGAGGTCCCCCATAGGCTAAAACAGCAATTCGGCAGGTTGTAGATGGCGAATGGTCAAAGTCGAATTTTTAAAGAGGCAGTACAATTTTTTTCAAATTTGAATCAAATTTGGACTAATCCCTAGTTGAAGTACACAAAAATTATCTTGAAATTCTAATTTTTTAAATTCGAATTTTCACTTCGACCTTTGATAAATCTGTCACTTACTAATGACAAAACCTTATTCTTGCTGATAACTTAGCTGGGCAAATCTTTACTGATAGTATATATATATAGTATTTGGATGGGTGGCACACCGCTTCTTAACTTCACCCAGTTGCACGGTTAAAGTATCACATATACACTCTCAAATGAACCAGCAACACAGGGATATTTTTCAAAAGTAGTATTTTTGAGAGATATCCCTGTGTTGCTGGTTCATTTGAGAGTGTATATATATATATATATATATATACTTGATAAAGGTCTTAGGTGGAGACCAAAACGTTGGCCTGTTTTTAAATTTAATAATAAAATTAATATGTTTTAAAAAAAAATTCAAATCACCGGTGTGCTCCTATTTTTTGATATATATATATATATATATATATATATATATATATATATATATATATATATATATATATATATATATATAATTATTCAGATTAACAAAAGACTAATGTTTCGGCCGACATGTTAGTCTTTTGTTAATAAAACATTATCTAATTTTTAAGTCCTGAGAGTGCGGACCTTCTTTACTGAATAATTATTTAAAAATTTTGGACACTGTACCCAGGCAAGTTGAACCTAGTGACGAGAGTGCCGACTCATATATATATATAATACACAAAAGCCATGAATATCCTGTAAATTATATCCTTATAAACGGTGAGTAGTGATGTCATCAGTTATAAACGGTGAGTAGTGATGTCATTTCTGTCACATGACTCACTAAAATTTGTGTATTATAATTAATAAAGTACCCCCAGTTGTAAAATATGAGGATATTATAAGTTACCTCGGAGTTCCATGACCTGTATAAAAACACTCGGCCTTCGGCCTCGTGTTTTTATATGGTCATGAAACTCCTCGGTAACTTATAATATCCTTATATTTTACAAGAGGGGGTACTTTATTCACTATATAATACACAAGAGCCATGAATAGCCTGTAAATTATATTCAGTTCGGCCAAATCCAAAATAGTGGATTCGGTGCATCCCTAATTATAGGCTTCACTTTTTGTCTGTCTGCCCTATTTTGCAGTGCTATTACTGTTAATATAGTGAATAAAGTACCCCCTCTTGTAAAATATAAGGATATTATAAGTTACCGAGGAGTTTCATGACCATATAAAAACACCGAAGGCCGTTTTTATACAGGTCATGGAACTCCGAGGTAACTTCTAATATCCTTATATTTTACAACTGGGGGTACTTTATTTATTATAATACACACGTTTCAGTGAGTCATGTGACAGAAATGACATCAAAACTCACTGTTTATAACTGATGACATCAGAACTCACCGTTTATAAGGATACAATTTACAAGATATTCATAGCTTTTGTGTATTATAAATGTTTGCAGAAAGGTTTATATGAGGTACGTACATATGCGGCACTTGCTTCTCGTACACTCAGCCTCCAGCTAAACAGCACTGCTGCAGATTCCCTAGATACAAGATTCCTTCGGATCACTGATTTTGTTCTAAATTATTCTCATTCTAAAAACAACTAAATGCTGTCTAAGTTATTATTGGCAAGATGTTTCTCCATGAGCCTGTCTTTAGAACTAATGAAGGAAATGACAGCTACAGTAAAGCTACAATACATAAACCCCCTGCCAACTCAGTTAATAAGAAGCCTCTGAGTTTTACAGTTCTGCATTGGCAGGAGCAACAAAGGCTGCCGCCTCTTCTGTCATTTTTTATTACAGAGGCTGAGAATTCAAATTTAAAATGAAAACAAATACAGTTCCAAGCATTTTATTCATATTGTCTATTAAAAGTGTTCAGTTACTTGTAAATGGAATTTGCTATAGAAAACCCTGTTTGTCCCTGAACTGCTGGTTATGACTATGTTATCGTATACCGTACATACCATTGAAACAATGTTGCAGTATGACTCATCTGGGCAGATTTATTAAGGTCGAGGTGAATTTTCGATTCGAACAATTGAATACAGCCTATTCACCGGCAAAAGAAAAACTTTGATTTTTTTTTAATAAATTGTGGTTGGGCTTTTTCTTAATCTTATTTCGAAATTATGGGCGTAAAATATACATTTTGGGGCAGATTTATCAAGGGTCAAAGTGAATTTCAAGCTATTTTTTGTGTACTTCAACTAGGCAATAGTCCAAATTCGATTCAAATTTGAAAAAAATGAAAATATCGAAATTTATCATGTACTGTCTCTTTAAAAATTCTTCTTCGACCATTCGCCATCTAAAACCTGCCGAATTGCTGTTTTAGCCTATGGGGGGCCTCCTAGAATCTATTTGGAGTCAATTGGTGGACTGTGAAAAATCAAAGGTTTTTTTTAGAAAAATCGAAAACTATGTTACTTCGAAGTCTATGATTCGAATTTGAACGAAAACAGGCTATTAACCGGGGGAGGGGGGAAACGTAGATTTCGGTTGGCCTTTTTTAATTTGAATTTCGAAGATCGTTGTACCCTGACAGAGCAAAAGCTTTTGGATGCCGGGTCAGTGACCCCTTTTTGAATAGCAAAGAGCAACTGTAATGATGCTAAGAATCTTTCCATGCCGTACTCAAAGTTGAAAAGCGTTTGTTCATCTTTGAATTAACATTTACCAGAGAATGATATTCTAAGACAATTTGCAATTGGTTTTCGTTTTTTTTTATTATTTGTGTTTTTTGAGTTATTTAGCTTTTTATTCAGTGGCTCTCCAGTTTGCAATTTCAGCAATCTGGTTGTTAGGGCCCAAATTACCCTAGCAACTATGCATTGAGTTGAATAAGAGACTGGAATATGAATAGGAGAAGCCTGAATGTAGTAATAAAAAGTTGCAATTACAATTAGGGGCCTATTTACTTTCGAGTTCGAGTGAAGGAATAGAGGAAAAATAGTTTGAATTTCGAATGTTTTTTTTGGCTACTTCGACCATCGAATGGGCTACTTCAACCTTCGACTTCGATTCGAACGATTCAAACTAAAATCATTCGAATATTCGACCATTCGATAATCGAAGTACTGTCTCTTTAAAAAAAACTTCGACCCGCTAGTTCGCCACCTAAAACCTACCGAGGCCAATGTTAGCCTATGGGGAAGGTCCCCATAGGCTTTCCAAGGTTTTTCTGATCGAAGGATAATCCTTTGATGGATGGATTAAAATCCTTAGAATCGTTCGTTTCGATGGATTTAATCGTTCGATCGAACGAATTGCGCTAAATCCTTCGACTTCGATATTCGAAGTCGAAGGGTTTCAATTCGGCAGTCGAATATCGAGGGTTAATTAACCCTTGATATTCGACCCTAGGTAAATTTGCCCCTAAATGTGTCGCCTTACAGAGCATTTGTTTTTTTTAGATATAACTCAAAAACCACAAATAATAAAAAATGAAAACCAATTGCAAATTGTCTCAGAATATCACTCACTACATCATACTAACAGTTAATTTAAAGGATCCTCTGCCACTAAGCGGTCAGTATGAGGCATCATTTAACAGGCTGAAGGTCCATGTCAGACACAGCACTTAAATCTCCCAGACTGATTCTCCCATGAGGCAGTGCTGATTTATTACTAATGAGCTGTGTGCGAATACACGGTCTCTCAGGTATAACCTCAGGAAAATTAAATTATCCCCCTAATGGAAACAAAATGACTATTTTCTTTTTACCTCAGGTCATATTTACATATTTATATCCCCATTTTCCTGCTTTTCGGCACAATATTATTTCATACCTCCCAACATTTTGGAAATAAAAAGAGGGACTAAAAAGTTGACACGCATAGCACTCCCATTTTTGTGGCCACACCCCCTAATTACCATGTTCATTTTACAAAATTTGGCAGGTTATGCAAGTTTGAACATATTTCTGTGTTTTTTTTCCAGTTATTACAGTTTTGCTAATGAAGGTAAATTACCCTTTAAGCTGTGAGTCTAACGTCTCCCAAGGGACCTGTTATCTTACATTGTTACAATTAATTATTTGCTTATCTCAAAATTGTTACAAAAGTATCTTATCTGCAGCTGTGGCTGTTCTAGGCTCTCTGACAAAAGGCAATTAAGTTAGAAACATTGTTTCTTTTTCTGGCTGTTTAGTGCTGAGAAAAACGGGACTTTCCAGTACAAATGAGGGACTGCGGGTTGAGCTGCCAAAAGAGGGACTGTCTCTCTAAAAACGGGACAGTTGGGAGGTATGTGTTATACAGAAATCTCATGAAGCTCTGAAATACATCACTGCTAGTGATGTGTGGGTCAGGGTTTTCCTGACCCACACCCGACCCTAACCCGCCCTGCTGCAGCCCGCGCCCGCCTGCACCCGCGCTTCCGGGTTCCTTTTATAGACCCTCTCCGCCCCGCAGATGACATCACAATGATGTCACAAAATGGACGGGGCGAGCAGACGCGAGACTATAAAACCGGAACCCGGAAGTCGGATGCCGTCATTGCCACCCGCGAGGAGCAGTGCGAGGTCAACTCGAACCCGGCCGACCTGTGGGTCCCGTGGGTATTGGGTCGGCCCGCACATCACTAATCACTGCTAATTTAGAAAAATAAAACATTTTTTGCGTTTACTTTTTTTGTTTCTGTAATAAGAAATTAACGGCACTTGATAATAACTAAGCCATGTTACGGTGAGTATCTTAATATTTAAAGGAAAACTATACCCTCCTTATTTTTTAAAATGGCAATATTCTATTTATGATTACCTAATGGCACATAGTCAAAACCGAACAGATGGCAGCCCTGCTAGGGTTGCCACCTTTTCTGCCAGCGGAGACCAGGCAGCGGGTGGGGCTGTGATGAGGAGGGGCAGGCAGTGATGGGGGGCGTGGTTATGATTTGGCCATCAGGGATTGTCCGATTGCCGTGTCAATCATGGGGAATCCTGCCTGGTGGAGACTGGACATCCGGCGGGCAGTGATGGGGGGGGGCGTGATGTCAGGGGGCGTGGCTATGATATGGCGATCAGTAATTGGCTGATTGCTGTGACAATCATGGGGAATCCTGCCTGGTTTTCCTAATTTGGAAAACCGGGCAAGAAGTTTTGACCCAGGCAGCCCTTTAAATTACCGGGCTGTCCGAGTCAAAACCGTGAGACAGCATTTCAGTAATTCTGAGTTTTCTGGATAACGGGGTTTCCGGATAATGGACCCCATACCTGTAGTACAGAAATTTTCAATGGCTAATTTAGGAGATGATACTAAAACATTGAAATGATATGAGCAAGGCTTCAGTGGCTGATAAAACAGACTCACAAATTCATTCCATTTTAGCCAGGCTACTATATGATGCTCTCAGACACCCTCCTTCCCTGGTTCCAATGATATGGGGGAAAAGATGATAAAACGCCAGTATTTTGTGGTCTTAGTCTGACAGTTATATGCCTGTAAATTTGACATCTGTGGCAAAGAATGGCGGAGAAGGTATTTAAATTTTTGTTAAGATCACATTCAAAATTATATCGAGGAGAATGACATTAGGGGGCACATTTACTATGGGTCGAATATCGAGGGTTAATTAATCCTCGATATTCGACCGTCAAAGTAAAATCCTTTAGACTTCGAATATCGAAGTCGAAGGATTTACCGCATTTCCTTCGATCGAACAATCGAAGGAAAAATCATTCGATCGAACGATTAAATCCTTCAAATCGAACGATTCGAAGGATTTTAATCCATCGATCGAACGAAATTTCTTTGATCAAAAAAACCTAGGAAAGCGTACGGGGACCTTCCCCCACAGGATAACATTTAAAGAGACAGTACATTGACTATCGAATGGTCGAATAGAAACGGTTTTTAGTTCGAATCGTTCGATTCAAAGTCATAGTCGAACGTCGAAGTAGCCAATTCGATGGTCGAAGTAGCCAAAAAAAACTTTGAAATTCGACGTTTTTTTTATTCTAATCCTTCACTCGAACTTAGTAAATGGGCCCCTAGAAGTAGAAATAAGTAGGGATTTTGAAGGACAGTTCATATCAGACCAGCTGAGTTGCTTTTTATGATGTAGTAAGTAGTGTGAGTAAGTAGAGTTGTTGCAGTACATGTGGTTTATTTAGACTTTTCCAAGGCTTTTGATGCAGTGCCAAATAAACATTTGCTTTTAAACGAAGGTCTGTTGGACTTGGTGGTGCTATTTGTATATGGATAGAAAACTGGCTGATCGTATACAGAGAGTAGTTGTCAATGGTTTGTATTCTAATTGGACGAGGGTTTAAGTGGTGTGCCGCAGCGGTCTGTATTGGGTTCCTTTTTATTTACCCTATTCATTTAGGGGTTGTTCACCTTTAAATTAACTTTTAGTATGATGTAGAGAGTGATATTCTGAGACAATTTGCAATTGGTTTTCATTTTCCATTATTTGTGGGTTTTGAGTTATTTGGCCTTTTATTCAGCAGCTCTCCAGTTTGCAATGTCAGCAATCCGGTTGCTAGAGTCCAAATGACCCTAGCAACCATGCATTGCTTTGAATAAAAGACTGGAATATGAATAGGAGAGGGACTGGATAGAAAGATGAGTCATAAAAAGGAGCAATAACAATATAATTGTAGCTTTATAGAGTATTTGTTTTTAGATGGGGACTGTGAAAACTGGAAAGAGACTGAAGACAAATTATATATATATATATAATTCTGATAAGGCTTACTTAGTTTTAACCTTTCCTTCTCCTTTAACCTGTCCTATCGACTGAACGATCAATCGCCATGGCATGAAAACTGTCAGGACACTCCACGCATGTTTTAAAAATCGTAGGAATCCCTGTATCTTCGCGTCTATAGTCAGCTTAATACATTAATACACACATTGTCTGATGGATAATTTTACAACTTTATTAAAGGGCATGTAAAGGCAAAAAAAATAAAATCCCATTTTTACTTTCTTTAATGAAAAAAAAACCTATCTCCGATATACTTTAATTAAAAAATGTGCACCGTATTTATAAGAAACCTGACTGTATGCAGTGAAATTCTCCCTTCGTTTACTGCTGTGGATAGGAATTGACAGACGGTCCCTAACTGCTGAGCAGGGAAACAATCATACTTATGAACAGCAGGGGGAGCCCCCGCCTTACTTCCCAGCCATGCAGAACTCAAACAGCTTTGTTTATGACGATCCCTAAGCAGCCCAGACCACACTGAGCATGTGCACAGTCTTAGTCTTGCAAAGATGTTTAACCAAGTTACAAGATGGTGACCCCCTGTAGCCAACTTTGAAAGCATAAATTATTTGTTTGATTAGGCTTGTGGTGCAGTAAGTTCATGTTTATATTTAGTATACAAAATACAGCATTTCTAGCCTTATTCTATTTTAGACTTTACATGCCCTTTAATGATTTGTTCTTCTCCCAACCCCATTAAACATAAAAACTACAGATTAACAAAATAATAATAAAGTACTAAAATAGTACTGACTCTGAAAGGCACTTTGGATGTTCCATTTCATCAGGTTATTTCTTATTGCATCCAGACTGCATTATATACTGTAGTTTATACAATAACGCTCTCCAGCTTTAGCATTACATATGATTGTGTATAGGGGGCAGCATTGCCATACATTTGTTGAGGACTAGGGATGCACCGAATCCAGGATTCGGTTTGGGATTCGGCCTTTTTCAGCAGGATTCGGATTCAGCCAAATCCTTCTGTCCGGCCGAACCGAATCCGAATCCTAATTTGCATATGCAAATTAGGGGTGGGGAGGGAAATCTCATGACTTTTTGTCACAAAACAAGGTAGTAAAAAATGTTTTCCCCTTCCCACCTGTAATTTGCATATGCAAATTTGGATTCGGATTCGGTTTGGTATTTGGCTGAATCTTTCCCGAAGGAATCGGGGGGTTGGGCCGAATTCCAAAATAGTGGATTCGGTGCATCCCTAGTGAGGACCCTAGGGCTTGAGCATGCTCAGTTTGCTCCTCTTCCCCAACCCTCCCTTCTCTGCTGTAAACTGAGCCCAGAGCTATAAGTGAGAGACTCAGTCAGGAAGTGATGTCACACCAAGCTAATATGGCATCTGCTATCCTAAACAAACAGCTTCTAGAGCTGTTTACTCAGGTATGGTAAAACATTCTACAGAATAAATATAGCATTCTAGCTTGCACTATTGCAGCTAATCTATTGCCAATAAAATGCCTCCATAGCTTTCCTTCTCTTTTAACAGTATTATGACCTTAGAATACTCTAGATTCCAGATGAGTTAGTAGAATATGGACTGTAAAACTATTTATAGTGAACATGTCAGCTTGTGCCATGCAGGCTTTTTGTACATTTCAATTCCCAGCATTCCAACTAGAGCTGGATTTAATGGGACCCATGCAAACTATCCTCAGTGGGTTCCTGTAAATTCTTTAAAACGCCAATAAAGCGTCTTCACTACACTTTATGTCACATTCCCTTCTTCAGGCTCTGCTATACTTGAATTCATATGGAACGTTTCCACACTCCCCCGGATTATAGCAGCCTCTCCGCAGGGTCCTGTAATGTCCTCAGACCCCCTAAAGAAATGTTAGGCTGCACGTCTCACTCCTTTGTGTATAATACGTATGCCGGAATCGGGCACATATCACACTGTCATGCTGAGTCCTTCCAGAGAGAGGGATTAGAGAACGTGAGCAATAAGCAGATACTGACTTGTTTTATATCTGAGCATAAAGCAGATTTGTGCGACTCTGGGCTCTACGCTGCCTCTGTTTACAAATATCCCAGTCTTTGTCTGAGAAGTCTCTGTTTTATTGGCTGCTGAGCTTTGCCTCCATTTTGTGTCAGCCAGGAATGTGTTCTTGCCCAGTTGTTGGAGTAGATCACGGAATGTTAGAAGATGGAGGAGCAAGAAATGATTACGTTTCAGGTAACCAGAACTTTTCCTTAATGCCTTCTAAATGTTGGATAGCTGAGGCAGCACTTTAACAGACTGTAAGCTTGAACGCTGCATGAATATTTTATTTTTAATAGATACCCTCTATTATAATAATATGTTATTTAATATACAGGGGCGTAATTATGGAGAAAGCAGCCCCCCAGTCTGTGGAGGGCCCAGGAGGTATAAGGGGCTTAGCAGGGAACTTACTTGTAAGCTGTTTCAATAAATGAAAAATGTTGTAAAATCAATTTTGATGTGGTGTCATCGCTGGTGTTAGAGTCCTGAAGCGGGTTGGGTACCCACAAAAAAGCGGGCACCCTGCAGAACGAGGAGAGGGTTTTCAGGTGTGGGTATAGATGTGGGTCTCATCTAAATTTCTTATCTTATGTAATATTGTCTATATTTTACTCCTTTTTAAAGTTTTACAAAACGTGTATCTGTCCCGCCCACTTTTGATGACGTCACTTCCAGTTTGCAGCACCATCACTTCCTGTATGATGGTGGTTGCGGGTTGGGTTGCGGATAAGGCAGTTGCTGGTCCGGGTCGAGTACCGGATGAAAATGGGTAAATATGCAGGTTGCGGGTTCGGTCCAGGTCTTAGAAATTGGTTCTGCGCAGGCTGATTGGTTAGTTTTATGGCCAAGGGCAACTTCTATAAAAGTAGAACTGATTCTATTTGATTCTAAGGTTATTTATCAAAGTCCTAATTTATCTCAATATTTTCTGCCACAAACTCCGATCAAGTCCGCTCGGGTTTTTACGCTGATTTATTATTACACTTTCCCGAAAATTTTCTTTGCAGGAAAAAATCCGATTTTCACGATTTTTTTTGGATTGTTTCATCTGATTTCCACTAATTTTGCATTTCTTTTTTTAATTTTTTACTGAGAACGTAGAAAACGTCAGGGTATTGCACAAAAACCCAACGCACATCAAAAATGGGACTTCTTCTTTGACTTATATTCAACCTCGACAGGTCTGAATTGCCGGATTTTCAGATTCTGACTTTTCCATCCTCAGGGTTTAATAAATTCTGAAAAATTTGGGATTTTTTAAAAGTCAGATTTTCTAAAAAAAAAAAAAAAAATCACAAATTTTTGTGATTTTTGCATTTGGAGTTTAGTAAATAACCCCCTGTGTCCATATATATATATACGTCCACACTTAGTTTTGTGGTGCATGTATGCAGGCAAGATATATAACAGACTTAAAATAAGTAGTGTTTTCTGATAAAAATGTATTAAAAGATGAATAGAAAAGAAATATAGATGTCCCTATTGAATTTATAGTCCAGTTCTTTATACCATTTTAACTGTTAGTCTGTTTCAAGCAGGCCCGGATTAATGGGGAGGCCACAAAGGCTCAGGCCTAGGTCGACATGATTTTAAGGGCTCAGCTACATTCCCACTTGCTCCTTCATTTGTTTGTTCCTACACACGGAGCACTGGGAGGGCAGGAGATTTTGACAGTCCCGCACTCCCAGTCTGACGGGTGTAGTAACAAATGAACAAGCGAATGAGTAAGTGTGAATACAAAAGAGACTTCAAATCCATTCCTTTTTTCAAATATGTATTTATTATGGATGCACTGAATCTTTCTTTTCTGGGCTGGGCCGGAACCCCAAATCCTCGGGTACAGATTTGGGCAAATACTGAACCAAATCTGATTCCTTGCGAGGAGCGGAAATTGCTGCTCCCTGAATCCTGCTAAAAATTGCTTGGATTCGACTGAATCACGAACCAAATCCAGGATTCAAGAATCCCTAGTATTTACAGGTATTATCTAAAATGCTTGCGACTTTGGATTTTCTGGACATGGGGCTCATCTGTTATTTACCACACCAAGGGGGTTATTTAACTAAACTTCAAAAGCAAAAATGAATAATTTGTAATTTTTTTATCGTAAAATCTGACTTTTAAAAAATCACAAATTTTTCTGAATTTATTAAACCCCAAAGATGGAAAAGTCAGTGGGCGAAGTCCCAATGATTTTTTGATGTGCGCTGGGTTTCGTTCAATACCCTAAAGTTTTCAGAGTTTTCAGGCAAAAAAAAAGAAGAATGAGTTTTCTGGTGAAAAATCCCCAAAAAATTTGAAAATCGGATATTTTCAAAGCAAATTTTCGGAAAAACTTAATACTAAATAAGAGTAAAAACCCCAAGCGAATTGTATCGGAGTTTGCAGCAGAAAATGTTGAGATAAAATTGGACTTTGATAAATAACCCCCAAGTCTTAAAGCTACAGTATACCCTCGATTGTTTTGCCATATCATGGATTTGTGCTATTATTATTATTAACTAGTGATGGACCAATAAAGTCGGCTAGTGTGAATTCACCGCAAAATTCCATGTTTCGCCACCCATGAATAAATTTGTGAAACTCCCACGAAAATATCCCGGCGTCATAAAATTCGTCCAAAAAGTTGCTCACATCAAAATCACCGCACGTCAACACTATTTGGATGCCCATTGCCTTTAACAACTGTGTCAAAATTGACGCAATCTAATTTTCGTATGCGCATCCAAAATTGACACGGGCGTCAATTTTTGAGTATCACGAATTTTTCGAAACTCGTGAGATAGAAATATCGGATGAAGTTGCAGTGTTGATCCGACAGAACACAACTGTCGGATGCAGAAGCATCGTGCAGCGTCTGCATCCTACAGTCGCGTCGGATCAACGATGCGACTTCAATCAACAATGCATTGACTTACCTTATTTCCGTCGCATGCGTTTTGTCGTCAGCGTTTTGTCCGTGTAGTCCTAACCTAATATATGCACAATAAATCAGAAGAAATTTAGAATTGTCAAGGTTTTCCATGATTGCTATTGATTTATTATGGTTACAGACTCATTCCCAAGCCTATTCGTCCGCACCAGAGGCAGATTCACTAACCAGCGAACTTTCTCTAGCGTCCGTTTCACACCCATCGCAACGCTTCTGCTTCACCAGGAGCAAATTTGCTTAGACTACACCAATTCACTAATATGCAGAGTTTCTGCTGAACGCTGGCGACTTTCAAATCGAAGATACGCTAGCATTCATTTCTGCCTAGCGAAAACTCGCTAGTGTTGTTGCGCTCAGGTCAATTTGCATACGGCGGGTAATTTAAAGTTGTATGGACGTCTTTATTATAAATGTTGCTGCCAATGGTTTGTTACCAGTTTATATTACACATCTCCAGGGAACCTTAATAAAGACAAGAGAGTTAATATAACGCCCTACACATGAGCCCACTGTAAAGTTAATGTTCCATATGTTAGGAAATGGCTGGAAAAAAACGGTTCCCCCAAAAAAGTTTGTTAGGACTTTTGCAGGCAATCACGCTGAAAAAAGGAAAAGACGCCAGCGTTTTTTGAACTTTGATGCATTTTTGACAGAAGATTGAGGAAGATCTAGCTGCTTTATAGCACTTCGCCTGGTCTGAGGTAGAGTCCTGCAGCGGGTCGGGTACCCGCAAAAACCTGCGGTACCCTGCGGGTTGCAGGTAGAGGTTCCGGGTGTGGGTACAGACGCGGGTCGGGGGTTCTGCGGATTTGTGGGTCGCAGGGCAGGCAGCGGGTCTTCTCAATACCGATTTTTACAAATTTTTTTCTGATCACACCTACTTCCGATGATGTCACTTCCGTTTACAATGACAGCACTTCCTGATTCTTGATGGTCATCAGGTCACGGGTCCCGGTTGCGGGTAGTGGGTCCAATCGGGTAAGAATGCAGATTGCAGGTTGCGGGTACGGGTTCCAAAAAATGTACCCGCGCAGGACTCTAGTCTGAGGTGGCGAAGGCAACTTTGACGAAAGAGGTAACGTTCAGTAAAATCCGCATTTTAGTGAATTTGTGGAGTAGCGTCCTGCAAAAAGTCGCCTGACGACAGAGTGTGAATGAGCGCTAGCGATGGTCTGTTTCGCTAGCGAATTGGCACCTGTTAGTAAATTGGCAATGTCCCTGTGGGTGGCAACACTGGCGAAAAGTTGCTACCGTTAGCCACTTCGCTCTTTAGTAAATCCACCCCACATGTGTAGCTTAACCCGACTCAGGTACTGGAGAATACTACCGGTCCTCACCAAATGAAGCCGAGCAGATACTTGTTAATAGGATTGCTCTAACATTGAGGGTAGTGTTGCTACCTTTTATGTAAAGAGACACCAGCAATGTGGCAGTTTCCACGTATACATGAGACTGGGAATAATAAATGTTCAGTGAGCTCATGCTTTCTAATGAGGTTATATTTTCCCTTTAAGTTTTTAGGCCTGGAGGGCTGAGGTGAGGTTAGAAAGCCTTGTAAAATAATTTATAGTGGTGTCAGTTCCTCTTTTAAGTAAATATCCAGCTCTGTTTCCTTCTTGAGCTCTTGCCTCTGCCCCATATTGTCACACGTGGGAATCACTCAAGACAAAAGCCTTTGTTCATAAGACTTTATGCAACGTTCATGTTATATTAACACACAAAAAAAAAAAAATCCAATGATGGGGAGTTTTAAAAGTTGAAGTAAATGTGGGGACCCAGGAGGAATACAGTGTTTAGGTTGCTTATTAACTGGCCCTGTCTTTAGTTACCACATTTCAATAAAAGTTTCCCGTTTAACCAAAAAAAATGATCATGTTTATAAGTAGGATTTTTCCTATTAGTATATTGTAAATACTCAATTCTACACAAGGAGCCTTCTTTATTTAATGATACAGTATAAAAGAACCTTGATCCAAACAAGTCTGTTGCTCATATTTTCATAATGAATGGCAGAAGCATTGCTTTTTTTGCCTGTGCAGGTATGGGATCCGTTATCCAGAAACCCATTATCCAGAAAGCTCCGAATTAAGGAATGCCGGTCTCCCATAGGGGCAAATTTACTAAAGGGCGAAGTGACTAACGCTCAATTCAGGACTTCACCGATTTACTAATGGGTGCAGGCGTAACTTCGCTAGCAAAAGAGACAGACGCTGGCACTCATTGCACTCAATCGCCAGGTGAAGTTGCGCTCTGGTGAAGGGACGTAACTGCGCGAATTCACTAAGATGCGGATTTTACTGAACGTTACCTCTTGCGCCAGACTTGTTTTCACCAGCTCAAACCAGGAGAAGTACAATGGAGTAGATAGGACTCCCTCAAAATTGTCTGAGCGAATTTTCGCCTAACGAAGTGTTGCGCTGCCTGCAAAGCTGTCGCTGGCGCATTTTCGCCACTTACTAAATTTGCCCCATAGGCTCAATTTTATCCAAATAATTACAATTTTTAAAAAAGATTTTTTTCTCTGTAATAATAAAACAGTAGCTTGTACTTGATCCCAACTAATAGATAATTGGAAGCAAAACCTATTACCCTCACTCTGCTTAACTACCAAACGCAACACCACATACAGTACCACATTTCTCACCCACTTAATTCGATCTTGCCCACTCCCACACCTTGTGTATTACTCCCGTCCCTTTAGAGTGTAAGCTCTATCTGCATAGGGCCTTCCTCACCTTTTGTACCGGTATTGATTGTGATGTATGTAACTAAATATGTTCTATGTATATAATTCATGTGATTTAGTTGTATAATCACACTTACTTTACAGCACTACGCAATATGTTGGCGCTATATAAATACATGTTAATAATAAATAATAATATTGGGTTTATTTAATGTTTACATGATTTTCTAGTAGACTAAGGTGGTTATTTACTAAACTCCGAATGCATAAATCCCGAAAAATGTGTGATTTTTTTAATAAAATCAGACTTTTCAAAAGTCCCGAATTTTTCAGAATGTATTAAACCCCGAGGATGAAAAAGTCTGAATCAGAAAATCCGTTATCTCAGACCTGTCGAGGTTGCATATAAGTCAATGGGAGAAGTCCCAATAATTTCCTGATGTGCGCTTGGTTTTGTGCAATAACCCAAAGTTTTCATGGTTTTCAGGCAAAAAAGCTCAAGAAATCTGAAAAATCCGAAAAAATAGTGAAAATCTAATTTTCGGGAAAATTTAATCGAACGATTCGAAGGATCCAACGATCGAAAGAATTATCGTTCGACCAAAAAAAGTTAGGCAAGCCTATGGGGACCTTCCCCATAGGCTAAAATTGAGCTCTGTAGCTTTTAGGTGGCGAACTAGGGGGTCGAAGTTTTTTCTTAAAGAGACAGTACTTCGACTATCGAATGGTCGAATAGTCGAACGATTTTTAGTTCGAATCATTCGATTCGTAGTCGAAGTAGCCCATTCGATGGTTGAAGTAGCCAAAAAAACACTTCGAAATTCGACGTTTTTTTTCTTCTATTCCTTCACTCGAACTTAATGAATGGGCCCCTAACTATTGGTTGAATATCGAGTGTTAATTAACCCTCGATATTCGAACCTCGAAGTAAAATCCTTCAAATATCGAAGTAGAAGGATTTACCGCATTTCGTTCGATCGAACTGTCGAAGGAAAAATCGTTCGATCCAAAGTTTAAATCCTTCGAAACGAACGATTCGAAAGATTTTAATCCATCGATCAAACAATTTTCCTTCGATCAAAAAAACCTAGGACCTTCCCCATAGGCTAACATTGAAGCTCGGTAGGTTTTAGGTGACGAAGTAGGTGGTCGAAGTTTTTTCTTAAAGAGACAGTACTTCGACTATCGAATGGTCGAATAGTCGAACGATTTTTAGTTCGAATCATTCGATTCGAAGGTCGAAGTAGCCCATTCGATGGTTGAAGTAGCCAAAAAAACACTTCGAAATTCGATGTTTTTATTCTTCTATTCCTTCACTCGAACTTAATGAATGGGCCCCTAACTATTGGTTGAATATCGAGTGTTAATTAACCCTCGATATTCGAACCTCGAAGTAAAATCCTTCAAATATCGAAGTAGAAGGATTTACCGCATTTCGTTTGATCGAACTGTCGAAGGAAAAATCGTTCGATCCAAAGTTTAAATCCTTCGAAACGAACGATTCGAAAGATTTTAATCCATCGTTCAAACAATTTTCCTTCGATCAAAAAAACCTAGGACCTTCCCCATAGGCTAACATTGAAGCTCGGTAGGTTTTAGGTGACGAAGTAGGTGGTCGAAGTTTTTTTTAAAGAGACAGTACTTCGACTATCGAATGGTCAAATAGTCAAACGATTTTTAGTTCGAATATTTAGATTCAAAGTCTAAGTCTTAGTCGAAGGTCGAAGTAGCCAATTCGATGGTCGAAGTAGCCAAAAGAAAACTTCGAAATTCGAAGTTTTTCTCATTCTAATCCTTCACTCGAGCTAAATAAATGTGCCCCTAAAAGTTACCTATAGGACATGTTGATAGTTTTTTGCTGAGAGGTCTGTTTTTGTAAGTTATTGTTAGTTGAAAAATATTAGAAAAATGGTCACGTAGAAAATGGAAAGTGATTGATTTCTGGTGAACAATCTGAAACCAATTCATCTAAAAATAGTGTTGGAAGGTGAACGACCCCTTATAATAATTAGACTAATGGGATTTGACTTCTAAACATGCAATTTCTGAAAATGGTACTAATAGAATAATGTATGTATATATACGGTATATATGTTATAAAGTTCTTAATAATCATTTAGGGGCGGATTGATTAAGGTTCAAGTTGTGTTTTCCATGACAACATTTGAGTTTTTGAGGTTATAGATCAATAGCAGAGGCCCCTTGAACCACTTTAAGATGTTAATAGCCTTTGTAATGTTCAAGGTTTTTTTTTAGAGGGTTTTGAAAGAAAACTCGATCAATTCGAGTGATTCAAGGTTTTTTTTAAGCCAAAGACTTGATCAGTGCAAGTTTTTGGGTTGTTAACAAGTTTTTTTCTTAAATTAGAAACCAATTCAAGTTGTGAGTTCATTCCTGGTATAAAAAAAAAGCTCACATAATTCTAAAATGGAACCTTTGACAAACATCCCCCTAACTATTCTTAATAAACATTTTATTATTATAAAAAATGTTAGTGCTGTGCTAATTTGCTGTGCTCTATAACTAGTGGCTATTGGATGCATGCAAGCTCTGTGCTTAAAGGAAAACTATACCCTAAAAATAAATATGTCTAAAAATGCCACATGTTCTATACTTAACTTATTGCACGAGGCTAAAGTTTGAGCTTGTCAATAGCAGCAATGATCCAGGACTTCAAACTTGTCACAGGGGGTCACCATCTTGGAAAGTGTCTGTGACACTCACATGCTCAGTGGGCTCTGATTGGCTGTTGAGAAGCTAAGCTTAGGGCTCGTCACTAATTATCCAGCAGAAAATGAGCTTCCCCTGTAATATAAGCTGATGCTACAGGTTTGCTGATTATTAAATTCTGATGCTAATTGCACTGGTTTCTGTGCTGCCATGTAGTAATTATCTGTATTAATCTCTAATCAGCCTTATATTGTGACATTTCTATTCTATGTGTACTGTATATTGTGAGTGGGTCCCTAAGCTCAGTAAGTGACAGCAGCACAGAGCATGTGCAGTGAATCAGCAGAAAAGAAGATGGGGAGCTACTGGGGCATCTTTGGAGACACAGATCTTTACTGCTAAAGGGCTGTGGTTGCCTTGGGCTGGTACAGAAGCACAAAACATAGCATACAACATTTCAAGCTACTTCTTTAGTTATGCTTTAGTTCTCCTTTAATGCCTGACATAGACACATTGTAAGTGCAGGGCTCCCTAGTCCCTTGTGCCCGTTGGTGCTCCATAGCCTGCCTGTCTGAATGATGAAACTAGTGGGTGCCCAAGAAGATGCCCAGGTGCCACCTCCAGCTCATTGTATTCATGGAAAATAATAACTGAGAATTACACCATTGAAAAAATGATACATCTTTATAGGCTCTTAAAATGTATAATTTTTCCATCATTCACCTTTTTTCCCCCAGTTAGACATAGAAGTTTTGTTTGGAATGAGATGCTTTCTTTTCTTCATTGCAAAACATGCTCATAAACACAGCGAGAGTCAGAAATATCAGAGGATAAACAGAGAGTTTGTAAAAGCAGCGCTGGGGTGTAAGGTTAGACATCCCGTCTAGTGCCATAGCAACAAGCCTAGCAACAGACATGCCCTCTGGTCATATTGACTTAGGACAGGAGAAAGCCCCTTTCTGAATAAGGATAATTTATTTGTTTAACTTCTGTGGAACCATGGCCTTAAAATATTGCACCAAAACATAGATTAGCTCTTGGTTGGCTGAGATATTCATACCGAAGCTAAAGAAACATTCCACTTATTTTGCTGGTTTAAGAAAAACGATTAAATTACCCAGAAAGGTTTGGGTGGATCATGTGGTTTATTATAGCTGTGCCATTGCCCTGTTACAAACATACTGGAGATAAGTGAAGGAATGTGAGAAGTTACACGTATGAAAAGACCTGGATCAATCCGTTATCTAGGGGAAAAATAGAACCATCCAGTTTCAACTGGGGGAGGCCCATTTATCAAAGTCCAATATTTTCGGAGGCCCATTTATCAAAGTCCAATATTTTCCTAAAACTACTCCGACCAAATCCGCATGTGGTTTCCCGAAGATTTTTTGTGCGGAGAAAAAAAAACCCAGAAAAAATCTTTAAAAAAAAACGAATCTTACAAATTTTTCTGAATTTTGCCTGAAAACCACAAAATCTTCAGATTATTGCACAAAACCCAGTGCAGATATTCTTGGGACTTCTCCCATTGACTTACAGTATATCCAACCTCGGCAGCAGGTCTGAGATGCTGGATTTTAGAATTTGGACTTTTTCCATCCTCGGGGTATAATAAATCCAAAAAAAATTGAGTTTTAATTTTTCTACAAAAAATTTGGATGTTATAGTAAAAAAAACAAAAAATTTTTGGGATTTTTGACATTCGGATTTTAATAAATAACCCCCTTATTGTGCGTAAGTAAGTTGTGCAAAATTGCTTATTTGCAGAGCACTTATGTCTAGGGTTGCCACGTTTTCATAAAAATTCTACCGGCTGGTGGGGGGAGGGTACAAAAGGGGGTGGTCTGTGATGTAAAAGGGGCGGTGCCACGCAACATGCCACAAAAGAGGGCAGAGCAACATGCGTGATGGCCAGCAGGCTGAAAAAAAGGTAAGTTCTGAGTAAATTCGGGGTGGGCCAAGGGCTTTTTTTAAGGGTATTACAAATTATCGGCAACTACAATTTGTAATGCAGGCCCTGGCCTTGACAGGTGTTTTACCAGGCAGCTCATGATGCAGAGATGAACCTCTCTCTTGATAGGGCCACATACCTGCATTTGTGACCCTGAATTTAAAGACAGACTATCTAATTTCACATTTTGGGGCTTATTTTTTTCTGGCCAGACTTTTTGGGGAAAAAAACTTTCCAGAGATTTATTATACCCTGATAGTTTAAAAAGCCAGAATCCGAAAATCCGCCATCTCTGACCTTTCTAGGTCATGTATAAGTCAGTGGGAGACGCCCCTCTCCCAATTTGAATATATTCCAGTTTGCCCTGGGTTTAGCTCGATAATTCCAAAAATTTGGGGTTTTCTGAGGAATAAAAACCCCTAATGCAATTGGGCAAAAAACGTACAATTTGGGTTTTCACTCAATCTTATTGAGTTTTTTCCCGATCCTATATATTCTAGCTATTTTAATGATAAATTAGGCAAAGTTTGGGATATGAGTTTGGTCAAGCTTTTTTATTGAAACAATGAGATAAAATCTCATTTTAGTAAATAACTCCACTTTATTTATATTAGTTTGGTCGATTTTAAACCAATAGAAGAAGCGACATCTAAATTTAGAGAAAATAATTCAATAAACAAATTGAATTAAGCAACTGTCAGAAAGCACTTAGTAATTAAAGCGTGGTGCAATTTAATGCATGCTTGTCTAGACGGCTCTACTTTTTGATGGTTTATATGTTTATAGGTCTTTGCATGAAAGCTTTTACATGCCCTGGGGTGTGCCACACCTTGCTGCTGCCTGGTTATGGCTATCATTACCTTTTCCTGTGCTCCACCCAACAGCCCCAGCCAAGAGACAACCTGTTGATAGTTTAGGAGAAGACGTATAGAAGGCTTCATTTTAGAAATATCATTATATCGAGGAAAAGGAATTATTCTCTGTAATCCTTGGGAACTGGGGGGGGGGGGTTCATATAAGGGATCTTATCGTAATTTGGAACTCTATGCCAAACATTTAAACAGGACTTTATGGAAAGGTATTCCTGTATTTGGGACATTTCTGGATAAAGGGTTTCCAAATAATATTCCTATACCTGTATTTGTAAGCGCTTTGTGGTAATCATATTATTATTTTAAAATATAGTCACTCCTGCAAATGCACTTGTCGCCCCATTACGCCACTAACTGCCCTCACCATCCAATTTGTCCAGTTAAGATCCGCATGGAAGGGCAGAGTACCGGAATGTAGGTCAGCTGACCTCACAATTGATGCATGTTTTACCCTCAAATATGAATATCCAATAGTTGAGTTTGTAGAGGATTCAGCATTTTGTCCAGATCCAAAAATTAAGGATTTTGTATATTTCTATTTTTGTGGCACAGCAAGTCCAAATTTACCTCTGTATTTTCTGCTACCAACTCTGATCAAATCCGCTCGGATTTTTTACGCTTATTTGTTATTACATGTTTCCGAAAATTTGCTTTGCGGGAAAAAAACAGATTTTCACGTTTTTTTTTACCGATTTTTTCATCTGATTTTCACGAATTTAGTGTTTTTTTCAGAATTTTCACCTGAAAACTTTGGGGTATTGCACAAAACCCAGCGCACATCAAAAAACCATTGGGACTTCTCCCATTGACTTATATGCAACCTCGACAGGTCTGAGATGCCGGATTTTAAATTCTGACTTTTCCCTCCTTAGGGTTTAATAAATTCCAAAAAATTCGTGATTTTTTAAAAGTCCGATTTTATATTTTAAAAAAATCAACCCCTTTGATTTAAGTCACATTAAGGGGGCTTATTTATTAAAATCCAAATGTTAAAATCTAGAAAAATTCAAGTTTTTTTTCATTAGAAAAAAACTTGAATTGTTCGAGATTTATTATTACCCCGATTCAGCAAAAAGCCCAAATCCAAAAATTTGCCATCTCAGACCTGTTGAGGTCCTGTATAAGTCAATGGGAGAGAAAAATTCAATTTTTTTTTTCATTAAAAAACACAAATTTTTAGAGGAAAAAAACTTGAATTATTCGAGATTTATTATACCCTATTCAGCAAAAAGCCCAAATCCAAAAATCTGCCATCTCATACCTGTCTAGGTCCTGTATAAGTCAATCGGAGAGGCACCTATCTCAATTTGAAGTTTTCATGGTCTGTACTGGGGTTTAGCCCAGTAGCGTAACTAGAGGGGGGCGGGCCCTGGTGCGTGACGCACAGCCGGGCCCCGCCCCCCTCCGTACGGCCCGCAGTTTCAGTGGCACGTGGGCTGCCGGGGGGCCCTGGCTCGAAAAATTTTAGCAATTCTGGAAAATTCTTGAAAATTTGAACAATTCAGAAAAAAGACCGAAAAATTTGAGTAATTCAGGAAAAAGCCAGCAAAATTATAAAAAATATTTTATATTTGTTAGAAAACTAATGTTGTGAACGACTTTATGGTTTAAGATTGCTCTATTTAATGAACATTTGTTATATAGATTAAAAAAATAACTGCATCTAACTTGGAAAATGAAAAACTGAATACTTTTATTGCCGATAATTTTGTGTAACAAGTCCCTGGCACCAGGCAGTGGGAAATTCTGCTTTGTTATTGCAGAATGAGAGCAAGTTGTCCAGGACATTCCAACAGGAGGTATGTTCCACTGTGCGGCAAAACAAGTTTGCGTGGCCAAGGAAAGCAAAGGAGGAAAACAAAGCTGCATTCTAGTTTTTTTTTTCTAAACTCCCACCCCTTGCAACCTTCTCTTTCCATCACATGCCAGCGGAGACGGACTAGATCAAGAATTTTGGTTAGGGATTCAGCCGAACTTTATTTTTTGCAGCATTTGAATTCCAAACTTTATGCTCATCGATGATGCAATCTGGCCAAATACCTAAGACGTATCCGAACCCTGATCAGCTAAATAAAAAAGTGTTGCTGATTAAGGTTTGGATATGACATCGGAATTTTGGTCTTGTTATGAAGGATTTGGTATTCACCCAAATCCAAGAACTTGGGGGCAGATGTATTTAAGTTCAAATTGTAGATTTGAATTTTCGAGTTTGATTTTTGGTCAAAACTCACAAATTCGAGTTGGTAATAATCCAAATTAAAATTAAAGATTTATCATACCTTGACCCTGAGAATGCAATTCGAATTTTCAAGTTGGATTTTTGGTCAAAACTTACATTCGAGTTGGGAATAATCCAAACTCGAATTTGAGATTTATCATACCTTGACCCTGTGAACAACTTAAATTTGACTATTCCGAAAACCTGCCGAGTTGATGTAGAACTCAGTGACAGAGGTCTAGTGACCCATTTGAATATGTTAATAGCCTTCCTGACATTCAAGTATTTTTTTGGAGAGTTTAGTCAAATTCGAATCGAGCTTTCAGGTTGGTAATATTCGTTTGAGTTTTAGACGTTCAAGTTTTTTCTTAAATAAGATACTATTAGAGTTACGCGGTCATTCGAGTTCATTCGAGATATAAAAAAAAACTACCATTCGACCTTTGATAAAGCAGCCCCTTCATGTATAGCTATTTTCCAAATCTGCCCAACACGTTATTGAATAGTTAGGGAGTTATTTATCAAAGTCCGAATTCATCTCAATATTTTCTGCTACAAACTCCGATCAAATCCGCTCTGGTTTTTGCCCACTTATTTATTATTACATTTTCCCAAAAAAATTGGTTTGTGGGAAAAAAATCAGATTTTTCAGATATTTTATCAGATTTTCACAAATTTTTGGGATTTTTCACCCGAAAACTTAGGGGTTTTGCACAGAACCCAGCGCACATCAAAAAATCATTGGGACTTCTCCCATTGACTTATATGCAACCTCGACAGGTCTGATTTTCAGATCTGGACTTTTCCATCCTCAGGGGTTTACTAAATTCTGAAAAATTTGCGATTTTTTAAAAGTCTGATTCTATTTAAAAAAAAGCACAATGTCAGGGACAAAGGACAATGTCAGCCCTCACATTTATTAACAAATAGTTTTATCTTAATTAATATGAAATTTTACTAGAGCTCAGCTATGTTATGTACAGAATGGAGCCAAAGAACCGAAATGGAGATTGCACAATAATGTGGGGTACATTTTCCCCCATGCATCAAGGCTTTCAAGCTTTGTATGATCAGGCTGCATTTCCACCAAGTTGCATGAATATAATGAGAGGTATGACATTCCCGTATGTAACACGGACATCTATTGACCAAAGATTTTTTATTTCCAATGGCTTTGATCAGTCTCTAATGAATGAGAAAGTATTACATACCTTATTCCAAAGAGAGAGCGAGAGATTTACTACTGATGAAAGAAACCCATATAGGAAAAACAAAGTCTGACCCAGATTTAACTCTACGATCTAATACTTTAAAGGGGCTTTATGTTACTAATTCAGTGTAAAAAAACTAGGGTAATAGGCTGTGCAAAATAAAACATGTTTCTAATATAGTTAGTTAGGCAAAAATGTAATTTGTAAAGGCTGGAGTGACTGGATGTCTAAAGTAATAGGCAGAACACTACTTCCTGCTTTTTTTTAGAGTCAGTGACTTTAAGAGGGGCCACATGGGACATAACTGTCCAGTGAGTTTGCTTTTGAATCTGACCTGTGTGCTAGGAATCAGTAGCAAACAGTTATGACCCATGTGGCTTCCCGTCAAGTCACTGATTGGTTACTGCCTGGTAACCAATCACTGGAAACCAAGAGAGCTGCAAAGCAGGAAGTAGTGTTCTGGCTATTGTAGCTATGCTTTATAGATACTGAAGATACCTGTAGACCCTATCATAATTCTACCTAAAGTGCATTGAGTCCTTAAAGGGGAACTCGGGCTTCCAAACCAATATTTTATAAAAAAGTCCACATAACACAGAAACCCCTAATATACCCATCACAGTTACCTGTTACTTCAAAAAGTATGACTAAATGCCATTTTCTATGCTGAAATCCAGCTGTATAACAGTTCTTCTCTTTCTGCATCATTTGAAATCCTGGCAGGGAAGGAGGGACTAAACACTGATGTTACAAATTGTAACAACTTCTCCACAGCTTACAGACAGCATGCAGGAACTACATAACCCACAATGCATTGCACTGTGATGTTTCCTTATTGAAATCACATGTGCAGGGAATTGTGGGGTTTGGAGGATGCAGGCTGAGGACAGATGGCTGTTGATACAAAGCAACAGTAGTCAGTCAGCTCAGCAAAGTAGTCAGACAGATCAGCAGGAGAGCAGGGGGCTAGGCTTAGGGAACTGTTCAAAACCATTAAAAACAGGGCCAGGCCAAGGGGTAGGCAGAGTAGGCACGTGTATTGGACGCAAAGCTGGGGGCACCTACCTCCTTTATCGCCTACCCCCAGTTTGATCCCCTCTCTGGCCGACCATACACTTTCTACTTCCTTTATCGCTCCTGTGAATGCACAGGAATGCAAGGTCGCACATGCGCACGCGAGTGCCAATACGCACATGCGCAGGAGCGCTAGGCTGGTGCCACAACAGGCCCGGCCCTGATTAAAAAGCATAAAAAAATCTGCATATTTTTAATTGCTATATATTTCAAAGTTGCTTGAAATTATGTTTACTTTTCAAAAAGCTTAAGTTATAAGATTAGTCGCCTAGTGACAAATCACTTCTTCTTCGGGCGACTAATGTCCTCAAAATACCTTCCCGCCAGCCAGAATCTAAATCGCTGGTGGGATGGCACTCAGAACACTTCGTTTTCCAAAGTGCCTTCGGGAAATAAGTCGCCCGAAGAAGAGGCGATTTGTCGCCGGGTGACTAAATCTCTCCGAATCTCCACGTGTGTCTCTGCCCTTAAGCAGCTCAAAGTAAAATCCCAGTGCCCCACAATTAATATTCTGCTATTGAAAGAATATCGTCAGCTGACTGTATCCTGTGAAACTATTATATTTGACCTAATAATTTCATTAAACGACTGTGCCGAGCCTGACTAAGTAGGACAGAGGGATGAAAGTTTTCTAGTATTCTTTTTAACTGGAGAAGATGTTACCATTTTATTTTAAGATTAGTTTCTTAAAAGAACAGTCCACCCGATTATCTATTGGATAGGCTGGAGGCTTGTGCTAAACATACGTTTTGTGCTGTGTTTTAATCACAAAAAAATCTTTGTTTTTTTATTATTTCATGAGCTAAACAGGGAGATTATCTGCATGCTTGGTCCTTGTGAGGCAGATATTTGGATCACCAGTTCAGGGATAAGCCCTTTGTGTAGGCGGGTTTTCTAAATGTCTTGGAAGGACCAAATATGGAGTATCTTAATTTTCCTTGTTTGTCCCTTTTAGCTCAAGAAATAACAACAGCAGTGTTGCATCATCAATATGTTCAACACAAGCACTTTTAATTACACTCTTGTTCAATGAAAATGTGGCTAAATTTTCATATTTTATATAGTGAACTTATTGCACCAGGCTAAAGTTTCAGCTTCTCAAAAGCAGCAATGATCCAGGACTTCAAACTTGTCACAGGGGGTCACCATCTTGGAAAGTGTCTGTGACACTCACATGCTCAGTGGGCTCTGATTGGCTGTTGAGAAGCTAAGCTTAGGAGGGTCAGTTTCTTATTCGCCAAACCACTGAAATTAAAAAAGAATTCTTAAAAGTGCTCCCCCTCCTGCTGTCATTGAGAGAAGACATGGAGGTGAGCAGTGTTGGACTGGGTGGCCCGGGGCCACCGGGGCTGCTGTCCCAGGGCCCCCCTCCGGTCTCCCTTGCTGAGTCTGCGCCGATATGCGCGGGAGCGCTGTGTGTGTGCGCACAACTTTTTACAGCAAGAGGAAGCTTCCGAATTTCCCAAAAGAGCCAGGGGCCCACCAGGTTTTTTCCCGGTGTCCCGCTGGCCCAGTCTGACCCTGGAGGCGAGTGCTTGCTGTTGACAAAAGGCTTAAAGGAGAACTAAACCCTAAAAATGAATATGGCTAAAAATGGCATATTTTATATAGTGAACTTATTGCACGAGGCTAAAGTTTCAGCTTGTCAATAGCAGCAATGATCCAGGACTTCAAACTTGTCACAGGGGGTCACCATCTTGGAAAGTGTCTGTGACACTCACATGCTCAGTGGGCTCTGATTGGCTGTTGAGAAGCTAAGCTTAGGGATCGTCACTAATTATCCAGCAGAAAATGAGCTTCCCCTGTAATATAAGCTGATGCTACAGGTTTGCTGATTATTAAATTCTGATGCTAATTGCACTGGTTTCTGTGCTGCCATGTAGTAATTATCTGTATTAATTACTAATCAGCCTTATATTGTGACATTTCTATTCTATGTGTACTGTATATTGTGAGTGGGTCCCTAACAGGATTGCCAGGTCTAATTTAAAAATCCAGCCCAAAACTAGCCAAAAGGGACATCAATAGTAGCCCAAAAATAGCACAATATGTGCAGTGAAAAAAAAAAGTCTAAAAAAATAAATGAATTTATGTGAAAATACGCCTTTTTCAAATTTTTGCTGATTTACTGAATTTTCTATGAAGTAAAGTGGGACAGATTCACCCGTCACCAGGGGTGTAACTACAGAGGGGGGCCCAGGACAGATAGGTGCCCCATAAGGCCTAATACATATACAATTTCAATAAATATTGGTATAACTGGTCAACCTCTAGATATTTTGGTGGCCAGCAGATTTTTGCCCCAAAATTGTCTGAAATTGAGAAAAGTCACCAGAAAACACGAGAATGCTTAAGAGGGACGGGAGTCTTGGGTAATGAACCAAAAATCTGGTAACTCCCACAACTCAGTCCCATTGCATGCTGGGTATTGTAGTCTTACATTAAACTTGGCAGTCGGCAGATTGTTAAACAAAAACTACATTACCCAACATGCAATGGGAGACACAGGTTTGGCACATAAGGGCAACAAAAAACTTTGACTGGTTTCCAAAGTACAAACCAGCCAAAGGCCCAAAAAGTAGCCCAATCCCTAATGTACTTTCCAAACCCGTCTGGCCTTTAAATTAGTTGCCCAATTTGGCTGGAAACCTGCCAACCTGGCAACCCTGGTCCCTAAACTCAGTAAGTAGGGTTGCACTTGATCCAGGATTCGGTTCGGGATTTGGCCAGGATTTGACCTTTTTTAGCAGGATTCAGATTCGGCTGAATCCTTCTACCCGGCCGATCCGAATCTGAATCCTAATTTGCATATGCATTTATGGGTGGAAATGTAAATTGTGTGACTTTTTTTTTAAAAAAAACAGTAACTAAAAAATGTTTTTCCCACCACTAATTTGCATATGCAAATTAGGATTCTGATTCGGTTCGGTATTTGGTCAAATCTTTCACGAAGAATTTGGGGGTTCGGCCGAATCCAAAATAGTGGATTCGGTGCATCCCTATCAGTAAGTGACAGCAGCACAGAGCATGTGCAGTGAATCAGCAGAAAAGAAGATGGGGAGCTACTGGGGCATCTTTGGAGACACAGATCTTTACTGCTAAAGGGCTGTGGTTGCCTTGGGCTGGTACAGAAGCACAAAACATCATGTACAACATTTCTAGCTACTTCTTTAGTTAAGCTTTAGTTCTCCTTTAAGGCCTTGGGTACATGAGTTTTATAGTCCAGCTACCTTCCATATTTCATTTTTTTTGTCAGACTGAAATATTAGTAATCTACTTCAGTGGAGTCCTGGCACAGGTCACATGATCCCATTGCACCAGTCAGAATAAGGTCACAGAGTCTTGATATTGGTAAAGTAAAGTATACACCTGTGCCGCACCACCTGCCCAGTACTCTCAAGGCACAAAAAATCCGGACAGGTGTCTGGCGTGAGTTTAAATGCTCCTGTGTCTGAAATCCGAGGCTCTGGCACCCGGACTGGTGTGCTGTGGCTACTTATTAAAGGGGAACTCCACCCAAAACCTGATTTTGCATGTTGGAAAAGAAGCTTAGAATTATTGTCTTTAAACAGACCTACGCAGAATTGCAGGGTGTTATATTTTATAAATATATTTTTTATTATGCAATTTCTTCTGCTACTCTTTAAAAGAGTTGTTCGCCTTCAAACAACTAGTTGTTTTCAGATAGATCACCAGAAATTGACTTTTTCCAATTGCTTTCTATTTTCTATGTGTCACCGTTTTTCTAATATTGAAGTGTAAAGCGGCATTTCTCACCTTCAAAAGCAGCTCTGGGAGGGGAGGTCGCCGACCCTGTAACCTGTTCTAAATGGATACATTTAAGGGCAGATTTATCAAAGGTTGAGGTGAATTTTCGAATGAAAAAAATTTGAATTTCGAGCTATTTTTTGTGTACTTCCACTAGGGAATAGTCCAAATTCGATTCAAATTTGAAAAAAAATTCTAAAATTCAAATTTCTAAATTTATCATTTGCCATCTAAAACCTGCCGAATTGCTGTTTTAGCCTATGGGGGACCTCCTAGAAACTATTTGAAGTCAATTGGTGGACTTTGAAAAATCGAAGTCTTTTTTGGGAAAAACTTTGAATCGAATTTGATCAAATGCACTATTCCTATTTCGTATTCATACGAATATGGACCTATCCTATTAGATCAAAAACGGACCTATTCGACCAAAAAAAACCTTAACTTCAGTTGGTCTTTTTGAATTCTAATTTTTAAGTAAATTCAATTTGAAATTTCACCCTTGATAACTATGCCCCTTAGTTGATACATTTCTTATCTTTGTCCCTGCTGAGCAGAATCTCTGGTTTTCATTACAGGCAACTGTTAGACTTGATACAATAGTTGCTCCAGAGAAGCTCCTGAGAAATGTATCAACTAAGGGTCAAATTTCGAATTGAAAAAACTTCGAACTTCGAAAAGACCAACTGAAATTAAGTCGAAGTTTTTTTTTTGTCGAATAGGTCCGTATTCGTACGAATCAAAGGAATAGTGCATTTGATCAAATTCAATTTGAAGTTTTTCCCCAAAAAAACTTAGATTTTTCAAAGTCCACCAATTGACTCCAAATGGGTTCTAGTAGGTTCCCCATAGGCTAAAACAGCAATTCGGCAGGTTTTAGATGGCGAATGGTCGAAGTCGAATTTTTAAAGAGACAGCACATGATAAATTTCGATATTCAAATTTTTTCATTTTTTTCAAATTCGAATCGAAGTACACAAAAAATAGCTTGAAATTCACCCTTCAGTGATGTTCAACGTGTGGCTCCGGCTTTTGCTGAACTACAACTCTCAGGTTGAACATCGCTGCACTTTAAAAACCCATTGGCAGAAATGAAGATATACGGACTTATTTCATACGTTTATCTTATTTCTAGGGATGTACCGAATCCACTTTTTTGGATTCGGCCGAACCCCCGAATCCTTCACGAAGGATTCGGCCGAATACCGAACCGAATCCGAACCCTATTTTGCATATGCAAATTAGGGGTGGGAAGGGGAAAACATTTTTTACTTCCTTGTTTTCTGACAAAAAGTCACGCAATTTCCCTCCCTGCCCCTAATTTGCATATGCAAATTCGGATTCGGTTCGGCCAGGCAGAAGGATTCGGCCGAATCCGAATCCTGCTGAAAAAGGCCGAATCCCGAACCGAATCCTGGATTCGGTGCATCCCTACTTATTTCCTTCCCGCATTTGTACTGTGTGATGCACTTAACTCTTCCTTGTAAATAATATTTTTGTTTTTGTTTATTTCAGTGTATGGTGCGGCACAGATCAGCTCCTTTCTTTGCCAGTCGTTCAACAGAGACCCAAGTAAGTACCGTATAAATGTTGCATTTATTTATTGCAAAGCTATTGGAATATCAAGAGAAGGCTTATTTGCCTTTACTAGGCTGAGCACATCATATTCATATCCAACATTGGTCTCTATTTCTGCCACCAGGGATAACAGGAAAATTTAATGTTTGTGATCCTGGGCCAATTTCAAACTACAGAAGGGCTGGACTTGTAAAAACAAGGGTCACATGACTAAGTTTGACCAATTGATATAAAAAGATTCCACTTCATTAAGCCACATTCATTTTGTCTTTATATAATAGGGACATTTAACCTTGTGCTGTCAAGAAAAGTAGGAGGAGTTAGAGGGCCAGCGTATGAACTATGTGGTCCCTGGAAGGCACTTTTACTTAGATCCTATGGAGGAGGTTGGCTTGTCAGGGCATGATATAAATATCACATATGGTACAGGTATGAGATCTGTTATCCGGAAACCTGTTATCCGGAAACCTGTTATCCAGAAAGCTCCGAATTACAGACAGGCCGTCTTCCATAGACTGCATTTTATCCAAATTTTTTAAAAATGATTTCCTTTTTCTGTGTAATAATAAAACAGTAGCTTGTACTTGATCCCAACTAAGATATAATTAATCCTTATTGGAAGCAAAACCAGCCTATTGGGTTTATGTAATATTTTAAGTTTACGTGATTTTCTAATAGACTGAAGGTGGGAGGTACTGGTACAGTATGGGTAAAAGATAATTGTGTGCTTTTCTATTTCAATTTGGCCTGACTGCCCCCAGGAATGTACAAAGAAAACATATAAAGTGGCACTGTAGAAGCAAAATATACAGATTCAGTATAATATAATGTAATGATAACTTATGTCAGAGCCGTTGCCCTACAACTCTCAGCAGGGATACTGGGATTGGTTGTTCAGCAGCTGCAGGGAGGCAAGTTGGACGTCCCCAATTTAAAGGAACAGTAACACTGTAAAATGATAGTGTTTTAAAGGAGAAGGAAAGCTGCAGAGGCATTTTATTGCCAATAGATTAGCCACAATAGTGCAAGCTATAACACTATATTTATTCTGTAGAATGCCTTATTCTTTACCATACCTGAGTAAAAAGCTCTATCTGTTTGTTTAGGATAGCAGCTGCAGTATTAGCTTGGTGTGAGATCACTTCCTGTCTGAGTCTCTCCCTGCTCACTTATAGCTCTGGGCTCAGATTACAGCAGAGAAGGGAGGGGGGAGAGGGAGAGAGAAGCAAACTGAGCATGCTCAAGCCCAAGCCCTGGAGGTTTATGCTGAAAACAGGAAGTCTGACAAAGGACTCAGAGCAGCATTACTTTAAGGGTTTACTGGTATATTTAGGTGAGCCTTTCTGATGAAGCTTACTTAGTTTTAACCTTTCCTTCTCCTTTAATGTGATGACAATATCATGTAGTGTCGCCCTGCACTGGTAAAACTGATGTGTTTGCTTCAGAAACACTACTATAGTTCATATAAACAAGCTGCTGTGGAGCAATGGGGGAAATTGAAAAAAATCTATATGACACAGGTTAAAAACAGATAACACCATTATGTTCTACAGAGCTTATCTGCTGTGTAACCTGAGTCTTTTCTCTTTTGAATGGCTGCCCCCATTGCTACACAGCAGCTTATTTATATAAACTATAGTAGTGTTTCTGAAACAAACACATCAGTTTTACCAGTGCAGGGCAACACTACATTATATTTGTATTACTTTAAAATACTTTAATTTTTTGTTGCTACTGTTCCATTAAATGGTGTTTTTTTCCCTCAGGTTCGATACTTGGAGGCAAATTTACTTATGGTCGAATATCGAAAGTTAATTAACCCTCGATATTCGACTGTCGAAGTTAAATCCTTCGACTTCGATATTCAAAGTCGAAGGATTTAGCGCTATTCGTTCGATCGAACAATTAAATCCTTCGAATCGTTCGATTCGAAGGATTTTAATCCATCGATCGAACGATTTTTGTTTGACCAAAACTTCGGTAGCTTTTAGGTGGCGAACTAGGGGGTCGGAGTTTTTTTTTTAAAGAGACAGTACTTCGACTATCGTATGGTCGAATAGTCGACCGATTTTTAGTTTGAATCGTTTGAGACGTAGTCGAAGGTCGAAGTTTTTTTTCCCCTCTATTCCTTCACTCGAGCTAAGTAAATGGGCCCCCTAGTGTCCTTGCATCACCCTGGGTTCCCACTTTGCAAATTCGGCCTTGGCTGTCCTGTTATTGGTCTCTGCGCCCCCCTAGGGAAATGTATCCGCTTAGATTGTGTATTGCATCTACTGTGTGCTTCGATCTGCAGAAATGTGCAGCTGAGATCACTTGTATGTACGATAAACACAATCCCATCCTTATCCTTTATTTTCCATCTGGTTATCCTCCTCCCACTACCAGCCAACATCTCATAACCACCCTCCCGACTGCTTTGTTAGTGGACTATCCAGACAAGCCCAGCATAGAAGGGGTTAAAGCCAGCATGAGTCAGGGAGTGTTGGGAGAGGTGCCAGGCTTCAGCGTTGCCAGGGAGCTGCTTCCCCTGACAGACTGACACACCAGCCGCTGGCATGAGAGGGGGAGGGGAGACAAAATGGAGACAGAGCTGAAGATCACCAGTGTTCTATGGATCATACAGAACCACTGCACATTTATTATGGTGCATACACAAGAATCTTTAACTCTTTCCCCTTCAGTACTGTCTTAAAGAAAACAAGAGAGAGGTGGTGAGTCTTTGTACATGATTATATTGCAGAGGACAGGCGTTGGAAAGAACATGCATTCTGGTAAAAAATACGTTTTTTATTTCAGCAGTAAAGTTAACACATCAAAGATGACTGTGATAGTTATATCAAATCTGCTGGCCTTTAAAGGAGAACTAAAGCTTAACTAAAGAAGTAGCTAGAAATGTTGTACATTATGTTTTGTGCTTCTGTACCAGCCCAAGGCAACCACAGCCCTTTAGCAGTAAAGATCTGTGTCTCCAAAGATGCCCCAGTAGCTCCCCATCTTCTTTTCTGCTGATTCACTGCACATGCACTGTGCTGCTGTCACTTACTGAGCTTAGGGACCCACTCACAATATACAGTACACATAGAATAGAAATGTCACAATATAAGGCTGATTAGTAATTAATACAGATAATTACTACATGGCAGCACAGAAACCAGTGCAATTAGCATCAGAATTTAATAATCAGCAAACCTGTAGCATCAGCTTATATTACAGGGGAAGCTCATTTTCTGCTGGATAATTAGTGACGATCCCTAATCTTAGCTTCTCAACAGCCAATCAGAGCCCACTGAGCATGTGAGTGTCACAGACACTTTCCAAGATGGTGACCCCCTGTGACAAGTTTGAAGTCCTGGATCATTGCTGCTATTGACAAGCTGAAACTTTAGCCTCGTGCAATAAGTTCACTATATAAAATATGCCATTTTTAGCCATATTCATTTTTAGGGTTTAGTTCTCCTTTAAGCCTTTTGTCAACAGCAAGCACTCGCCTCCAGGGTCAGACTGGGCCAGCGGGACACCGGGAAAAAACCTGGTGGGCCCCTGGCTCTTTTGGGAAATTCGGAAGCTTCCTCTTGCTGTAAAAAGTTGTGCGCACACACACAGCGCTCCCGCGCATATCGGCGCAGACTCAGCAAGGGAGACCGGAGGGGGGCCCTGGGACAGCAGCCCCGGTGGCCCCGGGCCACCCAGTCCAACACTGCTCACCTCCATGTCTTCTCTCAATGACAGCAGGAGGGGGAGCACTTTTAAGAATTCTTTTTTAATTTCAGTGGTTTGGCGAATAAGAAACTGACCCTCCAAGGCCATAAAGGCCAGTAACACAAATGTTTCTATATATCTGTAACCTTGTTATGAGCTAAGGGGGCCCAGTCTGAAGGCCAGTTAGGGGGAGATTTGGGGTGAGTGCTTATTTGTACCCTGGGTACCCCTGGAACTATAGGAGGGTGACTGTTACCCCAATGTTTCTATATATCTGTAACCTTGTTATGAGCTAAGGGGGCTCAGTCTAAAGGCCAATTAGGTTGAGATTTGGGATGAGAGATTGGTTTCTGCCCTGGTTACCCCTAGAGAGACTGTTACATGAATGTTTCTATATGCAGGATCTGCAACCTTGCTATGATGACTGAGTAAAGGTTAAGATTTAGGATGAGCACATTTTTTTCTGCCACGGGAACCCCTGAAAAATATAGCAGGGTGCTACAACCACGTTTTCATGCATCTTGTCCTGAGCAAATCAAACCCTTCCATAACATGTACAGAAGTGTTGCTGATTATATTTAGCGCAGCCTGGAGCTTTGATGGTAACTTTAGTATTAAAGGGCTTGTTCACCTTTCAGATAACTGTTAGTATGATGTAGAGAGTGATATTCTGAGACAATTTGCAAATGGTTTTCATTTTTTATTATTTAAAGGAGAATTCAACCAGTAGTTTAAAAAAACCCTCCTCCCCCCTACCCTTGGTAGACCCCTCTCCCCCAGCCTACCTCCCCCCTTGGCAAATGCCCCTAATTTTTTACTCACCCCTCTGTGCAGATTCTGGCCTCGGAATTCACGGCAGCCATCTTCTTCTTCTCCGGTAATCTTCCTGTCTTGACGGCATTTTCGGCGCATGTGCAGTTGGAGTAAATTTCCGGTCCAACTTTCGGCGCAGTGGTTTGGGACCTGAAATTTACTCCAACTGCATATGCGCCGAAACTTCAGAAAAAAAACAAAGAAAGAAGATGGCTGCCGTGAACTCTGAGGCCAGAATCTGTTTAGAGCTGGTGAGTAAAAAATTAGGGGCATTTGCCTGGGAGGGCAGGTAGGCTGGGGGAAGGGGGGTCTACCCAGGGAAGGGGGAGGGTTTTTTTTTATTACAGGTTTAATTTTCCTTAAAGGTTTTTGTGTTATATAGCTTTTTATTCAGCAGCTCTGCAATTTGCATTTTAAGCAATCTGGTAACTAGGGTTCCAATTACCCTAGCAACCATGCATTGATTTGAATAAGAGACTGCAATATGAATAGGAGAGAGTCTGGACAGAAGGATCAGTAATAAAAAGTAGCAATAACAATACATTTGTTGCCTTACAGAGCATTTGCTTTTTAGAAGGGGTCAGCGACTCCCATTTGAAAGCTGCAGAGAAAAACTATAAAACCATAAGTTATTAGTTGCTTTGAATTGGCCATTCTATAACATACTAAAAGTTACTTTAAAGGTGAACCACCCCTTTAAACAGCTTTCCTAAAGACTGGATTTGGCCATGATTCAGCCTTTCTCAGCAGGATTCGGATACGGACGAATCCTTGTGCCTGGACGAACCGAATCCGAATTTGTATATGTAAATTAGGGTTGGAAAGGAAATCACGTGACTTTTCGTCGCAAAATAAGGAAGTAAAAATTTGGATTTGGTTCAGTATTCGGACGAATCTTTTGCGAAAGATTAGGGGATTCGTCCGAATCCTAAATATTGGATTTGCTGCATCCTTATTACTAATGCACTATTAGTTTGCTTAATAATACATATATTATATTTGGAATACCCAGTTTGAGCTTTTGTAGCACTGCAGTCTGCATTATTGTTATTATTATTATCATTAACATGTATTTATATTGCATTCTTCTAGACGTATTAAGTGTGGATGTCATTTTATTGCCAAGGCCTGTTGTATAAGAATCAGCATTCAACCTTTCCTGCATCACCTCATTAGATCTGCATTGTGCCTGTGTTTAGAATTATAGACACATTAGCTAATGCGCCCTCAGTCTAACACCTCCGATATTTAGGTGCAATAAGGGAAGACATGCGAATTGCACTTTTTTAAAATTTCTTTTTACGTCTGAATTGCATTACGGTCGCACGCACACGCTAATTAGGTGATGTCCTTAAAGGGGAACTATCACGAAAATGAAAATTTAATACAGTATAAGCTTCAGCATACTGAAATGAGACACCTTCTAAATACAATCAATTAAATATTCTGGGCTGTTTCTGAAATAATCAAGTTTATCTTCACTATCCCTCTCTCAGCATCTGTTTCTCTTTATTCTGTCTTCATGCAGCAGTTGATGTCAGATATTCATTGACAGTTAGATCCAATATATCTTATAGGGGGGCTCCTTTTGCCTAGAAGATGTATTAGAGCTCACTCTATTAAACTCACCAGACATTATGTCTCTCTACATGCAGGATTTGTGCAAAAGGCAGTTATTTTGTTAGATTTTATTTCTACTGGAATCAGTTACAGTATTTAAGTGAGCTCTAATACATAAGCCCCCCTATAAGATATATTGGATTTAACTGTCAATGAATATCTGACACCCAACTGCTGCATGAAGACAGAATAAAGAGAAACAGATGCTGAGAGAGGAATAGTGAACATAAACTTGATTATTTCAGAAACGGTACAGAATATTTAATTGATTGTATTTAGAAAGTGTATTATTTCAGTATGATGAAGCTTATATTAAAGGGGAACGCCACAAAACATAACTTGAGCTTTTTGAAAAGTAAACATAATTTCAAGCAACTTTGCAATATACATCAGTTAAAAAATATGCAGACTTTTCATGATTTTTAATGGTTTGGAACAGTTCCCTAAGCCTAGCCCCCTGCTCTCCTGCTGATCTGTCTGACTACTTTGCTGAGCTGACTGACTACTGTTACTTTATATCAACAGCCACCTGTCCTCAGCCTGCATCCTCCAAACCCCACAATTCCCTGCACATGTGATTTCAATAAGGAAACATCACTGCAATGCATTGTGGGTTATGTATTTCCTGCATGCTGTCTGTAAGCTGTGGATACCTTGATACAATTTGTAACATCAGTGTTTAGTCCCTCCTTCCCTGCCAGGATTTCAAATGATGCAGAAAGAGAAGTAATATTAAAACAGCTGGATGTCAGCATAGAAAATGGCATTTATTCATACTTTTGAAGAAAAAGGCAACTGTGATGGGTATATAATGGATTTCTGTGTCATGTGGGCCTCTTTATCAAATTTGGGTTTGGAAGGCGAAGTTCCCCTTTAAATCTGCATTTTCGTGATAGTTCCACTTTAAGAAGATTTTGTAGACAGATCTCTGCAGAGACAAAGGAATGATGGGTTTTCTTGCTGGAAAGCGAGGTGTAAAGCCACACATTCTAAGTTATGGAGTCTTTCATGGATTTCTGACAGTTGCCAGTTTTGGAGAATTGCCTGTTTTTTGCTAATCTGCCGGTAAACTCTCTCAACATATTAGGCTATAACAAAAAAGACTCCTATTGCAGAATAGCAATGCAGGTATTGTGCAGAACAGAATGTGTGGCGGATTTAGATAGCAGAGGCTCTTTCACTGTGATATTCCATTTGTATCATAAATTGTATAGGATATATACAGGTATGGGACCTGTTATCCAGAATGCTCGGGACCTGGGGTTTTCCGGATAATGGATCTTTCCATAGTTTAGATCTTCATGCATTAAGTCAACTAGAAAATCATATAAACACTAAATAAACCCAATAGGCTGATTTTGCTTCCAATAAGGATTAATTATATCTTAGTTGGGATCAAGTACAAGCTACTGTTTTATTATTACACAGAAAAGGGTAATTATTTAAAAAAAATTTGGATTATTTGGATAAAATGGAGTTTATGGGAGACAACCTTTCCGTTATTCGGAGCTTTCTAGATAACAGGTTTCTGGATACCCTGTATACATTTCTGTAATGATTATGGCAAATCATAGGAGCAGAACCGCGTATGTGCGGCATCTCGCGGGCGCCAGCCTGGTATCCTGGCATCAGACGCAGTGCTGCGTGTTGTGAATTAATGAGAGAAGGAAGGGGGAGGAAAGTAAAGGCAGAGAGACAAGTAATAGGGGTGGGGGGTGCGAGAGAAATGTAAAAAAGAGGGGAAAAAAACGAAAGGCGTGAGAGGGTATGTGCGAGCCGTAGCGCTATGTAACACTGGCACAATAGAGATAAAGATAAATAAGTGAAGGGCAGAAATGGAGTCTGAACAAAGCAATAAATATGAAAGAGAGAGAAGTGTGAGACGGAGAGGTGCGACAAACTAAAGAAATAGAGGTGTGAGAAGAGACTAGACAGACTGGGGGGGGCTGGCGAGGAAGTGTTACAGCGAACGAAGGAGGGAGACACAAAGGAGGAGAGAGAGCTGGGCATGTGCCCAATATATAGTGGAGTGTCTCTGGGTAACGCAAGTCCCATAGCAACAGAGAGAAGGATGAGCATTAAGGCTCTCAATCACTGCCCTGTGCCACCTCTATCTGCCATATTCTCCTCTGTATACACTCCTCTGTATACTCTCCTCTGTATACTCTCCTCTGTATACTCTCCTCTGTATACACTCCTCTGTATACTCTCCTCTGTATACTCTCCTCTGTATACACTCCTCTGTATACCCTCCTCTGTATACTCTCCTCTGTATACACTCCTCTGTAAACCCTCCTCTGTATACTCTCCTCTGTATACACTCCTCTGTATACACTCCTCTGTATGCACTCTTCTGTATACCCTCTTCTGTATACACTCCTCTGTATACCCTCTTCTGTATACACTCCTCTGTATACCCTCTTCTGTATACACTCCTCTGTATACACTCTTCTGTATACCCTCCTCTGTATACTCTCCTCTGTATACACTCCTCTGTATACTCTCCTCTGTATACTCTCCTCTGTATACTCTCCTCTGTATACTCTCCTCTGTATACACTCCTCTGTATACTCTCCTCTGTATACTCTCCTCTGTATACACTCCTCTGTATACCCTCCTCTGAATACTCTCCTCTGTATACACTCCTTTGTATACTCTCCTCTGTATACACTCCTCTGTAAACCCTCCTCTGTATACTCTCCTCTGTATACACTCCTCTGTAAACCCTCCTCTGTATACTCTCCTCTGTATACACTCCTCTGTATACTCTCCTCTGTATACACTCCTCTGTATACTCTCCTCTGTATACACTCCTCTGTAAACCCTCCTCTGTATACTCTCCTCTGTATACCCTCCTCTGTATACACTCCTCTGTATACACTCCTCTGTATGCACTCTTCTGTATACCCTCTTCTGTATACACTCCTCTGTATACCCTCCTCTGTATACACTCCTCTGTATACACTCTTCTATATACCCTCCTCTGTATACACTCCTCTGTATACCCTCCTCTGTATACTCTCCTATGTATTACACTCCTCTGTATACACTCCTCTGTATTACACTCCTCTGTATAGCCTCCTCTGTATACTCTCCTCTGTATATACTTCTCTGTATACTCTCCTCTGTAGACACTCCTCTGTATACCCTCCTCTGTATATCCTCCTCTGTATACCCTCCTCTGTATTCCCTCCTCTGTATACACTCCTCTGTCTCTTCCAGGTGTTCGTTGGAATATTGCTTTCTTTCTGTTTCATCTGCCTCTTGTTCTCATGCAGGCAATTAGAAATACAATAGAAATATATGTCTTGTTGCTCAGGTGCAGAGCAGCAGAGAGTAGGACGTAACGATGTAGTAGTACTTATGCCTAGCTTAAATAGGATAGTTCTCCTTTAGCAAGCACTTACTAGAGCTGATCTAAATTGGCAACAAAATGCTTGCAAGCCAGAAAAACAAACCCGATATTAGTAGTGATGGGCGATTTTGCGCCGTTTCGATGCGCCGAAAAATTCGCGAAACGGCACCGGCGTCTCGTTTTTGACGCCTGTTTTTGACGCCGGCGCCCGTTTTTGACGTCAAATTTTTTCCATGAATTTTCGCGGACGTTTCGCGAATTTATTCGCTGGCGGCGAATTGCGCAAATTCGCCGCGAATTTGCGCCTGGCGGATAAATTCGCCCATCACTAGATATTAGGTCTTCTGTTTCTGAAAGTAACACCAGCGATTTCAAGGACTTTATTGAACATGGGGATCTGGTTAATGTTGGTGCTAAAACATTTGCAGCCTTAAAGGGGGAACTTCACAAAAACATAACTTGAGCTTTTCGAAAAGTAAACATAATTTCAAGCAACTTTGCAATATACATCAATTAAAAAATATGCAGACTTCTCATGATTTTTAATGGTTCCCTAAGCCTAGCCCCCTGCTCTGCTGCTGATCTGTCTGACTACTTTGCTGAGCTGACTGACTACTGTTACTTTATATCAGCAGCCATCTGTCCTTAGACTGCATCCACCAAACCCCACAATTCCCTGCACATGTGATTTCAATAAGGAAAGGAACATCACAGTGCAATGCATTGTGGGTTATGTAGTTCCTGCATGCTGTCTGTAAGCTATGGAAGCCGGAGTACCCCTTTAAAGGATGTTGAGTTAAAGTCACTTTCAATGGACTTTAGTAAACTCTGTCATGGCACTAAATATTCGGCACCACTGCAGTTTAGCGTCATTTTACCAGTTTTAATGAAGGTAGTTAAGACATGTGCTTACTCCCGCTTGCCTGGTTTTCAACACTGTTCAGCACAATGCATTATTCATACGCATCCACATTTCAAGGGCTTGTTTGGTAACTTTATCTAAGGGTAATGAAAGTAATGTTGCCTCTGCGTGGTAGTAAACAATCAGACTTTCTCAGTTACAAGCTCTGGTATATTCTTGCAGGTGACAGTTTGTATCGGGTGTCAGTGGAATGCATAGATCTGTCTGTGGTTCAGTCTGACCTTCAGAAGCCTTTTTCTCTCTATGACACGGGGATGTTGTTGAAATTCTTGGATTTAAAAAAAAATATTTTTAGCATTTCTGAGCATATTTAATATATTTAGAATTAAAATGGGTCAGTGAGGTAAGTCTCATTTAAAGCATGGGAGTCTGCAGGAACGTTTCTTGGGGTAGATAACGTTTCATAAGCAAGTTCATGTTCAGAAAATTATGGATCAGCCGGTTTCTACCCTTTCCCTACCCCCATTCTCTTCTTCCCACCCTGCATGATTCTCTCCCATTGTGACATCAAATCATTACCTAAGTAAACAAACAGATGTGCTAAAATTCCATTGTGCCCAGGGCTACTTCTTCCCCCATGCATGGTCATAGTTCTATAGGAACTCTGTCATAAAGATTCTGAACTTGTGTAGATCATAAAATTGGAGGTAGAAGAAGCTGTCGGAATGCTGAGAAAACCAATGAAGCATTGTGTTATGTGGGGTGGAAAGTACAACCAAGGGAATATATGGGTGGAGAAAGGCAGGAACGGAAACATTTGGGTGGAGAAAAGAACTCGGACCCGAGGCACATTTATCAAAGGTTGAATCTCAAATTTATGTGATTTTTTTTAACTGTAATAAATTTGAATTCGATTGGGAGGTTATTTAAGAAAAAAATCTAATATCTGAAACTCGAACGAATATCGACGACCCGAAAACCTGAATTGAGTTCGAATCAAATGTCTAATTCCAATAGAGTTTTTTCTCCGGAAAAAACTCGAATGTCAGGAAGGCTAAATAACATTTTCAGATTGTCACTGGACCTATCCCATGGACTTTAACATGAATTTGGCAGGTTTAAAATAGTGAATAGTCGAGTTCAATTATTCCCAGGGTATAGGTTTGATGAATCTCTAAATTTGAATTCAAATTCGAATTTAAATCGAGTTTGGATAATTTGCAATTCGAATTTTAGAGTTTTGACCAAAACATTTTTTGAAAATTTGAATTTATTATTTGACCCTTAATAAATATGCCCCTAAGGGAGGAAGAGAAAATTGGGATGACATGGGGAAGGAAGAAAAAAAAGTGCAAGGAGAGGCAGAATGGGTGCAGTGGGAAAAAAGAGAATAAAATACTGTTTAAAAAAGAAAAAGATAAGCATGGAAAGGTGATGAATATATTCAATGGACATAAACCTATACAGATAAATGTTGATGGAAAACGTAGGACAGAATTAATGGCCTGATAAGGGAAATAAAAGCAGCAGAAAGAAAAACGAAACCACATCTAATGAGCAAGAACAAGGCCATGAGATCCTCATAACAGAACTGTGGCTGCAAAATGAATAAAGCAGGAATGAAATGGGAGCAGTGGGGGTTACAGTGGAAAGGAGGAGGATATGGAGGAAGAGGCTGTGAGATAAGGACAGAGATTTTTTATTTGTGGCAGAGTATGAGGTCAGGAACGAGAAAAACTGATTGAATGCAGGGTGTGTTGACCCAATGATGGACGGGTGACAAAGGAAGAGATGGATTCAAGCCCCATGTCACTGCGTGTATCTGCTGCCTCTATCTGCTCACTTCTCTTCTTTTGTTCATTTCCATTGCGACAAAAAACAGGAGGCGGCAGAAAAGGGAAATATGGGCTACAGAAATGCAAAGCCATCTCCACAGTCATGGCACAGACCTCCAGCCGCAGGAGCCGGGGTATTACAGTTGAATGTGAATTTACAGCTGCATGACACGGGATCCTTTGAGGATTATCCGGCTGTGAAGAATAGGCTGCAGCACTTCTAAGCTCTTCTCATTTAAACGTTGCAGTAAGAGCAACCCCTCCTATAGGCAACTTTTCTCACTCCAGATGTGACAGAATTCCCAGCATCCCTAGCAGGGTTTGCTTTGAGCAATGCAGATTTTACTGAATGTTGCCTCTTTCGCCAGACCTGCCAGCTCAGACCAGGCAAAGTGCAATGGAGTGCATAGATCTTCCTCAATCATCGGTTACTGACTTACTTATCATCTTTTCTGAGTGGAAAAACTCCTAAAAGTCCTAAAAGTCCTAAAAAAATATTTTTGTGTAATCGGTTTCCCCCATACATTTGCTAAGATATGGGAACATTATTTTACAGTGGGCTCATGTGTAGGGCATTAAAACAACTCTATTAACTTTATTAAGGTTCCCTGGCCATGTCTAGTTATCAGTGTCAATGTAATGTATTAAATGCAACATGTAACATGAAGAGGTCCATTCAACTTTAAATTTTCCGCCGTATGCAAATTAGCCTGAGCACATGACCTCTAACGAATTTGTGTTAGGCAGAATTGAACGCTAGCGTATCTTCTCCAGCATCCGTTGGCCAGGACGTAACTTTGCATTTCAGTAAATTAACATTGTCCCAGCGAATTCTCGCCTGGTGAAATGTTGCGATTGGTGCAAAGCCGTCGCTGACTAATTTTCGCCGCTTATTGAATCTACTTCCAAGAATACAATGAGGCAGATTTACTAAAGGGCGATGTGGCTGTCGCCAGTGAAAATTCACTAGAAATCCCATCTGCAGGGACATTGCGTAGAGGACAATTCACTAATGAAGGAGACTGTCGCTAGCGCAATTTTTGTACCCTATCTCCAGGCGAATTTTCACTCAGGCGAACTATGGTTACTCCACAAAGTGTAGGGATGCACTGATTCCAGGATTAGGTTCTGGATTCGGTTTTTTTCAGGAGGATCTAGATTCGGCTGAATCCTTCTTCCCGGCCGAACCAAATCCTAATTTGCATATGCAAATTAGGGACAAGGGGGAAATTACATGACTTTTTGTCACAAAACAAGGAAGTAAAAAATGTTTTCCCCTTCCCACCCCTAATATGCATATGCAAATTAGAATTCGGATTTGGTTCTGTATTCTGCCAAATCTCTTGCGAAGGATTCGGGGGTTCGGCCAAATCCAAAATAGTGAATTTGTTGCATCCCTAATAAAGTGTGAATTTTACAGAACGTTACTTCTTTCCCCACTGTTTCCTTTGCCATCTTAGACCTGGTGAACTGATAAAATGAAGCTACATCCTCCTCAATCTTATGTCAATTACATCATATCCTGTATGTTATTAGAAGTTATTAGAAATGTTAAAAAAAAACCCTGGCGTTTTTTCATATTTTAAAGCGGGATTGCCTTCAAAAGTTCTAACAAATTTTCTGTTTTAACCTTTTTTTAAACATATGAGGGTCATGTCGTATTTCTTTTAGGATGGACTCATGTCTAGGGCATTAAAGGATCTCTTTTGTTTCTAATTTTCTTCCTTGGACATTTGTAAGAATAAGTGGCCACTTCAAGCATTTGCAGCAACATCTCTAATAAAGACATATATATGACCTACATGTACTCATCCTATTTAAATTGACCCAAGCGTGAGTACTAATGAAGTTCCGCTAGGCAGAAACAAACGTTAGCGAAAGATCGGCAAGAATGCTAAATTGTCCATTCTCTTTGTAGCTCCTTGTACCTGCAGCCAGTCTGACTCCTTTCCTTGTGTAATTCTAGGTGGTCCCTGTGGCTGTGTGTATATTGTACATGTATTGCTGGTTGCCATAAACCCGTAGATCCGAACTTGTGCTGTGCCCCTCTCACAAGCTCGAGTGTGCGGGTCTGTGTCGGCTTGGCTACGGCGGCATGAGTGAGTGCGTTGAGCTCCTGTTCCACCATTGTGTGTCCCTCGCTGTGTGAACAACTAAGCCTCATCATTAGGTCAGTATTCTGTCTGGAGCTCTCTTAATGAGACATGCATTTTTCATGTGATGTTCTTTATCTCTGCACCCTTCTTCTTTATATAACATATGCCCCGTCTCCATTCCGATGCTTTTGATGTAAAATGTGCAGTATATGTGTGTGATCTCCTCATGTTGTGAGATGTTCAACGCTCATTTGTTATTTATGTTCTGTTCTTAAAGGAGAAGGAAAGCTACCGAAGCAGTTTATTGGCAATAGATAGCTCTGGACTCAGATTATAGCAGGGAGGGGGAAAAGGGAGGGGGAGGGGGAGAGGGAGAGGGAGAGGGAGAGAGGAGCAAACTGAGCATGCTCAAGCCCTAGCCCTGGAGGTTTAAGATGAAAACAGGAAGTCTGATACAGAAGCCCATGAGTACACAATAGAAGGAAAGAAATGTGGTGTTTCTTTTGACTGAGGACTCAGGGCAGCATTACTTTGAGGGTTTACTGATGTATTTATATAGACCTTTCTGATAAAGCTTACTTCGTTTTTTCCTTCCCTTCTCCTTTAATAGTGAGATGAGCAGTGGCGTTTCCTTCCTAGTGATTCAACCCAAATTATATCCAATGCCACGGTGTTCCACACTAAGAGGCACATTTATCAAAGGTCGAATTTGAATTCATGTGTGTTTTTTCAAATTCCCATACACTCCGATAAATATCGAAATTCGACTAGCAAAAATATATTAATAAAACCAAACTGTTTAAATTTAAACAACCTGAAAATTCGAAACAAATTCGATTCAAATTCAATCAAACTCGATTCGAGTTTTTTTTTTCTCCGAATGTAAGGGAGACTGCAAACATCTTCAAATTGATCCCTGCACCTCTCCCATTGACCTAAACAGTAATTCGGCAGGTTTTAGGTGGACGAATAGTCGAATTCAAATTTTAAAAGGGCCAGAGTATGATAAATCTCAAAATTCTAATTTGAACTAAAACTCGAATCAATTTTGGATAATTCACAATTCGAATTTGAGAGTTTTGACCATAAAAAAAAATTGAAAATTCTAATTTTTAATTTCACCCTTAATAAATCTGCCCCATAATGTGGAGCCAGAACTGCTGCACTTGTGCACCCTGACTGTAACATATTCAGACTTACAGGGTTCCAGCCATGATGTGAGTGTCCATTTCAACGCTTGTTCTGAGATGTTTGGCCAAGTTTTCCTCTCGTTATATGAGATGTCATTTACTGTTCATGGGGTGAGCCGTGTTGCTGAGCCTCCTCTTAGACGAGCATGCCATTATTGTTTAACATTTTTAGTTTTCCTTATGCAATTAGTATTTTTTTGTCATGGTTCCATGTACTGAATACCAGTCCCTCTTGGTGGGAGATGGTGGGAGATAGTGGGAGATGGTCAGTACAATGGCCCCCTGTTGGTTTGAGATAAGCATCTGTCGTCTTATAATGTAAGATAGGCAGTGCCTGTGACCCCCCCCCCCATAATGTAAGGTGGTTCGTTCTTGACTTTATCCCTTTGTTGCTTTTTAAATGTGAATGGTGTAGTGTTGGTACATTACGGAGGAGGATGGGCCTCCTCTGTCTCTGCTCTCAGTTGTAAGTGATTGTATTCATGCAACATTCCCTGGCTTGTACCACCTTCATAGACAAGAACTATGTTCACCCTGGCTCCTGCTCGGTGAGCTCCAGGCTGAGGTAGTAGGTTGTATAGTTGAGGATAACACCAAAGGAGATAACTGTACAGCCTCCTATCTTTCCCTGGGGCTTTGCCATAACAACAAAGCCTCCACCGCTCCCTGGGCCAAGATGGAGATCTGAAAAACACCAAGGGAAACGTCCAAGTAGAGCCTGAGTAACCCCGCGACAGGTCGGAAACGACAACAGGTGCTGCCAAACTGGGAAACGAATGGATGGAGAAGAAGAGTTTGAAGTGTGAGGTTAGGCTGCGAGTGTTGGGGTTAAACAAGCAGATAGAGGGCAAACATTGTTTGCTGAGGGGTATGGTTGTAGTAAAGCAGTGATCCCCAACCAGTAGCTCGTGAGCAACATGTTTCTCTCCAACCCCTTGGATGTTGCTCCCAGTGGCCTCAAAGCAGGTGCTTATTTTTAAATTCCAAGCTTGAAAGCAAGTTTTAATTGCATAAAACTAAGTTTACTGCCAAGTAGAGCCACTCCACATAGGGGCTACCAAATAGCCAATCACAGCCCTTATTTGGCACCCCAAGGGATGCATGCTTGTGTTGCTCCCCAACTCTTTTTACACTTGAATGTGGCTCACAGGTAAAAAAGGTTGGGGACCCCTGTAGTAAAGGAACAGATCCAAATTTTTTGAATGTGACCTTATTCAGCTTTTGATGGAAGAGGAGGTTTGAGGTTGTATCTCAACAACGGTAGGTTAATAGCAAGACAATTGGGCAGATTCACTAAAGGTCGAAGAGGCCGCCGCTAGCGAAAAATCAACAGAAATCATATTCGCAGGGACATTGCCAATTTAGGTGCAGAGGACAATTCGCCAGCGAACGTGGACAATTTGCCAGCGAACGTGACCATCGCTAGCATTCATTCACACTGTATCACCAGGCGACTTTTTGCTCGTGCAAACGCTCGTTACTCCACAAACTCAGGAAAGTGCGAATTTAACTGAACGTTACCTCTTTCGCCAGAGTTTACTTCGCCACCTCAGACCTGGCGAACTGCTAAAATGAAGCGACATCCTCCTCAATCTTCTGTCAGTGACATCATATCCTGTATGCCAGAAATGCATTAAAGTAAAAACTCTGGCGACTTGTCCTTTTTTTAAGTAGGATTGCCTGCAAAAGTATTAAACGAATAAACTTTCTCGTGTTAACGTTTTTCCACAGACATTTGAGGGGCACGGAGCATTTGTTTTAGGGTGGGCTCATGTCTAGGACATTAGAGGGTCTCTTTTGTCTTTATTTTGCTTCCTTGGACATGTGTAATAATAAGTGGCCACTTCAAGCATTTGCACCATCTCTAATAAAGACATATATATATATATGACCTATATGTACCCGCCCTATTCCAATTGACCTAAGCCTAAGTGTACTAATGAAGTTTCAGTAGGCAGAAACAAACGTTAGCATAAGATCGCCAAGAAATGCTCCCGCTGACGAATTAACACTAGAGAAACTTCGCCAACGTTCGGCTGCAGAGACGCAACTTTGCATTCTATTGAATTAGCGTAGTGGTAGCGAATTAGCTCCTGGTGTTTGCTTCACCGAAAAATTTGTGAAATTCCCACGAAATTTGCGAAGCGGTGAAAAATTTGCAAAATGGTGCCGGCATCTCGTTTTTGACGCCAGCTTCCGTTTTTGGCAAAATTGCGCCGGCTTCCAAAGTAACGGTCCATTTTTTTACGCGATTTTTCACTGACGAATCGCGGGAATTTGCCCTGAATTTTCGCCTGGTGAATAAATTCGCCCATCGCTATATATGACCAATATATACCGGCGCTATTCAAATTGACCTAAGGGTAAAAGGACTAGTGAAGTTTCGCTAGGCAGAATTAAATGCTAGCGTTATTACGTTATGAAACTTCCGAAGTAACACAAGCAAAAAGTTACCAACGTCAGGAGCCCAGGATGCAACTTCACATTTTAGTGAATTAGTGTAACTAACAAGTGACGCGAATTGTGGCGAAGCGTTTGCTGGCGACAATTTGCCCTTTAGTGAATTTGCCCCAATGGGTCTTGTGGCAACTCAAACAGACATTGGTTTCTTTTTTCCCCCCACTGTCTTGTATCTGTGCTGATATTACACTTTAACAGCATTTAACAGCAGCCTAGAACTGCGTATGCTCACTGCTTCTTTCAAATGCTACGGGTTCCTGACAAAAAGTGCCGTATTCATCCGCAGTGTCACTTCTCCAGCACTCGATCATTGTCTGCCTGTGACATTATGCAGGGGAGGCTGCAGGTTTTCTCAGTGACAATGTAGATCTTTTATGTAGATCTATTCTGAAGCGCCCCCTGCTGTTCCTTTCTTAGCCATGCACTGCACTTCTAACCAGACTCTAGTCTTGCATTGCCCTCTACAGGAACATTACTGTATGACAGCTTGGATTGTCCTTGCGCCTTCATCAGCTGTTCTCTGCTACTCAGACAGTTAGGAGCCAATTCACTAACTTCGAGTGAAGGATTTGAAGGTAAAAAACTTCGAATTTCGAAGTTTTTTTTGGGCTACTTCGACCATCGAATGGGCTACTTCGACCTTCGACTACGACTACGACTTTGAATCGAACTATTCGAAGTAAAAATCGTTTGACTATTCGACCATTCGATAGTCGAAGTACTGTCTCTTTAAAAAAAACTTCGACCCCCTAGTTCGCCATCTAAAAGCTACCAAACTCAATGTTAGCCTATGGGGAAGGTCCCCATAGGCTTGCCTAACTTTTTTTGATCGAAGGATATTCCTTCGATCGTTGGATTAAAACCTTCGAATCGTTCGATTCAAAGGATTTTATCGTTCGATCGAAGGAATTATCCTTCGATCATTCGATCGAACTATCTGCGCTAAATCCTTCGACTTCGATATTCGAAGTCGAAGGATTTTAATTCCTAGTCGAATATCGAGGGTTAATTAACCCTCGATATTCGACCCATAGTGAATCGGCCCCCTTGGGGCAAATTTACTAACAAACGAAAATTCGCCAGTGAAGGCTTCGCTCACAGCGCAACACTTCACCAGGTGTAAATTCGCCAGGACAACACGTATTCACTAAAATCCGAAGGTGCATCCTGGGCTGTGAACGCTGGCGAAGTTGTGCTAAAGTTACCGCGCCAAGCAAAGCGAAGTTGCGCTAGTGTTGCCTAATTTGCATATGTCGGGAAGTTAAAGTACAATGGACGTATATGGACGTATGCAGCAAATACATTACACTACACAAGCCCAGGGAACCTTAATAAAATAAAATAAAGTTGTTATATCGCCCTACACATGAGCCCAGTGTATAGTTTATGTGCCATATGTTAGGAAATGTAGGGGGGGGGCGGTTACCGCCCAAAAAATGACGCTCTTTTGCAGCCTATCACCCTGAAAAAAAGAAAAGATGCCAGCGTTTTTTGGGACTTAGAAAATGTTTCAGCTAAATTTTTAGGAAGTCCTATCTACTCTATTGCACTTCGCCTGGTCTGTGGTGGAGAAGGCAAGTCTGGCGCAAGAGGTAACGTTCAGTAAAATCTTAGTGAAAATTCGCCTGGCGTTAGGGAGGGAAGTTACGCCAGCGACCGTTAGTAAATCAGCGAAGTTCTGAAATGACGTCACGCTGGCGAATTTTCACCAGCGTTAGTCACTTCGCCCTTTGGTAAATTTGCCCCTTAGGGGCTAATTGTTTCAATAAATAAATCTCGTCCAAACTTCCATCCACGATTCTGCCTTATTTATCATTGAAATAGCTATAATGAATCAGATCGGGAAAAAACTCTATTAAAATTAGTGAAAACCCAAATCATATAATTTTTTTCAGACTTTTCTCCCGAATCGCATGATTTTTTTGGGTTGTCGCTGTTTTTTTCACATTATCGAGCTAAACCCATGATATGTTCAAATTAGGACATCTCCCATTGACTAATACATGACCTCAAGTTTTTTGGTTTTTTTTATGAAAATTTTTAATTTTTCTCCCAAAAAGCCTGCCCAGAAAAATAAAGTTGATTTTTAGTAAATAATCCCCTTAAAGATGCATACGCAACACCCAGTAACAGACAGACACTACCACAGTGTCTGTATCGTAATAATAATAATATCTGGAGTGTTATCTGGATCTATATACTACTATACTAGAGCTTTTATAAATGATAATTGTAATTTTTAAAAAAGAATTTCCCTTTTCTGTGTAATAATAAAACAGTAACTTGTACTTGATCCCAACTAAGATATAATTAATCCTTATTGGAAGCAAAACCAGCCTATTGGGTTTATTTCATGTTTACATGATTTTCTAGTAGACTAAGGGGCAAATTTACTTATGGTCGAATATCGAGGGTTAATTAACCCTCGATATTTGACTGCCGAAGGGAAATCCTTCGACTTCGAATATCGAAGTCGAAGGATTTACCGCAATTTGTTTGATCGAACGAAAAATCATTCGATCGAACGATTAAACCGTTAGAATCGTTCAATTCGAGGGATTTTAATCCATAGAACGAACGATTTTTTTTTCGACCCAAAAAAGATTGCAAAGCCTATGGGGACCTTCGGTAGATTTTAGGTGGCGAACTAGGGGGTCGAAGTTTTTTTTTAAAGAGACAGTGCTTCGACTATCGAATAGTCGAAAGATTTTTAGTTCGAAACGTTTGATTCGAAGTCAAAGTCGTAGTCGAAGGTCAAAGTAGCCCATTCGATGGTCGAAGTAGCCAAAAAAAACATTCGAAATTCACAGTTTTTTTTATTCTATTCCTTCACTCGAGCTAAGTAAATGGGCCCATATGGGTAAGGTCACACCTGGAGATTCGGGGAGATTTAGTCGCCCGGCGACTAATCGCCTCTTCTTTGGGGCGACTAATCTCCCCGAACGGCTTCTGCCTGCTAGAATGAGAAATCGCATTCGGCATGGCACTCGCGTCGTTTTATTTTCTGAAGTCGTCCGAAGTTTCCTCGTGAGGAAGAAATTAGTCACCCCAAAGAAGAGGCGATTAGTTGCCTGGCGACTAAATCTCCTCGAATCTCCAAGTGTGACCTTACCCTAAGGTACGAAGATCCAAATTATAGAAAGATCCCCAGATCCTGAGCATTCTGGATAACAGGTCCCATACATATAAGGGCATTTAGAGAGAGGCAGGGGAATGCAGGAGATAAAAATGCACTTCTCAGGTACATAGGGACATATATATATATTTACATATATATATATATATATATATATATATATATATATATATATATATATATATATATATATATATATATATATATATATATATATATATATGTACATAGATAGAGCACCGATGTCTAGACAGCGATGGATCCGTTGCTTTTTGTATCCAGACAAGATTTCGGTAGTTACGCCTGAAACCCTAAAACTATTTAAAGCGGAAGTTCAGTTCAGCGATTTTAAGATAATCATTTACGTCCTGCGCTTGTATTTTATTGAAAGATTCGCATCTATAGTCTCTCAACCTGGACTTGATTTATATATCGTAATAATCTGATATTGTATGATTTTCAGTTGTTACTTTACGCCAATATTCCTATTTCTGCGTAACTTGTCCGCGCCATATAAATAAATGATGACGATAAACGATATTTAAAAAAGTCTTAAAGGGAATTGCCTTCGAAATCCTCCACTGCTGGGCTTTTCTCTAAACGTTGTGCCCAGACATTGCGCACACATTCCCGGCACATTCCCTATTTACTGAGAGCGACAGGCAGACCGAGGGGAAGATAAGATGATGGGGAAATAGAGCCAGACAGACGGATATATAGGGGCAGATTTATCAAGAGTCTAATTTCGAAGTGTAAAATACTTCAAATTCGATCATCGAATTAAAACACTTCAAATTCGAATATCGAAGTATTTTTCACCAAATTTGGCCATGGAACGATCAAAGTAAAATTGTTCGATCGAACGATTAAATTGTTAGATCGAACGATTTTAGCGGACGGCCGAGCGATTTTACTTCGATGCGTAAAGACTTAGGGGCTGATTCATTAAGGGTCGAATATCGAGGGTTAATTAACCCTCGATATTCGACTAGGAATTTAAATACTTCGAATATGGAAGTCGAAGGATTTAGCGCAGATAGTTTGATCGAATGATCGAAGGATAATTCCTTCGATCAAACGATAAAATCCTTCGAATCGAACGATTCGATGGATTTTAATCCAACGATCGAAGGAATATCCTTCGATCAAAAAAAGTTAGGCAAGCCTATGGGGACCTTCCCCATAGGCTAACATTGACTTCGGTAGCTTTTAGATGGCGAACTAGGGGGTCGAAGTTTTTTACTAAGAGACAGTACTTCGACTATCGAACGATTTTTACTTCGAATCCTTCGATTCGAAGTCGTAGGTGAAGGTCGAAGTAGCCCTTTTGATGGTCGAAGTAGCCCAAAAAAAACTTCGAAATTCGAAGTTTTTTACCTTCGAATCCTTCACTCGAAGTTAGTGAATCGCCCCTTAGAAAATGGTTTGGTCAGTCAGTTTTCATTTCTAAAATTCAAATTTGTTTCGGTATTTATTTGTGAAGGATTCAGTGATAATTGAGCAATACACTGAGCTGTGTCTGTCTGTCTAGGAAGGCATTTGTCTGTCTGTCTCTTTTCTGCCTTTTCAAGAGGGATTGTGAAATAAAGAATAACGACGTGCCTTTTCTTGTATTGACCTTCATTGTACAGCCCTCGCGGTATATATCGATGTATATATAATATATTAATATATATCCTGGTGCTTGATCCAGCTGATTGCAGACAATAGTATATACTGTAAGACTACACACAGACATTCCTATGTCACTATTCCCATTCTGTATTGTTACTCGCTAATACCAGGCTTGTTTGGGCAGAATATGCAATGCTGATATTTTTTGGGGGGGGACTTTACCCGTCTCGCCATCCGCCATCTTTTTCGTTTGTTCGTATTGTTAATCTATTTGTCTGCTTTCCCCATTTTCCTGGTCTGTGTATTTCCGACTTGTATTCCTTTATGTACAGCAGCAGCCCCTGCCTGCCGGAGAGATATTTTGACCTGAACCCCAACATAAAAGCAGCTATTGATACGGGAGACCGTATTTCATTTTCAACGTAAGCCCATGGCGGAGACGGTTTTTGGGGCATGCGTCGGCAGTGAAGAGGTTAATCATTTAAAAGGCAGATACAACCCAAAGAGTCCCTATCTCTGAAGCACTTCCACCTCTCCATCACCCCTTTTTCTTTACCTACCCCCTCCTTTTCCCTATGTGACTGGTGTCTCCCGTATCCCATCACCCCTCAGACACTCACACCCTCCCTCCGTTATGTCTTGAGCCAGACAAGTTTAATAAATTCCCCCATCCTGAGTAGAGCCGCATTGCGCTTTCTGCCTGTCTGGAAATGAAAGACAACCCAGGGGCGGAGAGAGAGCAGTGAGGGAGGGAGGGATGGAGCGAGAGAGAATGGAGAAAGAGCGGGAGGGGGAGAGAGAGAATGGAGAAGAGAACAGTGAGGAGGAAGAAGGAAGAGAGAATGGGCAGACAGACGAGGAAAAGGTAAAGGGAAGAAAGGGGCAGAGATCAGGGGTATACGGCTTATGTTAGTGGGAAGAATTGGACAGAAAATGAGCGTAAAAGAGGGCAAAGTGGAACCGAGACTGTAGAAGAATGAGTAAAAGAGTAAAAAGGGCAAGGGTTATGTCTATAGATACAAAGAAAGAATAGTAGTGCATGAGATATACACCGGCACCAGCCTTAAACACTGCTCTGACAGGCTCTGGGCTCACAAAGTGTCAAGAAACTGAAGCTGAAGGAAGAGCGAGACATGAAATGGGAGAAGACAAAGAGGGAATGAGCAGCAGGTAGACAAAGGTACGGAGGCAAGGAGTGCAGCCAGCCAACGAGAGACAGCAACGCACAGGAACCTCACGCCTCACAATAGACAGCTCAAAAGACAAATTCACACACCATCGGAAAGAGGGGACTGGCTGAATGGAAGGATAAAGATAGATTAGAAACACAAAATAGGATGGGAAGGTAACAGGCAGGGAGAGCAGAGGATGAATCCGCTCAATAACTGGGGAGTGGGAATAAGAAGAGATGATGAAGAGCTCTGATACCCAGCGAAGGCCTGCGGAGCTTTGTGTCTGATACACAGGCACCTGTTAGAGCAGCAATGGAGGCTTGGGTTCAGCATGTGCATCTAACTGTCAGTTTTGTGTGAGGGGGGAGCTTCATGGAGAGGGTTGAGAGTGTAAGTGAGGGCAGAGGAGGAGGGGTAGAGTCGCTTTTTCTCGTGACGCTCCCAGTGCTCTCACTGGATGAGAAGACAGACAGCAGCAGAACCAGAGAGAGAGAGTGACACAGGCAGCTGGAGGTCAGTCACTGGGGTGAGAGCAGCTGTTTGTCTGTGTAACTGTCAGTTTGTCTGTGCAGCATGGTGTCTGTGTGTATCCACCACTGAGTGTCAATGTCTATCAGCGAATCATCTTACAGGCTTTTTATCCTTGCAGACAGAATTCCAACAGCAAGATTTTATTCTCTTTTTTTCCCTCTGT